>NC_136725.1:11519002-11906502 GCF_936440315.1 Barbus barbus
TACACCATTGTTTGTGTTCCATCTTTTGTGGAAGAAGTGCACAAAAGGCCACTCTTGTTGAACACAAACAATTTAAGACACTCCAGAATTTCCAAATGCATTATATGTGCATTTAAAGAGACAACTGCACATGAGACATCACAATCCGATTGCATGATCCAAAGCTTGTTTATGGGCAAGGTTCCAGGAATCCGGCTTATATGATCGAAACATAATGACGCTTTCATTATTTCTGGGCCTTTTCACTTTGTTGTATGGGGACTTCTCCAAGAATACATTGGTTTCATCAGAAATTAGGTCTTGTAGACACCCTGTGTTTCTGTCCTTTTACGCTCTGGGTGTATCAGTGAGCATGACCACTTTTTCTTTTCAAGTTTGAAAGTGTGCTGTTCAAAACTGCAGTAAAATATATTTAGTGCAGAGTTTATGTCCCGGTTTCACAGACAGAGCTTAGACTAAGCCAGGCTTAGTCCATAGTTCAATTAGGGCATTTAAGTAATTTTTATTAACATACAAAAAAAACATTACTGGTGTGCATCTAAAGACAAAACAAAGGCACTGATATATTTTAAGATCAGTCAGTGCAAGTTTATTTCAGTTGAAACAGCTCAGATTTACATTTTAGTCTAGGACTAGGCTTAAGCCTTGTCTGTGAAACTGGGGGTATATCTAGCAATTCTGACTTTTTTGGTTCTGCCATAGAATACATTTTTAAAAAAAAAAGTTCTCTCAATTGTGAGCTTATAGCTCACAATCTGACGTTTCATTTCAGAATTGTCTTGCAAATCTTAAAATTGTGAAATATAAACTCTGACTTGTGTGAGAAAAGTCAGAATGGTAAAATAAGTGACCTTTTTTATCTTATGGTTGAAACAAGCTTCCATAATTTTAATGTTCTGGCAAATAACTGGCTATTTCATATGATTTTATATCCGACCTGCTGTTGGCGGTGCTTACATTTTTTTTAAATCATACATATCCGTTCTAATCACATTGTACGAAATTATATGAAATCGCCACCTCATAAAATAGTCAGGTTTTATAATGAGATTGGGTTGGATACTTTTGTTTTATCGGACAAATCGGCAAATTCACAATAACATCACAAAAACGCTTCATTAAAAATTTTGTGTTTCATTTCCACCTTTTCACAATAGGCTATCTCTGTTTCGTCTCTTTCACTAGTCAATTTCACTGCTTTCCAAAATTATGCCAATCACATTCCAGCACTGAAGACTGGTGGGTAATTAAGCCTAAGCACAGTGGATCCACAAGGTCAAACCGCCACAATCTCACAGCTGCGTCGACTTCCACTAAATCAAACGTGCAAAGCAAATAATTTACGAGGAAATGAAACTAGTCATAATCCCTCTGAATTAATACTGGTGTTTACATCTTTAAATATACTCAACCACTAGAGAATCCACACTCCTCCAGTACCACTTCCTTTGACTTTTAAAACAAGTGAGAGCAAGCTGTTGGACTGACAGAAAGATGGTTATATAAGGAGTGGGGGAGAGATGCTGGATTATCGTTCCCCTGTTTCTGCTCAGAGACATGAGAGAGTTAGGAGTGATTATACCCACACAGTCTGCTGAATAATACCCAGATTAGACACTAACCAGGCCTCATCTCCACGCAAAACATCTGCCTTTGCCTCCAGACAGATACACACACACACACACACACACACGCGTGCTCTGGCACCATGGATGTTCAACACACCGCTTTGGAACAGATGCTGCTGGTACACGTCACAAGTTTATAACACCATGTGCCAGAAACAGAGACGTACCGAAAACAGAGGCATGTTTACAGAGCATTCAGCTGTGCCAAATTTTCCCTTTTTGTCTTTTGCTGACACATGTAGCTAGAGAAAATCTTCCCAGACTGTTTTAATGGGTAAATTGTTAATTTTATGAGGGGATAATTGGGAAAAGTTTCTACATTTCAGACGACAACAACAAAACTTGAGGAAACTTAAGACAAAGTCAATGTGAATATGCTTATTTTGGAAGGCTAATTACTTTATGATTGTTAGGGTGAGAAGAAGGATTCAGAGATTAACTATTTGGTTGGTTGTCATTGGCTACCTCTGGCTGCATCCCTTACGAAAATTAACCATGGTAAAATTAACCATAGTAAAAGTGTAGTAACCATGTTTTTTTGGTGTATTTGGTGTATAACCACAGTTTTACTACAAAGACATGGTTAAGCTATGGTCAGCGTAGCAAAACCATGGTTAATGTTCGTAATGATTTCCTCGTTCGAATTATGAATATTGGTTAAGTGAATGAAATTAAATATAGCATTTTATATTTAATATAACTCCGCTGAAATAAATACAGTTAGGCTTGAATATAGACTGGTACATTTTATTTAAAAATTGTCTCATTCACTAATAGTGCGTATATGAATTGGTAAAAGAAAATTTTATGAACATGATTTAACAGTAACTTTCTTATTAAAATGTATTCTAAATTTACGAAAGATGTAGTAAACACACATATTCAAAGTCCACACACTGTCTGTCCTTATAATCGTGTTACAAAATGTCATTTTAAATATACAGTAGGCTATACTGTTAAAAGTAAGAAAAGGGCTCGAGCTGAGGTTTCTCTGTATAACACAGCAGATATGTATATGCACAGCTGGCTAATGAGATGCCGGTAACCTGAATGAATGAATAGATGCATTTCTGTAGCGCTTTGTGTATTGCTGTACACCCAAAGCGCTTTACAATCATGAGGGGGGGTTTCTGCTCAACCACCACCAGTGTGCAGCATCCACTTGGATGGTGCGACGGCAGCCACACTACAACGGCGCCAGTGCGCTCACCACACACCAGCTACAGGTGGAGAGGAGAGAAAGTCAAAGAGCCAATCAAGTGTATGGGGATTATTAGGAGGCCATGATAGACAAGGGCCAGTAGAGGGAATTTGGCCAGGACACCGGGGTTACACCCCTACTCTTTACGAGAAGTGCAATGGGATTTTTAATGACCACAGAGAGTCAGGACCTCGGTTTAACGTCTCATCCAAAAGACAGCTGTTACATTTCTTCCCCGTCTGGGAAAAGAAATGTAACAAGGCTTTTAGTGGAGGTCATCACTCCTGTCCCAGCCAGCAATCACCACACGGGTTTGAGATATAACAATTGACTTCTTTTTATTGACGCTTCATAAAAGAGGAAGCAAGAACCTTCAAGATGGGACCAGGCCAAAACAACAAACAAAAGAAGTTTAAATGGGGGAGGATCAAACTATCTTACCTGAATAAAGAAAAAGCAAATAAACAACATAACTTTACCTCACTCCCTATCTGACCAAAAACAGGAGAAAACACAATTAGCAAAAGAAAATGGCGTCCACCTCTTCCAAAATTAAATACAGACAAAGAAACGTGGATAATATAGTTCAACAGAGTCAGATTAGATTGGTTAACAAAAAAAAAACTACTTAGTAACACAAACCCAGGCTTTAGGCCCTCACAACAGTCAACCAACACACACAGGCTCAACAATCATATGCTCGGGCAGGAGGAAGGACTCCACTTCCTGGCTTTCTACCTCAGCTTTATCCACCTGCTCCCGTCTTATCAACCAATCAGGTCACCTCCAGAGCTTGGTTTTTAATTAGGCACAGCTGACACTCATACCTGTCTGAAGGGACGACAGAGAGGGGAAAAAAACAACCAGAGAGGGAGTACAAAACACAATGCAAAACAGAAAAAAACTAAGTACAACCACCTTGCACCAAATAAATAAGTGGACCACATACATCTCATGTGTAGACAGGGAATTAAAAAAATACGTGGGACGTAACACAGTGCTCTTTTTTTTGACAGCATAGTGTCCCCGTCACTATACCGGGGCGTTAGGACCCACACAGACCACAGGGTGAGCACCCCCTGTTGGCCTCACTAACACCTCTTCCAACAGCAACCTAGTTTTCCCAGGAGGTCTCCCATCCAGGTACTGACCAGGCTCAACCCTGCTTAGCTTCAGTGGGCAACCGGTCTTGGGCTGCAGGGTGATCTGGCTGTGGCGATCTGGCTGTGGTAATCTGGGTCTGTATATAGGGTATTTATTGTGTTTGACCTGGTTTTGAGGGTGAGTGACACACTTGACATTGCTAGAGGTTTTTGCTGCAAGCTTATCTTTACATAACGGCATATGCTTGCCGATAGTGGCAGAAGGCTGTGGGGGAAAGCCCGAATATAGAGATATACACATACAGTATATATTTTCCAAATATTTACATTTATACAATTATATATTCATATTCTTATATTATATATAAATATATTTAATATACAAACATAACTGTTATGTAATATCTATTTGTTTCAACTTATCGTCAGCTCATTAATAATTCCTCAGACAAAGAAAAAGAGCACCTTGTTGAAATAAAGGCATGCTTGAGGCTAGTTTGGATTATGTTGTTCTGTTATTCTTTGTTTTGTACTTTCTGTCTGATAGGCTTTTAGCTTGGAGCCATGTTCCAGCTTGTAAATAACTTCAGCTATTCAAACGAATCCAAACGACTCCATGGTGTCCTTAAATCACCAAAGTAAGATACATGGCAATTATCTAATCCAGGCATAATCATATTTGCATTTGTTTGTTTTATGCATATTTTATTTCTGACTAACACAAAGCCTGCAGTATGTGTTACACACTAATTGACAAGACGGGTCCAGTAAAGCACAGTAACGTTTTATGATAAGATGTACGCATTCACTTGTTTGTTCACATAAAAAGGATCTTTTTTGAACAGCACTTTTGACAAAAAGCCTAGAGATTGCAGAGAAAAAATGAATAGGATCCCATTACCTTCCACAAAGCGTCGTCCTGACTTGCTCTTCATGGCTAGGTTTGGGTTACGGATTCATAAGAAAAAACTGCACTGCAAGGATTCAGAGTCTGTGACACCAATTTCCCATTTTTCCCCCTGAATCTGCCTGTTTAGTCAGCCTATCTATAAATAAGTGGCAGGTTATTAGTGTCACTCATGGATTTCCTACATACTGCTGTTTACCTCAAAGGTACGACAGCTCTAAGCTCATAGAACATGAGGGTCAAGATCTGAATTCAGTTCTAACACTTTGGCTTCATTCCAAAATATAGCTAATTACCTTGCTTTCTACTGCCTAAGGCAGCATCCTAGCTGAAATGGAACTTCATATAAGACTCTTTTTGAGCAAACTACATAAGCAATTCACTTGAAGTGCACAGGAGTTTCTACTGATTCAGTGGAATTTGACAAGTATAGTGACACAAATCTTTTTGCACTGAGCTTGTCACAGTGAATTATGGGTTTGCTTACTCAATGACAATTCATTTGCCTTACAGTTTGGCGAAAAAGTCTAAAAGGCATGCAGTATAAAGCTTCATTTCTACACGTTTTATAACATGTTTTTGCATTTAAAATCGTAAGACACAGTGCAGTGGAATAGAAGAAAATTTTAAAGCACCACATGAGCACAATGGTCAAACATGTCCAACTAGCACGCCTACATAGAGAATCAGAAAAACACAAGGTGCAGGGTAATGGAATTTAAAAAATCACATGGTCCAGAGACACATTTTTAGAAGTTGAAATTTTAACTTAAACACAGCATTTTTGTAACATGAGACATGCAAAAATCACGAGTGCCATCAAACGTGTTTGCATAGAAAAGCTGCATAGTACAATGCAAAACCACAAAATGCAGGCAAGTGGAATTAAAGAAAAAGCAAGGTCTAAATATATATATATATGTATATTTTTTTTAAGTGAACTTATTTTAATTTAAGTACCCTGCTTTTAGAATGCTGTCATGCGCAAGATGGTACTTAAGGCACAAGACCCCAGCACAGTGGTCAAATCTGTCCATCTGGTGCATGTTTACTGTACATAGAAAAACAATAGAAAGCCTAAAAACAATTGAAACTCCTGTGTATAATGTATTTAAAACAGCCTTTGCAAGGGGAGATATAAAATTCTCTTTGGAAAAAAATTCTGTCTTTTTTTTTTGTTGGAATAATTAGTGTAAATGGGATCAGAGCACATGTTTTCTGCTCTTTGGTTTAAGTCCTCTACAGATAGCAGTCTTCTCATTAAACTGATCTCCTGCAGTGATGGAGATCCATGTACCAGTGTGATTCGGCTTGAGAACACTGAGTCTAATCATCCCTGTTATCCAACACATTTCCTCAGTCTCTAGGGTTTGTGCTTATAAACAATTGATGATTATACTGGATAAAAAACATAGGTATTGCAGCCAACATTTGGTGCTTATGTGATAAAACGCTTAATTAATACATTACAATGTGGAAAAAGTCTCCAACAGATGCTTGTGGTGAGTTGAAAGGCACAGCACTGTTGCAAAACACAGCAGAAACTGTTGCTTCATAATATGTTATGCCTGCAAATTTCATATATAAGAGTTACCTTGTTTTCTCTATTTTAACAGCTTGTGAAGACTGAAATATAGAGCACAGTTCAGACACTCTTCCAGCTTCCCACGTTTTCTTTGAATATACCATTGCCAAGCAGTGCCAATTCAAGTCTTTATGATACTTTGTAGTGGGAATAAAGAAAAATACCCTAAGGATATTTTCAACAGACCCAAGTGTCCATGGGCGAGAAGGCTTAGATCAATGCAGAATAATTACACATGCTTCTGTCCAGTATTACTGAACTCAGTAGTGTTAGAGAGGGACAGAGGGAAATAATATTCTTTTGTAAAGTGGTACTGTAAATTAACACTATTAAGGCCTATTTACACCAAGAATGATAATTATAAAGATAACTATATTAGTGTATTCTAAGCATACAATGCAGTGATGTCATCTGTCACTTTAAATGCTCAAGCTCTTCAAAGCAGAAATGATTCCAAATGGCTGTCAATGTTTTTATCATTCATCATTTTTGTGCTGTTATGGTTATAGTTGTGGTGTGCTATCTGCTGCTAGATTTAGGATGTACTCACACTCTGATCCATGCTTGAGCGCGATTGACCCTCAAAGTCCAGTTAATTTCACAAGTCTGACTGCTCTGTACCGTTTCCTGTGCGGCTCATTTAACCATGCCCTGGCCCGCTTGAAGAGGTGGCTCTGGTGCTGTACACATTTTTTGTACGTGCTATTTGTATGCGCTATGCATTATGACAGAAAAAATATTTATTACTACTTGGATATCACACTTTTCAATTAATTTAATTTTGAGTACATTTAGATTTATAATGGGTCTGGTTCTCATCTTATTGATTAACGGGTATTGTAGTTTGTGAGTAAAGCTGCAAATTCCACCATTAACCTCAGTTGCCTCTGTAATAATCTTCTGATATCTGTCTGTTAGTGAAAAGACAATCACACTTGGCCTTTAGTACAAGGTAACTGTGCCTAGCGTGAGTATGCCTTTAGAACAATTTATACATATATATAAATATCATTATAAAATAAATGTTTTTCTCTAATTCACCTTGGCCACAATTAATGTCACCCTTTTATTCAATACTTTTTGAAACCTCCATTTGCCAGTTTAACAGCTCAAAATTTTCTCCTATAATGCCTGATGAGGTTAGAAAACACCTGACAAGAGATCAGAGACCATTCCTTCATCCAGAATCTCTCCAGACCCTTTAGATTCCCAGCTTCATGTTGGTGTTTCTTCTCTTCAGTTCACCCGACTCATTTTCTGTAGGGTTCAGGCCAGAAGACTAGAATGGCCATAGCAGAAGCTTGTTTTTGTGGTCAGTGACCCATTTTTGTGTTGTTTTGAGGTTTGAGGATTATTGTCTCGTTGGAAGATCCAAACATGGCCCATTATAAGATTTCTAACAGAGTCAGTCACTTGTTGATTTTTTATCTGTTGGTATTTGATAGAATCCATGATGCCATGTGTCTGAACAAGATGTCCAGGAGCTCCAGCAGAAATATAGGCACACAACATCAAAACTACAGCAGTATATTTCATTGAACACATGGGGTACTTTTTATCCCATGTGTTCACCAAACCCATCTTGAGTGTTTGCTGCTAAAAAGCTAATTTTTTAGTTGCATCTGACCATAGAAGCAAGTTCCAGTCGTGTCTGATAACTGAATATGCTGGAGTTTGTTTTTGGATGAGCTAGGATAATTTTTCTTGAAACCCTCCCAAACAACATGTGGTGATGTAGATGCTGTTTGACACATTATTTTTAAGGTTTTCTGACACCGAGACTCTACTATTTTCTGCAATTCTCCAGCTGTGGTCCTTGGAGAGTGTTTAGCTACTCAAACTCTCCTTCTCACCGTGCATTAGGATGATATAGACACACGTCCTCTTCCAGGCAGTTTCATAACATTTTCTGTTGATTGGAAATTCTTAATTATTGCCCTGATGGTGGAAATGGGAATTTTCTCTGCTCTAGGTCTTTTCTTAAAGCCACTTCACTAATTTGTGAACCTTAATCATCTTTTGCTGCACATCAGAAATATATTCTTTGTTTTTTCTCATTGTGATGGATGATTAAGGGAATTTGGGCTTTGTTTCCCTCCTATTTATATTTCTGTGAAACAGGAAGCCATGGCTAACAATACTGACTAGTTCTAATGTTCCCCTTGCTAGTGCTCTTTTTTTCCCCTTCATGCTATTGCTAACTAAATGCAAATCTGAATGGTTTTCCATTTTAACCTTAATCAACAAGTACAACCGACCATGACATCCTCACCTTATCTTATGCTGCCTTCACAGGCTATCCCAATTGTTTATTTTTATTTATTTATTTATTTAATTTTATTATTATTATTTTTTTGTAAATATGACTTTTCTAGTTGGAAATTGGACGTGAATGCCTTTGTCATATTTTCTACTTTCTACTATAATTTTTATACCCAAGTTTCTGAGTTGTGCAGACCATAAACTTTAAATATGGTGAAGGGGAAAACATTTGCTGCTGGGACAGGTATGCTTTTTTTCTCACAGAATCAAGATCACCTTTCTTTAATGTTAAAGTTATGCACATAGTAGTGCAATAACCATTTCAAGCATTTTGTATGTTTTATACACAGCAAAACAGCATGTTTTTGACTGAAAATCCAGAATCATCAACAAGCTAACTATAAAGATCTGTGATTGTTTATATAGTTGTCAACGAATGGGATGCTACATATCTACGAATTTAAGGTTTTAATAAGATTTTCCCAGGAAACCTGGCATCCTCCACAATTCCTGTTCTTTCCAACAGCAAATCACTTGAATGTGACAAGCTTGTAATCAGGACTTCTGAAATTTGAAGTAGGAAATTTTGATAGCAATCAAAGGCAGTATTATTCCTTCTTTCCTTACAGGAATCCAGAAAATGTCATTACCCAATTCTAGATGGAGTCATACAGCTGCAGTTCATGTGAATGAAAGTGGCATGTCTGAACTAGTTGATACAGGAAATCAGCAGTCTAATAAAGAGTATATGTATTTGAAATACATGTATTTGAAATATTGCCCATCCCTGTGTGTCAGACTGTCATGCTTGTTAGTGATATTCTATACTGCTTAAATAACAGCTAAAAATTAAACAAGTATGATTCAACCCAAAGATGCCACAAATGGCAGTTGCTCGGCTGCAGGACATTTGGAATTGGAAAAGCTGGAGCCTCTGGAGTATTTGTCACATTACTGATCACTATAAAGGTAGCAAACAGGGAAAAGTATTACACTTTCAAGAGCCTTAAAAACATTTGTCACTGGTACAACAGCTTCTATAATATAATAAAGTACCTGCAGTCTGTTTAGTCAGAAAACATGGTAGTTTTTGAATAGCTGTCAATGTAGAAACATGCTATTTTCCTTCACAACTGTGTTGTTCTGGGGCCTCATTTATAAAATGTTGCGCAGAAACTATCCTAAATTTGATCTTGCGATCATCTCTCGATTATGCATACGTGTGATTCATAGAATGAACGTACGAACAGAAAACAGAAAATCGCAAATGATCTTGAATTTGCAGGCAACTACATGATTTCAGCTCTCTGGCTTGTAAACGACTCCTAATTAATGTCATTAACATAATATAAGTTCACCAATCATCATAATTTAGAACAGCAAGCTGCAAGAACAGCTTACATTTTCAAAAACCTGCAGTAGCCTACTCCAACAAGAAAAAGTGTGTATGTCTGCTCAGACCCTGACATGACGCCAAGCACTTTTCCACGTCAAAGACAGTATTTATAAATATGAGCACAGGTGTGGATTTAAACGTGCGCACACTTTAAGATCAAATCTGTGCATAGGCACACTTTATAAATGAGGCCCCTGGTATCTACCAGCAGGTTGATTTGACTCGCATTGCCAGAAATCATCAATTCTGTGGACATATTCAAAGTCCCCTTTAAGGAAAGTCACTTCACTTGGTGGCTATATTTGCAATACCTTCAGGAAGCTATTTTGGACATGCAAGACCAATGATCTACATGGGGAAATAACAAAGTCTCAAAAACTCCTAGTCAAACTCAGTTACAAAATCTCATATTAACTGTGTATATTTATGTTGGTCCAGCCAATGCGCATGTATAGTCCCAAGTGCTTATCTGTAGAAACTGAAGATTCTGACTTTTATAATGCAGGACTTGTTCCTCCATGTTTCACGATGCACTTTCTCCCATTTATTGTAATGTGAGTGAGCCATCTTGGTATATACACAGACTTTGACGTCTCTATTCATTGGTGGCGATGTTGATATGTGTCCCAATTATTCAATGTGGAGACTTGATCTCATGAGAAAATGCAACTATTTTATGAGCTGACTATTTTTAATGAATTCTTGCAATTTGATTAGTACGAAAACGCAAAATTTTAGGATAAAAAGTAAGTATTAAGGTCCACCCATAAACCCACTGATGACCCTAAGCATCTGTGGGGAGTAAGCAGATCAAATTAGCCAGAAATTCACTAAAACATAGTCACAAATTGCCACGAGACTGTGTTGGCATCTTGTATTGCAATTTCAATTTCAATTTCATCGTTTGATACCAGTTAATAACATCATTTTAAAAAAGCTATTTCACATAGTGTTTTAAAAAAAATCAACTACATAATGCAATACTTTATTGCTATTTTCTGGCTTCCCGGTGTGTTAATTGTTCAATGGAATGGAGGGAAATCTTACTCTGTGATGACAAACAAAGCGCGTCGCTGGGATCCTGCAGTGTTTCGACGCTCGTTGCTGAGGCAGCTCTTGAGAATCAATAAAGCGCTGCAGTGATAACTGTTTTTGTAGGCTAGTGTAGAAGTTAGCATCACCCTGGTTCACCTCAGGGGAAAAAAAGTTTGCAGAAAATGAGCTCTGTAAGCAACAAAGTTTGATTTTTACATTTTGTTAATTCTGATAACCTTTTATGAATTTTGAATACAATCGCTGACAACACTTTCAGTCTCTTTTTTTTTACATTTTCCCTGAATGTTTCAGGTTTTCAAAAGCACATTTATAAACATGACAAATCTTTAAAAGCAGACAAGGGAGTAGATTTGTTTACCTGTTCGGCAAGTCCCAGATAACCTCTTAGTCCCATTTAACCACTTGTTAGCAAGCACCTATTACAAGACGAATAAGAGCTTTAAAAATCACATGATAGTTTGTCGCAGAATAAAACAAGAAAACATCTTGAGCTTGTGTTAACTGCAGACCTTGCATCAGGCATTTAAACAAAAAACAAATTGACATCTGGACAAAGGAACCAGAAGTGCTAAAAGTGCTAAGTGCTAAAATTCATTTGCGGGGTTTGGACTGCAAAATAAGTCATCCCTGTAGCACTCTTGGGCAGGTGTTTTGTGGGTGAGGTCAGAACTGAGGTGGTGGGAGGATTAGTCTTGAAAATGTTGTGATTTTCATGATTCATGTATTTGTCCACTGATCCTTAACTGACTTCTTCACTTAAGAGTAAAATTATACTTGATGTTGTCTTCACAAGTCATTGAAATACAAAATGACTTCACAAGTAAAGGAGTGCAAAAGTAAATTGAGTACAAAAACAGCCTCAGGTTTTTTGGTGTAAAAATCATATTAAATTGCTATGAATTATTACCCAGCTGAACTATTCGCAGCAATCAGTGCATTTGTGAGTGTGTGATTCATTACAACATGACTTGTATATATATTTTAAACATTTTTATGGACCTCTTTCTTAAATATTATAAATCAATAAGCTTTTTCCCCATGCAATACTTCCATCAACATAATACAAATACATTCAACCGACTAATGATGATGCTGAAATAAAATGCACCTGCCCTACTGTTGCTATAGTTACAAAAATAACTTGAACCCCTATATAATTGACTACAGGTTTTATTTTTAAAAGCGAGCTGTTATTTCAGTCTTGTTCAGTTTTCTGATTGGTAATCACTGTTGTAACTTTTTCAGTGCGTTTTATTCTACGTGTTAGAGTACATTTTAGCAGACAACATTCAGTAAACAACACTCAGTTCAATATATTTTTTTTTCATATAGCTGAATTGAATTTATTTATTAGATAGAAAGCAGTTTTAGAGATATATGCTATTTTGACATGGTATTTTTTCACGTACCCTATTTATAAATTTTACCCATTTAGGCAATATTATGACTTGTTTGTGGGTCTTTTTTGTTTTAAAGTCCTTTGTGGGGTTAAAATTTTTTAATTTGCACCTTGACCTCATGTGTTGTTGGCTATACTTTAATGCACGTGCTTTTAAAGGTTTATTTCACTTTCAGAATAAAAATGTCATGATAATTTATTCACTCTCATGTCATCCAAGATGTTCATGTCTTTCTTTCTTCAGTCGAAAAGAAATTAAAGTTTTTGAGGAAAACATTCCAGATTTTTTCTCCATATAGTGGACTTCAATGGGAGCCAATGGGTTGAAGGTCCAAACTGAAGTTTCAATGCAGCTTCAAAGGGCACGATCCCAGCTGAGGAATAAGGGTCTTATCTAGTGAAACGATTGGTCGTTTTCCAAAAAAAAACAACAACAACAACTTTTTAACCACAAATGCTCACCCTGCTCTAGCTCTGTGATGTGTGTCGCGCCTTACATAATCATGTTAGAAAGGTCACGTGTGGTTTGTTCTTCTGTGTACTACCAGTTCAAAAGGGAGGGTCTCCTGCAAATGCATATTAATAGCACTATTTTTTGTGTGTGGTTTGCGTGTAATTAATACGCAAACTCTAAAAAATGCTGGGTTAAATACAACCCAGTGCTGGGTAAATATTGGACAGAATACATGCTGGGTTGTTTTCAACCAACAGTTGAGTTAAATGTTTAACTGAACCTTCTGGGCAGTAAACCAACCACTGGGTCTAAACAACTCAATCGCTGGGTTCGTCCATATTTTACCCAACGCTGGGTTGTATTTAACCCAGCATTTTTTAGAGTGCAGAAACTGACTTTGGTGTGCATACACACGTGTATGACGTGCATATAATATGCAGATTATTGTGTGCAGATGATTCACTCTTTGTTGGCGTGCATATAATACGCACCTAGCCCACACCTACCAATTGCGTATCATATGCACAACAAAGTCCATTTTTGCAAACAAATAGTACGCAAATAGAAAATCGTGCCATTGAAACGCACATTCATGAGATCAGGTTAGAAAAACACATCTTTCAAAATCTAATTTTCTCCTCCAACATCATTGTTTGACCTTTTTTTGGTAAAGGCCATTAGACTTTCTTTGCACGTTCGCTTTGAAAACATTGGGTCGGTACTTCCACCTACATCACGGATGAGCATTTGTGGTTAAAGTATATACATTTTATTTATTTATTTATTTTAGAAAATGGCTGATCGTTTCCCTACATAAGACATTTATTTCTTGGCTGAGATCATGTAGAGCCCTTTGATGCTGCATACAAACTGAAATTTGGACTTTCAACACTTTAGCTCACATTGAAGTTCACTATATGGAGAAAAATCATGGAATGTTTACCTCAAAAACTTCAATTTCTCGTCAACTGAATAAAGACATACACATCTTGGATGACATGGGGTACATTATCAAGAAATATTCATTCTGGAAGTGAACTAATCTTTAAAATATTTAATTCAACATTTTGATGAAACTGCTCTATGTTCTATATCAGTAGCCTCCAGTATTTTAAATGTCATATATAATTGTGCTTTATTTATTAAAAAACTGGATTGTAAAATTTTAATTTTATACGAAATTCGTACTGTTCATTTACCATCTTGAGCATGCAACTTTTTTTGGACTAACCTCATGCTGAATCCATCCTATTTTTAAATAATAAAATTCATTGTGATGTCACCACATTTAGTAGCCTACATTTTGGTTACCTGACAAAACACGCTTTTTTTTTTTTACACACACAAGGTGTAAGCACCCACCCTTGTGCCTCGGATAGAAGCGCTCAGGGTTTATGACAACTCCAGCGCAAATAAAAGACGTGCTGTGCTGTGCATGGTTTGTCTCAGCTCATGAGCCAATCATCTGGCCAGATTCCGCTCTGATCGCGCGCTGGATTTACAATTCCGAGCAGCTGCTTTAAAAAATAACTTGGAGAGAACGTAACGATCGCCATGGGGCAACACGGCGCTAGCAGTTTTAAGGTGAGGGGGAAGAAAGCTGAATATTCGAGCTAGAAAAAACAACTGAACTACAAGACAGAAAAGAGTTTGAGGTGCTGAAAAGATGTTGACACGGACTCTGTCTCGTATCTCTGGAGAGAGGGATGAGAGGAGAGCGGATCAACCAGAGGCGACAGAGATTTTTGGCTCAACTGTTCACAACTTCTGCTGAAAGCCATCTGGAATGGCTCGCTTTTTACAAGTATGGAAAATAGAAACAGAAAGAAATCATACAATATGTTCGAGTACAAACGCTTTTTGTTTAATATGCGCGGTACAGTACATTCTTAATTTTTTTTTTCTCCTTACTTCCTCAGGTCGCGTGAATAACTTTTAACAAACCAAACCTCGGAGAACAAGTTGGTCCGGGATGCCAGACAATATCGCTTTTCTGAAGAACAGCACAGATTTGGGGCACGTCGGTCGCGCGTTGGGTTCGAGCGCGCGCCCCGCCTGGGCAATAGCGGTGCTGGCCAGCGTGCTGATCTTCACCACTGTGGTGGATGTTTTGGGTAACCTGTTAGTCATAATTTCGGTGTTCAGGAATCGGAAACTGAGAAATGCTGGTGAGCTTTCATTTATCTTTCTAGGCTACGCGCACTACATTCGCGCGCTGTTCATTGATGTAGCGCTTCACGTGCCATTAATATTGAATGGGGATACAGATAATGAATAATGTAATGAATGAGGTAATTAGTCGACTTGTTTCCCCTTTACTTGACAAGAATCTCATTTGACATGCTGCCTTAAGTGTAAATTATACATGGTGAAAAAACTTATTCTACTCTCTAGCATATGCCTGTGTGCTTTAAGGGTTTTAGTTAAATGTAAACTGTTCATACTGTTCATACCAACATCGTAGTGTTTATGTAGTGTCGGTGAAGGATTACTTTATAGCAATAACAAGAAAATGTCTTGAAATAGGCAAACATCTTATATAACCATTCATCCAAATAGCAAACGTCAGATTTTTACAAAAATAAAGTAGACAAATTAACGAACAGCTAAAAGTTTGTTTGAATTAAAATGCCACATTTTAGTACTGAATATGTTCATGCATACCAATAGTGAGGCTTCCAGCAACCATATGAATATTTTTGTCACTCACAAGCTCGTTTTTGTGGAGAAAATTCTTGTTTCACCATTTTTTTTTAAGTCTGAGCTTTTGGTAGTGTTAAGTTCACTTCACCTTGACCATGTCATGAAAAATTTACTGCAGCTTATCGCTCTCAGCAGTATGGGCTTCAAAGACTTTCGACTGTAGTTTGGCATAATTGGATGTGTACATCAGTGAAAATCTGGCACCCTCCAGAGCCCTATTAGACCCTTTGTTTAATTGTAAATGGGTGTGTTTGATGTTTTTAAATTGATGTTAAATCTAATTACCCACTTGAATGACCCCTAACAACACATTGTGTTTTCACACATAATCCTGCCTAAAAAGTGTTTTTGGGAACAACTGTTGAACTATGATATCACGCTGTTGTTGGACTTACTATGTGTGACACTGAGGGGTTCAGAGGATGACAGATTTCATCTCTTTCAGTGCCTGTGACAATGTGTGTACGTATGCTTGTGTGTGTTTGTGGGGTTGTTCCACACACTGCTGATGCAATTGAGTGGGACTGCATTCAGAACCCCTTGACAGTTTGTGGATCTGCGGGGACATAAGTGTGGAGAGCGCTCACATAAGAGCGCACTTCAAAGCTCATGCTTTTTCACATTGAGCAAGAGCCAGACCTGTCTGCTTCAAAGGCGCACTTGCGGTCTTATATCACCCTCTGTCTGATAGACACTCCTGACTCTCTCTGCCTTCCCCCTCCAAAGCAATTCGAGCACATGGAGGTGGCATCAACAGCTCATTAGATTGAGCATGAATTCTGTCAAATTTTGTGCGTGCCCCCCCCCCCCTCCAATGGCCGTAGCGACTGCTTCTGTCTTCTCGCCTCTCGCCTGAGTGGATTTTCTGTGAAGGAGGAGAATTTATTCCTTCGTCTTTCAGCTCTTTGTCATTACCAGGGTCAATCAGGCATCTCACGCAAGCAATAACACTGTCACTAACACCCAAAGAAGCATTAAAGCAGCATGGAACGCCTCATGGATCTTTAGTGGTGGGGGCTGTGTGAACTAACAAGGGCAGAGAGCTGAGAAACGACAGAAACTGAAAGCCTCGCTCTCCAAACAAGTGTATTTGGAAGTAAAATCGTACGTTCCCAGAATCGCGTTTGCAGATTCACCGCGTAATCACCCCGTGTGAAGCACAGCCATAAAAGATTTATGACTGGTAAAAAGTCTTTTACGATAACGAAGCACATTCTGATGAGAGGGTGTGTATGAAAGAGACTGCATAAAAAGACTATTTTCTCCATGTATTTTGCTTCTCTGTTCATGTTATGTAGAACAGATGCCATGCTTTATTAGTCAGACTTCCATGTCGAGTTCACATTTGAGGAATAGTTTGTCTAGAAATTTAAATTTGCTGAAAATGGACTCATCTTTAGGCTATTCAAAATGTATATTCATCCAATCAGATTTGGATAAATTTATCATTACATCACTTTGGCTCCTCTGCAGTAAATGGGTGCCGTCGGAATTAGAGTCAAAACAGCTGATAAAAGCATCACAACAGTCCACATCGAATCAACATAAAGGGAAAACTTCAGGTTTGTACTAAATAAATTAATTATTAAGATGTTTTAACTTCAAGACCATTGCTTCTGTCTAAAATATGAGTCCTCTATCCATAATATTGTTGCTCCAGTCATAAAGTTGTCTCATCTGAGTCAGGAGAGAAATATGCACAAGCACCGTTCACAACTAAAACATCCAAATTGGTGGATTTTGAGAGGACAACATGGAATGGACTTTTATTGTGGATTATGGAAAAACACACTTTTAGTTGATAATTGGGTGAAGTCATATGCATACTTGTGGAATATTGTGATGTTTTTATCAGCTGTTTGGCCTCTTATTCTGACGGCACCCATTCACTACAGAGGTGAGCAAGTGATTTAATGTGAAATTTCTCCAAATCTGTTCCCTGTTTCCTCAATTTTATCTATGCCCTGAGTGTGAATATATTTTCAGCTAAATTTTGGGTGAATTATTTATTTTACCAATACTCCAACAGCTGTCAGTTGAAGGCATATGGCAGCCAGGGCTTCTGGAGTATCATTGTCCGTTGGCCCCTCTCCCTTGCACTGTCCCCTGTGTGGTTATGTAATAGTGTTTCTAGAAAGGGGGTGAGTGCCAAGTGAAGTCCTCCTGCTGTCAGATTCCTGGCTGGCCCTGCTGTGCCACATGAGTATGGACGTTACATTGGTCAGCACGACCATCAGCACGTGTTTGTGTGCACTGATGTATGTGTGTGGTGAAAATGGCTTTGTAAACCACAGGAGACCATAAAAATGAGTTGAGACAGACAGAGTGTTCCTGTCCTGTGATTAGGGAAGTTTAGTCTTGTAATTTTGCTTTAGGTCAGATAAGATAAAACATTAGTGGGCTTGAAGCCAAGACTTTGGAGAAGATTAGTGACTGGTAAATGACTGTGACTGGCATGGCATTAGCTGTGAGAGATGTGATGCTCAAATTCATATTCATGGAAAACTGTCAGCATTAACTCACCCTGACATTGTCTCACAGTACTATAACTTACATTAATATGTGGAGAGCAGAAGGTTCATTAAACATTACAAGCAACATAATGTTCCTGGTCACTTTAAATATTCATTGTGTAGAAAAGAGCAGCATGAACATTATTCAAAATCCTGTTTTTGCTTTCAACAAAAAATAGGTTTGATTCAACATAAGGAGGATGTTTTTCATTTATGAGTAAACTATTGCTTTAAGACATCTTTGGAGAAATATTCTGTTTGATTCTTGTTCTGTTTGTGTTCTAGGGGAATTTTGTGCACTCTTGCTTTTCTCTCTGCCTCGTGGCTATCCATGATTAAACTTAAATGGGGTCAGTGTCCATCCGCAGAGTTGTCAAAGCCTTCCCATATAAGGGGTATCTGGTTTTGCTCTCTCTCTTTGAGAGTGCGATTTTGAATGTCTCCTTGATTTTTCTCGTCTCGGCTTTTGAGCCTTGTGAAAGTGAACTGCTGTCCTCACCACCTGCCGGGGTGTTCATGTCCTGCACAAGAGCGGAAACACCTCTGTCTCTCACACAAACAGACACATGCAGGGAGACCAAGAAAATTAACACCAATAGCAAAATGGATGGGTTTTTGTTTGTCTGACATTTAGAGGAAGCAGGAAATAAAGGAAAAACAGAGGCATTCAAAGAAAGACCGCCACCAGCAACATTAGCAGTTGGCTACAAAAGACAGGCAAGATAATGTGACTCCATAGCATGCTTCTGACCCAGTTCAGCACCATGGACAGCAATGGATCAGTCATTCAAATCCAAATCCTTTCTATATCTGTTTTGAATGCATTGTAGTCATTTAGAAGAATCTTATGTAACTGTCATGTCGGACCCTTGAGCAATTCCGTTAGGAAGTGGGTTTGGGCTGGAGCGTTGTGGATTTGATGCACATTGCAGATTAAAGTCTGTGTGAACAGTGTTCAGAGAAAATTGCATTTTGAGCTTTATAACTTGGAAAAAAAATGATATACTTGAGTTGCAGTTTGAATTACATTTATAAAATAGTGTACCAGACTTACATAAATAATCTTTTTTTTTTCTCAAGGTCAGACATTTAATTATAACATATTTACATAGTAGCAAAAAAATAGCCGAATATTAGCAGAATGTCTAACAGGAAATAAAGATAAGGTTGAGGATGTTACATTTTGATATTTATTGACCATGCATCTTTGAAAATTTTTGATTATTATACAAAAATTCAGGACAGGATGGTTCTAATGAAACCAGTCCACAAAATATTACAGAACTGTATATGATGTCACTTTTCATTAAGAAAACATTATCAATGTTTTCTTACAACATTTTAACTAGAGGAAGGAAAATAAAGAAGAAATATTTGGTGTAATTATTAATGAATTGATTTTTTATGTCTGAAGTCAAATAGGACCTAGAGACATAGAGACAGTAGTGAAATGATTTAAAATCAAACATTTTCAGTTAATATTATAATAAACAATATTTGATAAATAATCTTTTATCTTAAACATTGAGTGAAATATTTTGCTCATTATATTTGATCAAATGCTTTGTTCAAAAGTTTGTGTTTAGTAAGATTATTTTTAATTAGATTTTAATATTTTTATTCTGTAAGGACATTCGTTTGATTATACAGCACACCTTTAATGCCTTTTTCAATGTTTTAAAAGATTTCTACTTCAAATAAATGCAGTTCTTTTTAATTTTATGATCATCAAGGTATACAGAAAAAAAAAAAAATAAATATGGCTTCCACAATAATATTAAGCAGCATACCTGGTTTTAGCATTGATTATGAGAATAATAAGAAATGTTTTTGAGCATCAAATCAGCATATTCGAATGATTTCTGAAGGATCACATGACACTGAAGACTGGAGTAATGGTTGCTTAAAATCCAGCTTTGCCATAACAGGAATATGTAAATGAAAATGTACTTTATCACATGATTTACAGAGTAAATGTTATTTTTTTTTATTACACTCCCTGTGAAAAGGGCTTATATCTTCCTTATTGGATTTGACTTGTTTTGCCAAAAGGTTCTGAATATCTCATAATTCTGTTCAATCCATTCAGCCTGGTTGAGCTACAGTGGCACTAGAAGAGCCTGTCACAAGTGAATTCGCCAAAGTAATGGAACTTTGCTGGTGTCCTTTGTTCCTTCTTTCACTTTTCTTTTTTTTTCACTTTTCTTTCCCTCACTGATATACCAGCAAGTGTCATTGCCCAGGGAGGCATTTGAAATTTAACAGGTAGAAAAAGAAAATCTCTACCGAAGCATTTGTATTTAGTTCTTGTTTCGCTCTACCGCAGGTTCAAATAGGAGACAGAGTTTCAGGTTTACTTAATGATAGGTTCACAGCAGTAACTGTTTGTCTCCGCCTGTCTGTTTTTTTGAAAGATGCTTGGATTTGAATGCATGAAACAAAAATATTTCCACCCTTTCTGTTTCTGTCCAATTTAACAGATTCTCAGTGGACCATGATGTTGTTGTCTCAGGATGTATCATTCGGGAGACACTTTAAAGCAAAGGTCTTGCAGTTGGATAGTTGCAGTGACGATAACAGTTGTCCTGGAACCACTCACAATCTTGTTTAATGCTTTTTTCCCTCCTCCCTCTTTCAACCAAAATTATTAGTATTTTTTTGTGTGGAAATGTCGTAAAAATATATAATAAAATGTAAAATTACACTGAACAAAATTAAATCTGAAGGTTTTCGTAGCTCTGCAAATTTTACTTTGCTCTCTAGGCAAAGTTCTCTTTTACATGCTGCATGCTGACTGTACCTTGGCACAAGATAAAACAGCAAAACCCTGGACAGGCAGGCTGAGGCATCACCATGATCTTCAAGCCCATCTTTCCTGATTTCACAAACCAGAGTCCCAGCAAAAAAAGTGCTGCGTGTCAAGATTTTTGAGATCCATTTATGTATGCATACATTGAGGCATTATCTGATCACTTTAGTTTAATGAAATCCATCGTTCTACACCCTACAACCAGTGATAATAATGCAAAGCTCTGGACTGAGTCATTTGATCATTGGGAATTGTGGGCTGAGGCGCACAATCTGAATTTCATGAACCCCAATTTTGATCTGATCAAAGATTGCATGCCTCAAGCATTTTAAACCCTTTAAAGCTATACTTCAACATCAGCATGAAATAAAAATCCACACTGTTCAGAAAAAAGAGAAAAATTAAGCAAACTCAATGTAACATATATCATCCTACCAAAGCTTTCAACACAGCCTAAGTTGAACTTTTGTGCCGTTTACACTGCTGTTACATAACACAATCTGACACATTTTATTTACATTACTCCATGACTCATCTGATTCACTTTGAAGGAGTCAAAGGTCAGCATGTTGACATTTTGACAGAGGCCTTCAACGAGGATACTGTATGGCTGTTCAGAGGGCTGAATGATGTAATAGTGTTTGGCTGGAAGGAACGCTGAGGTTCAGAGTGGGCTGACTGATCGCAGGGTGGATTGTAGAGAAGCCGGTGTGGTTTCACATAGGTGGGATATAGTCTTTTTCGATTTGTGTTGGCAGAATGACGTGAAACTCAAGCAGCAGTTATCCTTTAAGAGAAAAACATAAAATTCCAGAGCAGAAAGGGCAAGCTTTTGTATTTGACGGGAGCTTTTTGTATAGTACTTATAGTTCACCTAAAAATTAAAATTCTGTCATTAATTACTTACTCTCATGTCATTCCAAACCCATAAGACCTTTGCTGCTCTTAAAGTGACAGCGGGCTATATTCCTGCTGCCGACTGTGAGCTGTGAAACAACAAAAGACAAAGACAAAATCACTCACTGCTCTTCACAGAAGGTCTTTTGTAGCTTTAATAAGAAACAAAGGAAGTTTAATTCTTACAGTGAAGACTATGCTGTTTTATTTTACATTTGATTATTCAATTTCTATAGGCTAACTGAATACTTTAGACTTGCATAAAAAAATTGTTTATATGGCCCACTAATAATCATTAATCATTAAATAATCTTGATTACAATATTGACCAAAAATAATCGTGATTATGATTTTTGTCATAATCAAGCAGCCCTATTTTTGATGAAATTCAAGACCTTTCTGACCCTGCATAGACAGTAACGCAACTACCACATTCAAGGCCCAGAAAGGTAGTAAGGGCATTGTTAAAATAGTCCATGTGACACCAGTGGTTCAATCGTAATTTTATGAAGCTACAAGAATACGATTTGTGCGCAAAGTAAACAAAAATGACGACTTTATTAAATTATTTCTCTTTTGTGACAGAAGATGCACGTTACACGCAAGTAACCCAATAATAATAATAATAATTCCACTACAGTTCTTTCATGTCAGATCATGTCAATAAATGTATTTTATTAATTGGTCATGAAATAAGCAGAATGTTGTAGGGGTATTACAGGACATTACATTCTTTGGAAGTGAAGGCAGCTGTTTGAAGCTGCAGTGGCCATGGCTCAAGGGCACAATAATAGTGCTTGTCATTTGGTGCTACTGAGAGTGCATGCTTCCGGGTACCAATTAAGATTAGCCCTTGGTGCTGCTCTATTTGGGCCTCAGTGCAGTTTTTCATCATTTCTAGTTCTCATATCCCCAAGGACTGGACCCCTGCCACAATTTGCAATCCGTAAAAATACAACAAAAACATGTCACCATCCTCATCTGCATATCCCAAAAGTTGCAATAGCCTATAACGAGATTTCCATATTTTACCTAGTATGAAATGACCTTGTGAATATATCAGTCAAAAGGAACAGAAAAGTGGTTCCTCAGTAATTTGCCTTGACCTGAGTGCTTCACCCTGCTGAATGTTGTAATATATAAATGAAAATTGAATTGTCGGAGTGAGTAAAATACGCAACAGGGTTAATATCGATAAGTGTTTTAACCTTTCAGGATCAAGGTTTATACTTTGAACATTTAAACTACACTTTTAATGCTAAGCTCGTCACTGATAAAAAACCTTTGAAATGACAAAAGGCTGTGATCAAAGACAGGTCATTTTTTTCTCTCTTGAATCAGGAAGTAATCTTTGAGTAATACAGCAATACAGCAACAAATCATTCTTGTTGCATACTGCACTGAACCAATATTTAATTTTTCAAGAGCTCACCCACTAACATCTAAATTGAAACAATGTTATATATAAATATATATTTAAAATTGTTTTTATCTATTTTATTTTTAATGTATTACACATACTTATGACAAATGAAAACTGTAGGTAATCCAGGTTTGAATTTGGTCTGCATCGTGCCTCATCCTGTCTTTATTACAGGATATAATATATCAATAATAATAATATATCAATAATGATAAACATATAATAGTATGTATATACAGCATGCATATAGTAAAGAACCAAACATATCAGTAATATAATTGCTGTAAATTATATTGTCAACACTGAGGCTCTAAATTCATTTTCTGTAAGATTTAATCTTCATCTGAATTTTTTTTTTGTCTTGATCCTTAATCATATGCAGTTGAGGGGTCTCCATGTGCTATCAGCTTTTATCAATTATGAGTAGCAGCGCAGATGCTGTGCTAATGAGCACATAAATTAGGCTGCATGTGAAGTTCCTCAAGGTCATCCTCCTCCATTAGTAATTACACTTTTTGAACTTAAGTGGAATTGAGCTCGAAGTGAACAATAAGCCACGCTCAGCAAGAACAAGGGCTTCCATCAGAGGTTCAATTTCCTCTAATTACGCATGGATCACCTTTCACTATCTGAAACACCAAGAAGTTTTATTTTGTGCAAAATCATTCCCATGAGAGGAACATGAAATGAGTCAGAGCACAAGTCAATCCTTCTCACAATCCTTCCAATTAGCTTTCTTGTATAACATCTGGAATAATACACTATACCTTTCTAAAGTTTGGGGTCAGAAAGATGCGTTAAATTCATCAAACGTGACTATAGAATAGATTGTTACAAAATATTTATATTTCAAATAAATGCTGTTCTTGACTTTTATTAATCAAAGAATCATGAAACATGCATATCATTCCACAAAAATATTAAGCAGCACAACTATTTGCAAAGTTATCAGTAATAATAACAATTGTTTCTTGAGCTTCAAATCAGGAAATTAGAATGATTTGAAGGATCATGTTACATCAAACACTGGACTAATGATGCTGAAAATTATACTTTGTCATCGCTGGAATAAATTTCATTTTAAAATATGTAAAATAGAAAGCAGTTATTTTAAATTGTAATAATATTTCATAATATTAAAATGTTTATTGAATTTTTGATCAAATGAATGCACCCTTGGGGAGCATAAGACACTTAAAACTAGGGCTGAGCGATTAATTGCATTTGCGATAATATCGCGATATGAAAAAACGTGATCTTTCAACCGCAGAGGCTGCGATTACACTCTGTCACATGACACACGAGAGTAAAGAGGTGTTCGACTTGAAGATCGATCGGTGTATGACATCAAAGTACGGCGAGAGAAAGCATAAGGAGACATCCGCTCTCTTATAGCTCGCAGTATTTGATGACACACAGCGATCGGTCTAGCTGCGCTGCTTCAAGTCCAACATGGGGCATCCAAGTTATTTGACATATTTGAACATAAAAAAAAAAAAAAGTAACAATAGTTACTTTCCCTGGTAATTAGTTTCTTTTATAATGATGTAACTCAGTTACTGTGCCCAAAACTGCAAACTATACAATGATTTATTACTTGTCTTTATTGCATAATACAGAATATAAAAAGCTTTAAAAAATAATCGCATATTAAATCGCAGTCGCAATATTGGTAAAAAAAATTAGATTATTAAAAAGCAATTAGATTATTTTCCAAAATCGTTCAGCCCTGCTTGAAACAAGTTAAAACATTAAAAACTTTTGTATGTTAGTGTATATTTAGCGTGTTTGACTTCAGCACCATGGACAGAGTAAGGAAGCAGTTAAAATATAAAGTCTTACTATATATCAGCATGGATTTCTGCTGATGTTTTGGCTTCATTTTCTGTCTACATTCTCTAGATATACTGACCTTGTAAAGAAAAGGTCAAATAGCCATTTAAATGAAAGGACCCACTAGTGCACCATACTGACTCTCATTTACTTTTATTCTGTTAATCTGTGCGGTCATTCATTCCCAAGAGACCCTGGACCTCACTGCATGCACTACCTGGACACAATGAAAGATTTCCTCAGAAATCCTTAGAAAATGCAGGGTCAAGATGTATTATTGTGCTTGGCATGGCTTTACAAAATTGCAAAGGTTGTCCAGATCCGCAAGGAAAAGCAAAAAAGGCCACCTGTCTTGTGGGCATGTTGGAGATGCCCACATGCCAACATTCCCTATGTGTCTTACAGCTGTAGCTCTTCTTTTTTTCCCTTAAAGAACAGTTCACCCAAAATAGAAAATTTACTGAAACATTTACTCACCCTCAGGCCATCCAAGATGCAGATTAGTTTGTTTCTTCAAATCTTGTTTCAGAACAGATTTGGCGAAATTTAGCATTAGATCACTTGCTTAGCAAAGGATCATATGCAGTGAATGGGTGCCGTCAGAATGAGAGTCCAAACAGCTGATAAAAACATCACAATAATCCACAACACGACTCCAGTCCATTAATTAACATACTGTGAAGTGAAAAGCTGCATGTTTGTAAGAAACAAATCTATCATCATATAGCATTTTAACTTTAAACTGTCACTTCTAGCCAAAATGTCAGCCCATAATCTATAATAATGCTTCCTCCAGTAAAAAAGTCCATCCCCTATTGTGCATATTTCTCTCCTAATTCAGATGCAACAACTTTTTCACTGGAGAAAGCAATATTATTTTAAAACACTGGATTTGTTTATAACAAAAATATGCAGCTTTTCATTTCACAAGACGATAATTGATGGACTAGAGTCATGTGAATTACTTGTGGATTATTGTGATGTTTTGAGCTCTGTTTGAACTTTCATTCTGACGATGGCACCCATTCGCTGCAAAGGATCCATTGGTGAGCAAGTGATGTAATGCTAAATTTCTCCTGATCTGTTCTGATGGATAAAAAAAACTAATCTTGGATGGCCTATGTGTGAGTAAAGTTTTTAAGAAAACTTTAATTTTTAGGTGAAGTTTTCCTTTACAAGCATATGAATGTCACATTTTTAGATATGAAGAGGAAGAGTGAGATAAGAAAGGCAAGGACAAGAAGATGTCTTAGTTATTTCCTATTTAAAATAGTTGCAATGTAAAGGAAAACCTCACAGAAGAAGCTGGGGAAAAGTTCTGGAGGGAGAACAGGAGGCAAGGGTTCTTATTCCATGTCTAAGGCTCATTATAAAATCACTTGAACAGGGTCAGACCGGGTTATGAAACCCTCAGAGTACAGTATAAAATGATACGTGCATGCCATGCTCACCTGTCAAAGACTTTAAATACGAGTATCAGACAATATTCCCAATAGTCCTGGAAAACCTGAAATTATCAGGAAATTTTAGACGATCTCTATCATGTAGGTTTGCCATACTTTTTTTTTTTTTTTTTTTTGTGAAGTGCAGGTCTGAAAGCCTCCATCAGCTACAATCATGACAATTTTTTGGTCAAAAGGTGTGGAAACCTGTGACGTGCATGATCTTAAATGTGGTAAGTTGTATGAGCACAGCTGAATGTCATTTTAGATTTCTTTCTATTCCTACTTCAACTAGACTTTATTCACGTCACGTGCAGGTATTCACGTCAGACTAGATTGCTGTGTTTCCCTCTGTCACACTCACACACACACACACACACACACACACACACACACACACACACACACACACATATTAATCAAACACAGGCTCATTACTCAATAGGTTCTCATTGAGTGCGTTTACATGGACCCTCTTAATGCGATTATAATGAGATTTTGACAATATTGCGATTAATCTTTACCTCATGTAAACGCAATACCTCAAATTAAATAATGCGATTAAGCTCATAATCGCAGCAAACATAATCGTATTAACATAGGTGGCGTACGCCAATTTTAATCGGAATATACAGTCATGTAAACACCTTAATCGCAGTACTGCTCTGACCAAAGTGCACATGCACTTGTGAAATACATGAATAACGTGACACGCACCTGTAATAATACGGAGATTATGCTGCATTCACGTGCTATCGAAATTATCATACGAGTGTCCTAGTCGGAAATTGGCCATATAAGGCCTCTCTAAGGCCGTTCATGTGCAATTTCCGACTAGGAAACTCATATTTACGATAAATCCGATAGCACGTGAATGCAGCATAAGAAACGATGGCGGGGAAGAAAGCATCACATTCTGGGGAAAACATAACTCGCTGCCACCAGTCTCTGTTCCATACCCTCATCCAGAAACGGCGAGTAGAACGCGACGGCAGCGATCACGTTTCTATGGCGCCGAAAAAGCGTGTATACAGCCATACAAAATCAGCATGCATTAAATGTCAATAAATTAAAACAGCGGCCAGTAACACACCTGCTCTTTCTGAGTCCATCATTTGTGCTGTCCAGTGGGGTATGTGAATAATGGCAGTAAAAAAAATTACCACAATTCTTAGCGAGTAATAAGAATAACGGAAATTGCATGTAAACGGGAGTAAGAGCATTGCTCTTGACATGTAAACATCAAAATGCGATTAAGTCCTTACTCTGATTATTGGAAATAATCATATTATTTGTGCACATGTAAACGTAGTCATTGTCAGCATTTGTAGTTGTCATATTTTGATATTTAAGACAGAGTGAGTTGGAGCTTGCAAAAAATGCTGTGTAGCCTACACAATATATTATAATTCATTTTATTATTATTCTGTATTGTAGATCTGCAATTACTGTTCTTGCACAGTGGGCAGCATTTATGTATTTAGCTTTGTCTGAAACCACATCAATATTCTGCATAATTGTCTCTTTATAATGCTTAAATATGCAGAGATGAGTTATATAAAGGTAAATAAATAAATATGAATTCAGACAGGAGCTTTTATTATGACCAAAGGCATTACTAAAAAATAACCTTTTGTAAGAGGATTATATAGTGGAGTTCACACATTAAGTGGCTTAAGCGATTAAAAAAATATGCATGTTACACACAGGTTAATTTCTTCACATGTGAAGACAAAAATGCCATTTATACCAGCTGACATTGTGCGTTATTTCACGATACATTCATCTACAGAGCAGCGCTATGGCCTTGAATGTGCTTCATCTCTGGTTGAATTATAGTGGGGATAAACGTCTAAAGAAAAGAGAAGAAAGCTCAGAGAAGAAAGGTTGGGCTCAGGTAGGTCAGGGTAATTGTGTTTATCATTTCATAGACTCTAGCTTTATCCTCTGAATAAAGCTAAGAAAAGGGAATATCTGAAAAGAGTAAAGTCAGTGTCGTTTCAACATGACAGACTGAAAGAGTTTTTAGGTTTTTTAAAGGCCACCGTGATGAACAGCATATATTATAATATTGGGTTATGATCTCTCTAATGTCATGCTGAGAAGTTCCAGGAATACTTTTGAACATTTGCTGAAAAGGATGGGGAAAAAACAGCTTTCCCCCCTTCTAATTTTTTTATTTGTATATGCATTGCTGTTGGTGACAGAATCCAAGTGAAATGTTATGCTTCTCTTTCAACAGGAAAATCTGATTAATGGGGGTCCTTATGTTTATGGCCTTCACGTTTCATCCAGAGTCTTAGGGCTGGGAGGGGGAAAAACACTGACTGAATGTTAAAAAGCTGTAGGTGATGAGGGGAAAATGTATGCCTTATTGAAGCTGTTCACCACTCATGCCTTTGACACAATCATTTCTTATTCTTTTAAATGTGAGTCTCTTGAAACTTGGCAAGAATATGTCAAGATCACATTTCACTCCAAAAAGAAAAATAAGAATATTGTGCATAAAGAAATTGAATCTTAGTTTTAGCACCATAAAGATTATTTTTTTATTAAGCAAAGTTATTATAATTAAGCACATATTTCCCAAAGTAATACAAAGCAAATGTTTACGGCGTAGCAAATTTAATGTATTTTACAGTTGTAGACCATGTAAGTTTTATGCTGCTTTTAAATAAAAATTGTATTAGTATTAGTATTAATATTTTGTATGTGTTTGTGTGTGTGTATATATAAAATTCAAGAAATCTTATTGATCCTGAAATAGACTTGTTATTTTATGCTAAATACATTTTTCACTTTTATTTTTGGGGTAAAATGTGAGCTGGACATGTTTTTGTGAGATTCAACTTTCCACTTCCTTCCACTTTCATTATACTGATGGGAAATCAACTGGAAAAACACAAAAAATACACTTTAAATATAGCTGAATGCAGATATTTGCTAGTAACACGAATAAAGGGCTATCTGGACTATTTAGATGACTCAGTCGGGCTGTGAACAGTGACTGTTTAACATGAGAAAGTGAGTAAATGGATTGGTCGACATAACAGAACTTTTAACACAGCAGACCATGCATGAGATTAATCTGAGAGGGCAGAGGCTAGAAGAGAGCGCATTGTTTTACAGAGCGATGTGTTTTCTGTTGTCACAGTGTAATCAAAGGCTTCACACTCCCGGGAGATCCTGCTTTTGAAGTTGATGTGATTCATTCTTTGTCTTTTCTTTTCACTCTGTAGCTTTGTCAGTCTTGATTCTTGTTTCCTCTCTTATTTGCTCGCTGGTTCTCAGCTTGTCGTTAACATGAGTTTAGCCCTATTCAATTTAAAAGGCATAAAACATGATTGGAAGTGCAAAGGCAGGAAGCATTTATGCCATCATGCTGATAGCACGCGCACAGATGAGACCTGAACAGCACACGTTGATATCGGTGTTTAAACTAAAGTCATGTAAGCTTGGCCAGTTTAAGCATTTAAGAGCCAGAGGACGCGAGCTCGCGCGCGCAGTGAGAAGATCTGTGCGTGCGCTCATCAGAAGCGCGCAAACTCGCGTCTCGAAATATGAAGCTCTCGCTGAAGTATTGTGTTTGAATGGACAAATTCAAACAAAAATTCTGTCAAAATGCCCGTATTGGTATAGCATATCCTATAGCAGACATAGCCGGCTGAGCGTACAGTATCAGTGCATAGGATCTATCTATCTATCTATAGGTATATATATATAAACATAATATTTATAAATTCATTGATTTATTCACGTAATAATACAATCTTTTGACATGGCAGAGTCAATTTGTAAAAAAAATTAAAAATAAAAAAATAAAATAAATATTAATTTTATTCAAATAATACAACCTAGGTCTTGAACCCTAATCAAACACACCTGAACCAGCTAATCAAACTCTTCAGGATCACTTGAAAAATCACAGGCCAGGTGAGCTGAAATAGGTTGGAAATAAACAGAACAGAGGCACCAGGAGCAGGTATAGGTAATAAATTTTTTCGATTTTGCCACAGTAGGCATAACAAACAGTGCTATCACATCGACATCAATCTGTGCTCGTAGAAATTAGATTATTAACAAGTCCTCTTTCTCTCTGTTTCGCACAGGCAACGTGTTTGTTGTCAGTTTGGCCTTCGCTGACCTGGTGGTGGCTTTCTATCCCTACCCGCTGGTCTTGTACGCGATCTTCCATGACGGCTGGTCTCTGGGGGAAACCCAGTGTAAAATCAGTGGATTCCTAATGGGCCTGAGTGTGATCGGCTCGGTTTTCAACATCACTGGCATCGCCATCAACCGTTACTGCTACATCTGTCACAGTTTTGCCTACGGACGTCTCTACAGCTTCCATAACACACTGCTGTTAGTGGCCCTGATCTGGGCGCTCACTGTGCTCGCCATTCTTCCCAACTTCTTTGTGGGTTCGCTGAGTTACGACCCCCGCGTTTACTCCTGCACCTTCACGCAGACTGCCAGCAGCTCCTACACTGTGGTGGTGGTGGTGGTTCACTTCCTGGTGCCCATCGCGGTGGTGACCTTCTGCTACCTGAGGATTTGGGTTCTGGTGATACAGGTGAGGAGGAAGGTGAAGAGCGAGGAACGCTCAAGGGTGAGGCCCAGCGACGTGCGCAACTTCGTCACCATGTTCGTGGTGTTCGTTTTATTTGCAATCTGCTGGGCTCCGCTCAATCTAATCGGTCTCGTGGTGGCCATCGACCCAGAGGCCATGGCTCCACGTATTCCAGAGTGGCTCTTTGTGGTCAGCTACTTTATGGCCTATTTCAACAGTTGCCTCAATGCGATCATTTACGGACTCCTCAATCGGAACTTCCGAAAGGAGTATGTGCGGATCATGACGTCAGTGTGGATTCCTCGGAGGTTTGTGACTGAGACTTCCAGGGCTGCCACAGATGGGATGAGGAGCAAACCCTCACCAGCCATCAACAACAACGAGTGACTTTTGTTTTCAGCCAATCGCTGTTCAGAAGGAAACGTCATGGATGCATGAAGCAAATTAATATGCTTTGAACTGTGAACACTTGACTTTTTTAATGCTACAAAACCATTATGTACAACTCAGGGTGCTTGTTTTATTTTCAACCTAGGCTCGTTGGAAATTTGTGAGTGTCTAAATTTCTGCAAAACCTGAAACGTGTTGCAATGGGTACATTTCACTGAAATTTTCAGGTGACACGTCTACAAACAGTGATATAAGCCATTTCATTTTTTTCTCCATTGGAGCTGCAGTTTTATTAAACAGTACAGCACAATAAAAATGACACTCCCGTGTGTACGAAATAGTTGCAAAATGATATTGCATTGCTTGTAGTATGTTTCACAGCAGTTTCAAAGCAAAATATCTAGTGTCTAACAAGTTTAATTTTCTCTGAAACAGCTGAACATGAATGAGCTAATGCTTTATTACATTGTTTTTAACACAGCAATTCAGAAATTAAATGTTGGGTGAAAATGCTCCATTGCATTTGAAATTAATTTACCACCTACACTAAACCCTACCAACAGTGTAAAGAAAAGCAAATGTCAGGTAAAAACATTTCCTGAAGCAACCGTGCCATTTTAGCTTCAAAACGTTGAGCTCTTTTGTGGAATGTCATGACTTGTGGTTTACAGGACTCGTACCAGAATACTCTGCATCGCAAATGCAATGCTGTACCTACCGAGCAAGTTTACTATGTCGGAGAAACCATTAAAATTGAGCAAATTATGTGATGCAAATGTTAAAACGTATTAGTTTACAAATCATGCAGTATGATAAAACTGTTTTGAGGCCATTGCATAGTATTGTGGAAGGAACCATGCAAAAACAAACCTTTTATTCATCAATAATCTGCCCCATAATCATAATTTATGTGAAAAGCAAAGAAAGTTATTATTTTACTGTCTCTAGTGTTCACTTCACCTGGAAACTGCAGCGAATTGTATTATGTATATAGATATGAAATGTAGGCAGTTCCAGTGAGCCTTGGTTGTATATTTTTGATGTTGTGATCCATTTCAGAACATTATTATTATTATTATTATTAAGAATAATAAGAAATATTTAACTCACAATTTATATAGAAAATTAAACAAAGTAAATTTTAAATCCATGTATTTATGGACTGTTTATGATCCATGACTATTTATTGAAGACATTTTGTACAATTTTGTGGGTCTGTTGTATATATGTTGTATAAATCAGTATGCATCACATATTTTAGTCATTTTCAATTCAGAACTTCTGCCTTACACTTCAACTTTCACATGAAATATGAAAAAATCCATATATTTAAGGTGCCAAATATTATTGCATTGACAGTATATCTGATATACCAAATCAGTTTGTCATATCGAACCAAATGGGATTCTGAGTGCATCCTAATTTAAATGTGACGTCAACAGAGCTTTAATGAGCGAAGAGCTTCCAGCACAGCAAGATAAAGCACAAACTTAAAAAAAGCACTTCATGTGGATTCTGCAAAGAGAAATTGAGCTTTTTCAAAGTGAACGGTGACAGTGTGTGGTCAGTCAGTCATCAGTTTCAATCTGTGTTCACCTCTTATCTTTCAAACATTAAATGTCATTCATGACTTTGGGGTTATTTCTTTGCCAAGAAATGTGCATGACTCTGAAATCATATATTTTCTTCAACAAATGATCTGCTAGTAAAACGCAGCAGGAATTCCGATTAAGATAAAGGTTACTGGCAAAAGGGGAAAATATTAATGAGACCTGGTTCGAATGTATTACTGTTACCTGTGCTTGTTTTCACTTTATTTGACAATGTGCGATTTAATCCTCCCGCCATAACGAGATGTTATGCAGTGTGATTGTACTGCGTGAGAACATTCTTCACCATTGACCTGAATAAAAGAAAAGAACCAAACTGACGAAAGCCAAGTCTATTGGTGATTGTGTAACCTCTCTCTGGTATGAATGGGCTGCAGAGGGATTACATGGAGAGATTGGGATGAGCTTGCTCCTTATGGCCACATTTGCACAGGGAATTATGGGGGATGTGTGGCTAGCGTCCCAGCAGGTGGTGGACTGAGGTAGTTGATAACATAAATACTTGGCCAAGTTGAGAGCGATCTTGTCGTCAATTTGCTGAATGCATTATCCAGATGGGTTGCAGGGAGGGAATCTGGTTGAAAACCATAGCAAAAATTTAATGGGAGTTGTCCCAGACAAGGCTTTGGAATATAGAAGATTATTTGTGAGGAAAATAAATATGTCATGGACAATTTCAAGCTAGTTTGCAACAAACTATTCGTGATTTAATGTAGTTCACTTACATCTTAATTAGAGTGACAGCGTCAAACCACCACATAAATTTACATGAAATACAAAAATACTACAATTTACATAAGGATATATACTCTACATTTAAAACACCCATGGTGTACTATGGGAAATTAATACTCCAACAAGGTAATTGATCAAAAGTCACAGTAAAGACATTATATTACAAATCATAAACATAATATTACACAAGATTCCTATTCCAAATAAATGCTGTTCTTTTGAACATTCTATTGATTTGTATTCAAATACACCACAGTTTACAAAATATTAAGCAGCATTGTTTTCAACATTGATAATAATAAATAAATTTTTTTAAATCAGTATAATAATATAATTTCTGAATGAGTAATGGCATCTAAATATTTCAGGTTTGCAATCACAGGAATAAATTACATTTTAAAACACACTAAAATGGAAAACTTTTTTTTTTTAAATTGTAATAATATTTCACAATATTACCGTTTTAATGTGGTTTTGAGCAGATAAATGTAGCCTTGGTGAGCAAGCATACTGTATGAGATTTCTTTCAAAAACATTAAAAGATCTTAATAAAGGTACTCTAAAAATAATATCTATGTAGCATTTAGATGCATTATACCACTACTTGTTGAGGGAGGAAAAAGCTTGTCATTTAAAAGTGGTGAAAGTTGGCAGAGCACAAAATACAGCAAAACGAAGTGTGTGGGACACTCCTTGGATCAGAACTGGTTTTTAAGCCTTTGAGAATGAAGTTCAGGTTTGATGTTCCAGCCGTGTCTGTGCCGAGAGACTCTGAGCTTGAGTTCCCTTCACCCTGCCTTACAGCACTCTTGCTTTACACAGCAACTTGAGAAACCTGTCAAAGATATCTAAAAGCAGCTAAAGATAAAAAATAAAACTATTCTGCACCCCCCCCCCCCCCCCCCCCAAAAAAATGTTTTTTTAAATTAATTAAATCATGTATCAATACACAGATATGAAGCTTTGAGTCATATGATAGTATAACGCAACCGTGTGCTGCTTTCCCTTTTTTTATGCACTATCAACATGCACTTTGGTTTATCACATGTATAAGGTAATATTCAGTAAATTCAGATGATGGATCTTGGACTGAATACAACAACAGCCAACGATTATAGCATATTTCGCACAGATAAAAGAGATTTGGTGTATTGAATGCGACATACAGACAGCTACTCTGCCAGAACACACACACACGCACAAAAAAAAATCATAATGAAAGTAAATATTGTAACAAGTAATTTTTAAACTTCAAATTAAACCATATAGCACAACGTGAAGTGAGAGAACTAAGTGGTTCCCTCAGCAGATGAAACTGCCCTGTGGGAAAATGATCATATTACAAACCCTTCTAATTTACCTTTGCTCTCGCTTTCATCTCTCAAACACACTCGTGAACACTTACACACACTCATACAGAAACCTTATTTAAAAACATTATGCAGCTCACTTAAAGGGCCCTGAGACTGGTAAACATTCATACATGCACACATATACTTGCTTAAAGAAACACTTTGCATGTAAATCAATGAATGTACACACAAAGACTGTGTGTGTACATGCACACTTCTAAAATGCATGGGATTGAGCAAAAGCAATCGCAGGTTCAACTATGGGTCGGTGAGATATTGCAATCTGTCTGAGCTCAATCGCTATTGTAGCTCTTAGAAAAGACCTCATCCCTTTGAATGCTCCCTGTGTGCTGTAAATTGAATAAATTGATTATTTATGGAATACACATTTTTTAAATACACATTTTTTGTATGCCACATGTTTACACTGCAGCGTAACACACCTTCATATTTACATTGTTATTTTTCAATCAGCAGTCATTTTCATCCAATACAGTTAGTATACTTAACCTACACACAAACCTGCTTGTGTGCACTTTTGTAAAAACATTTTAAAAACAGGCCATAGTTAATTATGACACTCATAACACAAACAACAAGCCAGAAAAACTGTATGCACGTCTGCCATATGCCTTTAGGATGTACATTTGCATGATTTCATTATTCTTCAAAAAGTCAAGTATATCTCATAATGTGGTCAAAACAGTTTAGGGATGACTTGGGACTAAAAATAAGCCTGGGACCTTTACCAGCCCATCAGAACCCTCAGCATGGAGAATCCCCCACCATCATACACATATAATACAAATAATACTCTCATCTGCTTAAAATTGTCTATACAGCATACTTTTTACAAGCATATTTCTGCAAAGCTGAAAAGTGTGTAGAATACAAGCATGCTTGCACAGTGTCTGTTATAGATAATAATATATAACCAATGAATACATGCAAAATAATATATTAAACATTTTATTATTACAATTATTATTTGAAGTAAAAGTAGTAGTATACAGAATAATATTTTAATGGTAATATATGTTTGTAAATTGTAATGCACTTTGATGAATAGAAAATTCGGTAACAGTTTAGTATAGGGACCAAATCTCACTATTGACTAGTTGCTTATTAGCATGCCTATTATTAACATATTGGCTGTTTACTAGTACTTATAAAGCACATATTCTACATAACCATATTTTACATCCCTAATCAGTACCTAAACTTAACAATACCTTACTAACTGTTAATAAGCAGCAACGTAGGTGTTTACTGAGGCCTTTTGGACCTTAAAATGAAGTGTGACAGAAAATTCAAATATAAATAGAAATCCTTTGTAACATTATACATTTCTAAATAAATTAAAACATCTATAAATGTCAAATTTGATCAGTTTAATGCGTCCTTGCTGAGTAAAGGTATTTTGAAAGAAAAATGACAAAAAATCCAAGTTTCGTTTTATCAGATAAAATCTCTATTTTAAAGGTAGATTTAACTAGTGAATGTTGTTGACAATACATACATATTAAAATAGAGTCCGTTTTAAAGCCATTTAGCATGAGCATCTTAATAGTAGAAATATTAAACACCAAGAATTTACTATTTAAAGTTTGGTGATAAGGGTCCAAACAAACAGGCTGACGTTACACTTGAAAATGAGCATTTTTGATCACAGCATGTGTTATGATGACATAAATATTTGTTATTCATAATTCAAAGTGGTTTTAGGTCTATGTAGTGTTTATGCTTACATTTTATTGTAAGTTGCATGTTTCAAATCACCATTATGGTGAATTAGTACACAACATATTTTGATGTATAGAGATGATTATAAATATCCTTGTCAGTTTGATCAAAAACTGGTACACAAGTTCAATCAAAAAAAGTTCAAAGCTTTTTGAACTTGTGTAATGTAAAACAAACATAATTTGTGAGTTTATAGAACATTATAGTTATTTATTTGTCTGTCTTATAGTATATGTCCTTGTATATTATCACAAGCTAAAATGAAGTCATTAACAATCAGCATTGAGTCCTTGTACATGACACTAAACCCCAGGTCGCTGCAGAAAGACTGTCCATGTAATGAGTGCGTCACTTTGAATTAAAACATCAAGTAAACAACTGCTTACAAAAAGATTTTATATTGCCTCAGGGTGACACTATGCAGTAAAGAGTTAAACAAACACAAACAGACACACTCTGTCCCGCACAGTGCACAAGAGGGAGTGTTATAAATGACAGGGATACGACACATCATGACATCCTTTAGCTCTCGCTCTCAAACTTTAGATGTCACCTTTTATGACCTTGTCTTTCCAAAATCGCAAAGGAGGTTATTGGGCTTGTGAAAATGTGATATTGAATTGCCAACCCGCAAACAGGAAATGCTGTTTGGCCACAGACAGGCTCTGATGTGAACCAGCTTCTCATGAAATGTCACATGCATGCATGAATAAGCAAAACACTCAAGCACACACACACACACACACACACACACAAAATCGCCCTGGGTTCCAGCACCACCGCCGTCAAATGTTGATCTGAATCTTGCATGACACGATAAAAGTTTCCTCCTCAGCTTCTATGCAAATCCATTTCTTGTTGAGGAATTATTTTGCACTCATGCTTCTTCAGCCTAATGACTAAAGAGGCATAATTTATGACTTAAAGGCGTGGACGCGGCATGCAAAGCTGCTGTTAATGAGAGCGCTGAAGAACATTTCAGGAGCAGATCATGAGGATGTGCTTTAATTCAGCAGTTTGAAACAATGGTCTGGCTGGTTGTAGCTTCAAACCCCATGAGGGGTGAGCCATTAGTTACCACTATTGTGTCCTTAAGGAAAGCCCCTTAACCTGACAAGTGAATTGTACTGCATGGGCCTGTTTACACTTGGTCACTTCAAGCGTTTTCTCTGGTCGGATATCTATCTGACAGCATTTACTCTTGGCCACATAAATGTGTCTTCTGCAAAACAGATATAAATCTGGTCTTCAATTTCCATGCTATTTGCAAATTTAACGGAGCTCATGTTAACAAAAGCATCAGATAAGTGCTGCATTTTATTCATTATCAACTCATTTCAAGATCAAAGACCACAACAGGAGAGAGTGCGGCATCACCACTGGAAAGATAAGTTAGTCTCACTACTTTTAATGAAGATGATTGTGTGCATCTGCGACTTACTTTCAGTGTCATTTGTGGCAGTTTGCACTCAGCTACTCATTCGTGGCGATACATGTTGCATTAGCGCTGTCATATCTGACTATAACATGCCATATAGCCTATAAAATGCTTTAATATTATTTTAATATTTTGGGAGGAGTACAATTTGCATATGTGGTTTCAACAACCAGATGCATTTACACTTGTCCAGTTTCATCTGGAATGCGCCCCAGACCACCTCCTGAAGTGGTTTGAGCAATCGTATTTAAATACGTCTCAAAGTTTACACCTGCTCTTATCACGATTGGATAGCTATCTGATCAGAGAAAACACGTGAAGTGACCAGGTGTAAACAGACCCTATACGTTGCTTGGGATAAGAGCATCTAATACATGTCCGCTTACTTATAGTAGCTGTGTCAGCTGTGTGTATATACTCGTTTTCATCACTTCTCTTCATTGATATTTTAGTATTATTTATATACTATTATAGTATATTGGTTGGCTTTGTAGTTATTTTTAATTAGCCTTTATTTTTATGATTTTATTAGCTTTTATTTTTTTACATTCATTTTTTCATTTTAAGGTTTAATCATTTTGTTGTTGTGTGCTTCTCTCAGTTTTATTTTAGTTTTAGTACTTAAACTTAGTTTATTTCAGTTTGTTTCCAAGGCAACATTTTCTTTTTAAAGCATAACATTTTCATCTAATATTTTCGTCTTATTTTAGGTTTATTTCATTTAACAAAAATGATTTTTGATAGTTTTAGTTTACAATAAGAACACGTTGTGGCTTCTTGTGTGCAAGACTGTTTTTCATCTAATATTTATATTTTATTTCAGCTTTATTTCAATTAACGAAAGGTTATTAAAAATAGTTTTGCTTTTAGTTTACAATAACAATCATTCTCTTTGCAAGTGTGCACGTTCTAAATAGGCTCAAATGTTTAATGTACATTTATGAAGAGAATGATTTTGAACCAGTAAGATTTCACTCTGGGTGGAGCAATAAAGGTGTAGTTCACTCAAAAATTTTCAATTCTGTCATCATTTGATCATTGTTCCAAATAAATTACTTTCTTTATTCTGTGGAACATGATATTTTGGGAAATGTCTCAGTGTTATTTTGTCTATACAATGGAATCACCAAAATTCCTTGGTTACCAACATTCTTCAAAATATCTTTTTATGTTCCACAAAAGAAAGAACGTCATACTGGTTTGGAATGACATTAGCCTGAGAAAATCATGACAGAATTTTAATTTTTGGGTGAACTATCCCTTTAAGTTTCAATGTCAAATTGAAAACACATTAACAGTACTAAATTATAAATATTATAATATTATGCATTAACTTGTTAATTTGAGACCAGTCCAAATAGCTTCTGGGCTCACTGTGTGCCTGCACGTTTGCATGTGTGTTTATATGTGCGCACTCACAAACTGAGTGAAAAAGTGTGAAACCGCAGCCCGAAATCATAAGCCTCACTTCCTCCAGCGACGTTAAATCCTCTCACAAACCGTGACCTCACGAACCCAAACAAAAACCCAGAGCTCTAACATGCCTGGAAGTCACAACACCCATAAGTGCACATGCAAAACCACAGGTGCATCAGCGTGCCATCTGCACAGTAATAAAATAATAAGCACACACTTCTGAACTCAGCTGGGTTCTTCTGGAGAGAAGAAGCTTCTCATAATGACAGAGCATTTGTTCTGGTGGTCTGGCAGGTTCCTGAAAGGCAGATGTCCTAAAGGACAGAGTAAATTACTGTGTATCCGTGCGGCCTGCCAACTGTCAGCTCAGCTCGTTGCCAATGACCTTGGAATACTATTGTTGTTCCTTTGACCAGGCTTGAGTAATTGCACTCAAAGCTTGTAAGGAAGGACAGTGTGATGAGAGGGGGACTTTTGAAGACCAAAAACATAAATCAGTTTCAATCAAGATGTGTGGAGTTGAGTGTAGGTGAGAGACGGAGAGATAAATGTGCATGTAAGCACATATATATTTTGTCATTACAGTGCTGTCATGGTTAATACAAAATTAATAAAAAATGAATACATACATACTTTAAAAAAAAACAAAAAAACCATTAATATAAACATAACTGGAAACTAACTAAAATAAATTAATATAATATATTTTAGTGTTTTTATTGTGTTACATTTTACGCCATTAAACATATTTACATTACATGTTAAAGCATTAAGTTTGGCTTAATGCCAACTTAAAATACTAAAGTACTAAAACTAATGTAATTTTGTTGAAAATGCTGGAAAAAATACAAACTAAATTAAATTGAAAGGACAAATTTAAAATAGACAACAAGCAAATAAATAATAGGTTTTATTTATAGAGAGTTTTTCAAGGTATCAAGATGAATATTAAAAAATAAAAAAATATATAAAAATATAATATCCCGGTTACAATACACAGATGACTTAATTGAGTTCTCAGCCTATATCAGCTTTGTCTCAATTTTTTCTCCTTAATTCCTTCAAAAATAGGCATGATTGAGGACATATTTTAAGATTAATTCAGTGTTGGTTTTTTATTGCATGAAAAACTAATTGCATATATATAAGATCCGTAAAATTGCAAAGATTAAAGTCTCAAAGAGATATTCTTTTTAAAAGTTAAAACTCATCTATGCCTTCCTAAAATGCCTTCCACGCCTTCCTCACTGTGTTGGAAGATTTTTATTCTAACCTTTATTCTCGCTATAGTATTGTTGCCGCCGCCATGTCGTGGAGACGCTGTGTGTTTCCAAATACGGTATAAGTGGTGTAACATTTCCGTCACACACTTGAGATATTCGGCCAATCACAACGCACTGAATAGCCGGCCAATCAAAGCGCACCGTGCTTTTCAGAACGATGAGCTTTGTAAAAATCGATGCGTTTCAGAGAGGAGCAACAATAATGTACGCTATGTGGAAAATAATGTGTTTTTTGAACCTTAAACCGTGTAAACACATTGCATTACACCAAATACTCAAAATAATGTTATTTTTAGCATCGTCATATGACCCCTTTAATTAGCTTTTTTAAATGCTCTAAGAAGTGTTTCAGTTTATATTGAGATCTTTTAATCATGCAAAAGTGAAGACAGTTTCAGACATTCAAGATCTCGCATGAAACTAAATAGGCACATGTGAAATTATTGAGGTCTTTTTCTCTTTAAATGTTTCCATTTGCTCTCAATTTAACCTTATTGCAGTCTGGGAAAAGGAACAAGAAATCACGTCCTTTCTGTCTCCTATATCCTCCTATATCCTATGAGGGTTGAACAGTCCCATTTTAAGTTGCCTTCTGTTAACAAAAAGAGTACTATGGTGGTACCTTGCTGATGGTTTCAAATAGTAATAGCATGATACTTGATATACAGTACCATAAAATGATATTGCATGATACTCCAAGCATAAAGGAAACATAGTAGGCTGCTGAAATGGGACAGTCCAAAATACATTTTCGTAAGTTAGTATCCTTACTGTTCCTGACTCTGTGCGTTTATCGTAAGTTATTTATATAAAACTGCACAATAAAAACGTCTTTGTGACACTCACGTGCAGCAATCGCCCTGTCATGCCCTTGTGACATACTGCAACGGACACACATATCTCACAGTTGTTTTCTCCCTCGTCTCTCTCGTTCTCCCTCTCTAAGCAAAGAGAAAGTGCAAAGCCATTAGGTGACGCAAAGACCTTGGAATGTGAACGAGAGACTTCTTTAAACTGCGTTTAACTGAGACAGGCCATGATTGGAGGTCAGATGGAGGCTACGACAGAATCGAAACGGGGAAGATGATGGTCCTTTTCTCCTTCATCATACTCAAATGCCCCTGGAAGCCTCTGGCAGCTCAGAGTAATCTCCTGTCAGGTTAATGACTGAGCGAGTGCTTGCTGAATTGAAGGACACTGGGTGCTGTACCTATGTCTTTTTGAACACCTGTTCTATCATCTAAATCCTCTCTGTCATGCACAAGTTTGACAGTGTGAAACAAAAGTGAGAATTACTCTCAGTTTGGAAGAGAACCCTATGAAATAAGCATTTAATCCACAGGCTTTCTGTTTCTCATCCACTTTGACTGATTTTAGGCTAATTTAGCATGAATTAGCTGTATTAGCACATGCTATTCCTATCAAAGTTATTTTTCCATACTTTGGTAAGTGTAAAAATGTAGCAATCAGACAAAAAAAGTTTAGTAAATTAAAAAATCTGACAGATCTTAGCAATATGCGGTTTGGGAACAAATGATTCTTCTGAGTCAAATCGTATTAATAAATCAGTTCACATCTGGTTCACTAAACCCATCTGAATAATTTGTTTATGAATGAACTGCATCTGTCCCGCCACAGTAAAATTATTAAAAACTGGTTTCATTAACTAAAATAAAGCTGAACTAAAATAAAATACAAACAATAAAAGCGATTAATCAAATATATAAATCAAATAAATGAGTTTAAGTTGAATTACTAAAACTAAAAATGAAAGAAAAAGAAATTAAAAGTTAAAAAGGAATTAAAAAAAACTAAACTAAAAAAATTGAGGAAAAAGTTACTTTATTAGCTAAATAGCATAAATTATAACTAATGCAGTGAACTGAAAATATATTTTAGAGACATTTAAGAAAGGGTTGGTTTTAATAAATATTTTATTATTATTATTAATGCATGCAAAAACATTTTCAGCTATAAGAGATGTAAATGAATTGTGTTACTGATTAATGTAAATGCAAATTACATTTAGTAAATGTCTAGCAGCTATTATGAGCTAAGTCGTGGCAGCTGTAAAAAATGCACAATTGATTAGAAAATAAAAATTATCTTAATATGCTTAATATCCAATTAAGTATTTCGGAATTTGGGCTGCAGGGTTTAAGTACATATGTAAGACTTAATCAATATTTATCAAAATCATAATCAATATGCAGGCAAAACACTGAATGTAATACGATATTATGTGGCAAGAACACTAATCTCCATTAGAGCGGGCCTACAACTGAACTGGGACAATCATGACAATAATAACAAAAAGCATAATAAACTACAATCTGTACATTAAAATGGCTTCGTAAGAATGTATTAGAGCATGTAAAAATGCCACAACCAGAGTCAGGGAACATATAACTGTGATGCAAAAGGACGACTGAATCGATTTTGGAACTGGTTAATCCAAACTAATTGTCTGAAAGAACTAATTTGCAGAAATGAGTCAGACTTCCCATTACTAGTGAATCTATAAATCTTCAGGGAGCATGATGATGCTATTTGTAAAATTGTGGAAATAGACTTGGCAAAGTATCTTAGGTTAGAGCTCTGTAAACACTGGCTTTTTTTTTTTTTTTAGAAAAAAAAAATAGTTGGATGCCAAGGTTCTTGAATCATTTTAGCTCTGCCTCCAGTTTCAGGTTGTACATTTGAAAAATAGCAAAACTGAGGATTGTCTCAATGGTGCAGCAAAGGGGGCAAGAAATAACAAGAAGTAACAATAAAAAAAACCCTCACACATCAAAAAGCATATGAATGGACCTTATTCCAGTGGCCAAGAGTCTTTCTTGTAATGAAAGTCAGTTCTGACACAGCCAAATGTATCTATATTGTATTTTACACTTTTAATCAATTTTACGCTCTGCAAACTACCTCTTCGGATAGTCTGATAAAAAGACTGTTCTCTTGTCACTTTAACAGACTGATAAGCTCTTCTTGCACTACACATATATCTGCACAGTTTTGTTTTATTTAACTGGTTTGCACTATCTATTCTGCCATGTGCCCTATGCCACTTTATCTATCTCTTTTTTTATTTTTCTACAATGTCCTCAGACTGATAAGCTCCTCTTGCACTATATATATACACTCTATACATATATATCTGCACAGTTTTGTTTTATTTAACTGGTTTGCACTCTATCTGCCATGTGCCTTATGCCACTTTATCTATTTATTTCTTATTTTTCTACAATGTCCTCATTTGTATATCTGTATAGTTGTATGTACATATGTTTAAACTGTATTTATCTGTATTTGAACGTCTACTGTCAGTGTTTTAAATGTTAACTGTATGCACCAAGGGTCTGAGAGTAACGCAATTTCAATTCTCTGTATGTATGTGCCGTACATGTGGAAGAATTGACAATAAAGCAGACTTGACTTGACTTGACTGACTGAACTAAGTTAATAGTTTTATTATAACAGTATTATCTGTTTTCTAATGTCTTTTTAGGGATTTTAAATAATAATAAGAAAAAAAATCAATAACAGCAGTATTGTGAAATGATTCAAGGTCATTTGTTCCTGCAGCTTTATCTACACAACATCCTTATGGAGAAAAAGAATAAGAAAAAAGACTTCCAGAACCAAGGCCGCTGAAAAAGTGTAGTCACTTTATTGCAATCAATAGCGTCTGATTTGTGCACCTCTAATGTAGCTGTTCTGCCGACTTTAACTGCACAAGTCAATTCAACTCTACAACTGTTATGCCAAATGCTTCTAGGTCTCAACCTTATCGTTATCCATGTGCTTCTTCATTTTGTCCTCCAGCATAATTGTATGAATGCATATTTGAGAATCTCTCATCGCTTACTTGAGGCCTGAAACTGTACAAAATTAAATGCCACGCAGAAGACAAAAAGGAAAAAGAGACTTCCTAAGGTCACTCAGGCTTTTTTTGGTCCCTGTCCAGATGGTGATTTGAGTCAGTTGTCCTGCCAGAATCGTCCCAGCTGGGAAGTCATGAGGTCCATTTACACACCAATGAAGCCATTCTCGGATCCCATCTTGGGGGTTGATGTCTTGCTAACGAAGGATCACTTACCCTCATTGAGATGCATTTAAAGGCAATGTGTTTGCTCAGATGTGCGCTCGCATGGACGCACACAAACACGCTCGGACAGACTCGTCTTATAAATACTAAATGATGCCTCCACCTTAGCCGGTTGGTTCTGTCAGGCGCTGTGTTTGTCTGGATGTGTGCTTGTGTCCTCTGTGTCTGAGAGGATGAAAGGAAGCACAGTGGCGAGGGAAAGAGGGGACTTGCGTATTTGAAGTGCACTTGTGTCCCTGTTAGAGGAGGAGAAAAAGACAGAAGAGAAAGTTTAAACAAAAGTCACACTAAAAAGAAAACTCAAGTGAGTGTAGCGTATTAATTCATATTATCATATTAAATCGCAAGGAAGTTCAAGTCAGTAATCCAAGTTTAAAAGTGTGTTTAAGATGTGTGAGATAAAACTCTATGCATGACTAAATTTAAATTTTGTGACAGGACTTTAGTGTTCAGATCGCAGGATAAACACCATATGACACTGAATACCTGATGACTCCACAAAAACACACTCAGTCCCAAGTAATTTTGCTCGTACTGTATATTAAACATAATATTTAATGTTATATAATAGGTAACAGCTAATATTACATTTAAATGAATCCTCACTAAATAAATAAAGGCGACAACTGTTAGAGGTTTTTAAAAATATTTTCAGTGCATTTTAGGTCATTTTAAAGGGGACCTATTATGCAAAAAAACATTTTTATAAGGTGTTTGAACACAGTTGTGTGACTGCAGTGTGTGAAATCAACCAGCCTATAATGTTAAAAATCCTCCAACTCATTTTTTTTATAAAGCCAATAAATCATGAATGTTTCAGATTCTCCCTCTGTTCTCGTCACTGAGGGGAAAAGACCCACCCATTTGAGATGCTCTTTACCCTATTAGCATACACACATTTCTGAGGGCCACGATTACTGGAGATATATAAAATGTCAGCGCCAAAGAGGCATTACAAGTGTTGTGTTTTGGGATGCACTAATGAACATAGTAGTTGCCATAATCTCCCCCGATCTGAGCCAAGGAAACTGTGGTTAAATTTCATTTATGAAGGAAATATCCCAGAAAAAATCGGTAACGTCCCCTAAATGTTTAGGAATCAATACCAACGCTTTGTGCGCGAACGTCAGCTCCAAAGCAAGTATCACACGTTTTTTTCCAAATTGCCTTTCTAAAAGAGCTTCTTGGCACTCTGTAAGTCTAATTGCTAAAGCTATCATTGTCTCTGCCTGTTTTCACTGATACTGCCTTGAAGTGCTACTAGAATGATCGTGAATAGGAATGTGGCAGTTAAAAGTTGCATATGAAAGCAATGTGAGTCGATCACTTGAAGTTGTCGAGCTCATAATCAGAAGTGGGACTTTGTGATAGCATGAGACCAGCTATGTTGTTTTTTTTATCCCGCAGTGCCCCCCATCTGTGTAATTCATAAATGTGAATTTATTATGCACAGTACAATCAGATGACTGACATTGAAACAGAGTATGTTTTCTGTAAAGATAACAAGCTTGTGTACTAGTAGTGGAATGTTTATTTGCAAAGGCTAGCACTGCTAATGTCTGAGCTTGAGCTCTTGAAGCTCCGCCCTCTTCTCCGAGCAACAGCTCATTTGCATTTAAAGCAACATACTCAAAATCAGCACGTTTTGGCTCATACCCTAAAAAGTGGCAATTTTAAAAAGCTATACATATTTATCTACGGGATATCTTCAAATATACGCTCTGGGGACATCAGAGACTTATTTTACATCTTGTAAAAAGGGGCATAATAGGTCCCCTTTAACTTAAAAAGAGCAGAAAATATATTTATTTATGTGCATTAAGTATGTATATTTAAATAAACAACCCTTACAAACCATTCATTTTCTGATGGTATTAAAACAAAGTAAATTTTTTGTGGGGTCTAAATAACTTTTGATTAATATGAAAATTTGTGAATCTTTAAAAAGTTGAAGACTGTTTTGCATATTGCAAATGGGTAAAGTCAAAAAGCACTTAATACTTAAATGACGTGATGTTCTGTGTAGTAATGCTACAGCCTACGTACATGTGGACTGAGTGGCCCTCGATGATAAGATGAAATGCGCTGATTACCATATCAGAGCCGTTTAACCTCTAAACTTTAGATCTGCAGATCAACCTGGTTTCAAATGAGTTAACAACTGTAATTTCAGGTCCTTCAGAGTTATCTTGAAACTATCATTTAACCTGTCAATCCAGAGGACGCATCAGTGCTCTCTCTCTTTCTCTTGTTCTGTTTGCTCTCATACACACAAGCATCTTTGATTAAAAAATAGTTTACCACAAAACACCTCTTACATAATCTTAATATTAAAAAATGTAACCCTTTGCAACATTTTAAAGTGTAAGATCAAGTGTTAAATTATGCAAACGCTGATATTAATGTTTTTTTTTTCAATATTTTGTGCTCTCTACTGTGAACATGTTCAGCATTTCAGAAACATTGTTGAACACATTGACAATGTAAATTAAATATGAAGGCATTCCAAGGTTTAGCTGTTTGTGACATATACTCTGGAGAATACAGAAAGAGAGAATTTTGTTTTAACTTAAACATGAACTTACACTCTGAAGAATGATTCAGAGTTATTTATCAACCTTTTATTAGAAATTATTTACATTTCTTTAACTTTTTCGAAAGAGTCCCAACAGTCAAATTTCTGATTCTTTTCCTTGTACTCTCTTTTTATTGGCATCTTTGACTGCTTGAAGAACCTTTAACATTTCTATTGCACGACATCTGTATAGTGCAAAAGGCGAACATTTATACGAAAGCATAAAGAACCTTCAGAAACTTTATTTTAAGAGTGCACAGAGCAATACTAGGAAAATACTAAAATATTAGAAATTCAACCAACATAGTTGTATAGCAATGTCACCAACCATCATAAGATCAATAGTTAACATTAAAATGTCACGTTTGTTCTAATTTACTTTGTCCGGCCATTACTTTTCCATCCTTAATTGTCTGTGTACTAGGGGTGTAATGGTACACAAATTTGACGGTTCGGTACATACCTCAGTTTTGACATCATGGTATGATTCGGTACAGCATGGGGAAAAAACTAAACATTTATATAAACAGTGGTTTACTGAAGAAATAGCTCTTTATTTAAATAAATTCAATTATAATTAAAATTTTCTTAGGGATAAAAATCTGCCTCAGCGTATGCTCTAGGAAGCCTTTTACCAGAGATTATCTTACTATAGGGAGATGAGAGGGTCTGTATTACTTACTATTGGAGAAAGCGTAACCTCTTACGTGTCCCTTAATAACCAATCACATTACAGCCTTGATATCCGTCAGAGTTGTGCGACACTCAGTCGCCGTTCACGGATCCCATAGGAATGAATGAGAATTGCCGTAAACTGAATCCCACCTGTCGCAAAAATCAGTGACTTCTCTTATAAAAAGAGAAGGTAAACTCTAAAAATAGTTCAACCCAAAAGTATTGTTTAGTGTAAAACATGTTGAAGATTAGCAGATTATTAGATTAGCAGTTAATTATACAATTAACAACAGAGCCCAAACTTAAATTAAATTACTTTATTAATTTTTAAATATACTAATCAACACTCAAAATTGTATGCAAACATGCCAATTGCACTTAATACAGTTTAAATTAACTTATAAATAATACAATTTCTAAATTTTGTTGTTGAAATATATTAATTTACACATAGCTTGTTTTATAACATGCTGGTAATACTAACAGGTAAAGTCAAATCTAATGAGTATATAGTCATCTAATATTTCATGAAATGCTCTTCTCTAGACTTCTCTGGTAAACTAACGTTTTCTTGGTTGAAACGTTGATTGGGCGATTACATGAGGCATGAGATGGCCATTCATGTTTATTTTGCGTTAAAAAAAAACAGTAGTAAAGAAGAAGGGATGACTATGCTCACTCGCACACCGCGCTGCTGTTTGAACTGAGACGTTTTTACAACGATCTGTCACGCCACATCAAAGCGCGTCAAAACTGTATTTATTGCCATTTTTGACATAATTTCAAAGATGAGACTTTGTTTCTTATCAAAAGTAACAATATGTAAAACTGGAAGTGTCCAATTAAGTTTCACTCGTGCAATTGTTAAAAAATGTTTTGGTACATAAACTTTCTTGATAGATTTTTTTAATACTCATCCTGTTGATTTTTCATCATGGGCTTTATAAAATATTTACTTTGCCAAACATTTTATGTCTGAACAGTGTAGTACATAAATCTGGATATCTGGGATTTGTAATGGTTTTGTAAAATACACCCAGACGAGCATATATAAAAATAATTTTGTCCATTGCAAGCACATTGAGAAGTGCCCATAATGGTTTATATGAGAAGGCTATGTGATGGATTGATTGTATCTTTTCTACATTTTGCTTGGAATGACCTCATTAGTTTGCAGCATGTGCCACTCAGGCCTATCTGACCTAGCAGGGCCATGCAGGCTGACTGTGTTAACATCTAAGAATAGATCCATGATGGGAACATTACTTTAGTAAAGTCTCTCATATTGAAAGCCATGACAGGTGCAAGATAATTGGAATGAGAAGTGTGTGTTTGTGAGTTCATGCATGCATGTGTACATTCACATCAACCACTCATTATGCTTCTGCTTGGAACCGGTAATCTTTCACATGCTTATTGACTGAAGACGAAGCATTACTTGCGCAGATGGTCACCCTCGGTGTCATTTATCTGCTGGAAATAAATAAATAATCGAAAGGCTTGCTCAGCAGAGAGGTACAAAGATAAAGGCGGGAACAGCACGGGCACATCTTCCATGCTGTTGCCTAAATTAGTTTAAACATTAAAGGCCAATTTGAGATTAAGATCCTGTAGCTGACGTGGCTCAGGCCCAATCACAGCATATGAATGCACAGTCTCTGGAGAGATTAAACTCATTACTCATATGCACTGACAAATGGACACTGGCAGGCTTGGCATTGGTTTGGTCGCAAACGTGCACCGCACTCATTCACGGGTCACGCAGATGTTGGAATGTATGGGTGATCTGTGTGTATTTTCATTCCAAGTCTTATTTTGAAGTAACAAAGTGGTTGTTTACTTTCTTTTTTAAATTAGTTTTCTCATTAACACCTTTTTGTTGTTCATTCAGACGGATTCGCGAACACGGAAAGCGTAAGAACACAAGAGGCAGGATTTATCGCATGAATCAATCACAGCCGAGCATTAGCAGTCATATCCAATCATACGACAATGACATTCCCCCATTCATTCTCAATTGCCCCCCACTAAACCCACTGCATGCTTTAGGGGGTCTTTTAAGACTCAATGTGCTCAGGGGAGGCAAGAGAGACGCGGACTCCCGCTGTAACTTTCCCTGCTGGTGTCACTGTTGGACAGTGTTTCTTAAGAAAAAAATTGTGATTTACTTTTAATGCTATGTTTTGTAATTTTGGTGTTGTTTTATTAAAAAAAAATTCTCGTTCAATATTTTGCAGAGACACTGCCTATCTTGCCTCCTCACAGGAAATGCCCCTGTTATGACGTATTAGCATGTCCCAATACTTTTAGTCCAGTGTCTTAATAGATGCTAATGCTTAGATATGCAAGAACCTAAATGCAAATGTCAAAATTAGCAAAATCTGTCTCCCTGCTGAAAAAACAGCTGGAACCAGTCTGGTCATAGCTGGATGGCAGGCTGGTTTCACAGAGCTTTGACCACTTCTAAGATAATCTTAGCTGGTTAGAGACCACAACTTAGATAGTATCATGTCATAAACAGACATACTTTAGATTCTAATATTTAGCTATGCTAAGATGTACGCTTACATGCAATCACAAATGTCAAAATTAAGGCCATCTGTGATATCAAGACACAAGTTTATGACTTATTAGCATACTGGTGTATGGTCCTAAAAGATCCTATTGCTTAGCTATGCTAACACTTCCACCCCAATGCAAACGCTGAAAGGAGGTCACACTCAAATTCAGCTATGTACTTTCTCATAATCAGTGAAGTACATACTTTTAGTGCATAGTACCTTATAAGTTTGCAAATTGATATGCAGCCAATGTATAGGGATGGAGAGAGAGAAACTCCTCTAATTCAAAGTAATAATTTTTTTTTAAGTTGAGGCTTTAATATCAAAGCCAACTTCAAAAGATTTAATGATGTATGAATCGTTGTCATGAGCTGTTAGCGTTATTATTCAGCACTCAGAAGGTTCAAATAATTTCCCCAGTTCTCATGGAGTTGGACTTTTCTTGAGTACTAAAATTCCCACATATATTACTAGATTAATCATATCTGTCCTCGAATTGCTGACTTCGCACGTCTGTATGAATGTGCGTAGGTGTTTTTTATGAAGTGAGTCTTATCGGAATTTTACTGTCATTTCTTTAAGTTCCTTGAGCATCAACATACAGCTGCAGATACTTCAGATGGAATTTTTTAGAGAGGCTGGAGGCACAACAAATCTCAAAAATGAAGTAGTGATATCAACTCATCGGCCATTTGCAGTGATAACATGCAGAATGCAGATTCCCTATTTTGGAACATCTGGAGTGTGTTATATTGATTAAATTACTGATTAATGATGATTAATATTGAATCTTGAAGATAAAAGTTGAGCAACAAATGGAGAAAAACTGCAGAATTATAGTTGCATAATGTAGAGTGGGAGATGCTATAGAAATCAGCAAGACGTCAGCAAAGAAACTTACACCCCCTCTTCTCCTATTCTAGCATATTTTATTATGTGACAATAGGAGAATAGCTCTCTACTCTCTCCCATGCACAAACGCCTCCTCTCGGTCCATCCAAGCAGAGGTGGTTTTGCGTCCAGAAACGTTCCACCCTAATCTAATTTTGAATGTGTGCTGTGGATTTGAGCAATTTCGCCTCTCTGGAATGCTTCAGTAACACCGTTAATTGTCATGATTCAAAGTCGTGAGTCATGATTTATTTGTCAAACATTGCTTCCTTCTCCCTTTCTCTCGGACTGCCATGTGCATTAAATAATACACAAACTGATACAGATTTTGGAGGACACTATGTTATTGCAAAGTGATTTATGCCAGAGTAAGAAAATTAATTTATTAATACCACTAAAGATATATTGATTTTGGCCCTCCGAACACATTTACTGTAAAGTGCTTCATTAATGTTGATTATAAAAGGACATCTATAAATTATACTGAATTGCTGGATAAAATATAAATAGGCATTCATGTAATATACAGTATAGGTTTTGCAATGTACAATAACACATTTTTAAATAATATTACGGTGAGTAGAGACACAGTTTAAAAAAAATCACATAAAGGACCTACTACCACGATAATAGAAAATGTTTTTGTTCAATAGAAGCCAAGCAGGTCCAAAAAGGACACTAAATGTAAAGCATTCATTCCATAACATGAAACTGTCTTGCTACATTTGGCTTTCCTGGAACATAAAATAAATTCATTACGTAACAGTCGCAACAGTGAATGAGTTTGATACATTCACTAATGTCTCACTCTTTGAGAGGCATGATCTCATCTTCAAACCATCCGGCAGTGATACGTGAGGGACTCCAGTAAACCATCTACATCTGTGATAGACAGCTTTGCCACTTGATAAAATGTCCCTTTACTGTGTCTATAATTGGCTTTGTGTGTGAGCCAAAGTTTTTCTTTTCTTTTCCTGCAAGGAAACAAAAGATTACAATGTCTGAAAATAACTTTTCAATCTACTTGCTGACACTACTTATTCTGACTGTCAACCACAAAGACGTGAACCTACAGAGAAATGGAGAAATTAAAAAAGGTTGTGATGAATGAGGGTGGGGACAAAGCAGATGAGAGAACACCTCTCCTGCATTTTGTGTAAGATGAGATTTTTTGACATGGTGCTCTCTTAATGTCACCGATGATTGTTCCTGTAAACCTCTTGTGGCTTTGCCATTTTCAAACCTGTGTCAGATGTCTGCAAGCACAGCAGGGCGGGACTGACCTAGTGGGCGTCACGTCCCGTCCCTCAAATAACCCATCTGCAGTGTATAAATGAGTCTGTAGAGCTCAAAGTAAAAAAAAGGCAAGTCAACCTTAAACTGAACTTTAACTTTAAACTAAAAATTTCAAGCTGCCATGACCTAAAATTTTACATGATTTTTAGGAAATTTTAAGAACAATTTTAAGGAAATATTTTTTAAGTTTCTCAAAAGATTCAAAAGTTTATGCAGATCATTCCATTTGTAAATTTTTCTTAAGTCATGTTTAATTCTGTTTATTACATGCTGTTTCTTTGTAATTATTTATGAAATTTACTAGCAATTTCTGAGTGACTTTAAAAAAAAAAGTAAACCCTACAACACCTTTTTTCAGTGTAGTTTTAAGTTGTTCAATATAGTCAGTGTCGATCCTAGACTTCTGGGGGGCCCTATACAAAACGGGGTGGGTTGGGGGTATGTTAAAGAATGGATGAAACGCATCTGAAAAGTGTGTTTCACTCCGTCTCGAATCGCGCTCACGGAAAGCGCTTGAGAGTATCTCTTCTCGGTACGCTTTCAACTGTTTTTTTTTACATTCACGTTACATGATTTGACTGATTTTTACATGAAGAAGGTGACAGCGCACCGCATTAAAAGAAACGATCATTCATGTTTTCATAACCGCTGGCCAAATTCAAAAATTAAACTAAAATTAAAACATCTTTGAGAGCAATGGGGCCCCATGGTGTTTTGGGGGCCCTACGCAGCTTGCGTATTCTACGTATAGGGAGGATCGGCACTGAATATAGTGCTGTTACTGTAAAGATTAATCAATTTTAAAAAAAAATTATTAATATATTTCAAATAAATACATTTTAGTTAATTAAAAAATGCATGCATGGTTTATTATTAAAGTTTAACACCAAAAAAGACTTACATAATTTTATTAAAGCTGCAGTCCGTAACTTTTTTTATTAAAAATGACCTAAAATCTAAATTTTAGCAAGTACATAACAAGCCAGTGTTCAAAACTATCGCCTTACGTTAGCCGATTCACAACGGTTAGTTTATAGTAATGTTTTCTAATTTGAGTGGTACGGGCAGAGCTGGGTAGTAACTGATTACATGTAATCTGGATTACGTAATCAGATTCCAAAAATTAAGTACTTGTAATCAGAGTAAGTTACATTTTAAAATACTCGTAATCAGACTACAGTTACTTTTTTATTGATTACATGATTACATATTATTCACACAATAGCAATAAATTATTCATAATTAATTGATTCTCCCTAATTTCTATGTTTCATCTTTTAAATTTCCCTTTCTAAAATAGCCTACCGATTACAAATATATCATATATGTATATATATAGTCCAGTTTTGTGGACATTCACACAGAGATCAGTCATTATTCAGGTGGCGACAGCATTTGACCACTGGATTTACAAAAATCATTTCAGGTTTAAGAAGGGTTTCAACATTGCATCAGCTACTGATGAACACATTCAGTTTTATTTGAATTATTACTCTGTAGGTTTTTTAACCATGTATTATTAATTATAACTAATTAAAATGCACATATTCACGTTATTTCTTAGATACATGTCCTTTTTGTCATCTAAACCTTATTCACCAAATATATTTGCTTTATGTACCCCTGAGATTTTAAAATAAATATTTCAATAATTAAGTATCACATTTGCATGTTCACGGTTTCTTTGATGTTGATTAATGATCACATGGCATGCAGGTAAATAAAAATATTTCATCTTTTTTACAATAATTGTTTTATTTAAAACAAAGACTATAGAAATACAAAGACAGTTCACTCCTATATTTATAAATGGGAGAAACAGCAAAGCGAAAATATGGCTGCCGAGTGAAGAGACTTTTCTCGAAAGGGAATTTGTTTTAAAATTTGAAAATTTTTAAGATAATTCCACAGAAAGCTGCAATTCCAGGTTTTCAAACAGAGATGGCGACAAAGAGGCAAAACTTACAGACTTTGGCTTTAACGAGAAACAAATTATTTAAAACCACTGACATCACATGAACACAGAATACACATATAATTTTTTGACAGCTGCACAGAGATGCATTGGTTGTAACTTGTAAGTTGATCCAAACAACAACATAGTACATTTCCGTTATTTTCCTGCATTATTTACTTGATATTACAATATTTTTTTACAGTGTTCTGAAGCACAAAGACTCAACCAGCCCCCTAGAAAACAAAACACCCTAGTGCCTACAGGCTCCTTTTGTAAAAGTCTCAAGAATGAGTCTGTGTTGTCAAAGAAACAACAGATAAAGAAGCTTCTTTAACAAACCATCATATCTGCCAGATCATTACAGCTTGCACAAAGACCATAGAAAAAAGCTGAAACAGTGGGGGACAATGGGGGAAATAGGCCCCAAAAAGAATAAGAACTGCAAACTTGGACTGAGGCAAACCCACTTCTGAGAGTTCAGTAATGTTTCTTGCTTTGTAGTTTCATGAAAGAGCCAAAAAAAAAATCAATAGTAATGCTAAAGACCAAATCCTGTAATGCAGTAGAGAGGAACACAGCGAGATGATGAATATGACTGTAAAATCTGGCTTTAGTCTGTGTGATACACAAAACTGAGCTCATGCCTCTCACTGATGCGTCTCGTTCTGCTTTTAATGATATGAGAATTTCTGTTTTATTTTTCAAGGGAAATGTCCTTGGGACTTAGCAGCGTAATACGGATGATTGTCCTGAACTAAGTAAAAGAGATGCATATTCAGCTGTTCTCACATGCACACAAACGCACACACTCTTTTGTAAAGAAAAAAAATTCTCTGTCGCCTCTTTGATTCTGCTCCCCAAAATCCATTAAACAGCACATCTTAAGAAGAAGAAACTGTTTTTCCTCCTTCTTTACATCCTTCCTTCAGGGGCCCTTGAGAGAATACAGTGTCTGAGACATTCCTTCTTTCTATATTTCATTGACGGTACCTTACCTGCCCTGTTAAACTAGTTTGAAGTGAAAGCAATAGTTCATCCAGAAAAGGAAATTCTGAAATCATTTACTCAACCTCGTGTCTTTTGAAATTCACATCACTTTCTTTCTTTGAAATACATAAGGAGATGTTATGCAGAATGTTCAAGTTGCTCTTTCCAATAGAAAGTGAATAGTAAGATTAAAAATGAATTACATTGAGTTACACAAAGCACATAGAATCACTTGGAATTGGACAGTCCCTGGTCCCCATTCACTTTCACTGTATGGAAAAGAGCAACTTGACATTTACATACTACAGTTCACAATAGCAACATGGATAATAATGCAGAATTTCCTGTATTCTGAGCACATGAACCATAGGTGCTTAATGGTGCAATTATTTACAAACATTTGAACTCAAATGATACATTTTTGAACAGATTTTATTTTCAAAAATGAAGCCGTTAAAGAAATAGTTCACCCAAAAATGAAAATTCCTCTGCAGTGAATGGGTGCCATCAGAATGAGAGTACAGACAACTGATAAAGCATCACAATAATCCACAAGTAATCCACATGACTCTAGAGATCATCAATTAATGTCTTGTGAATTGAAAGCTGTGTGTTTTATGAGAAACAAATCCATCATTAAGCCCTTTTTACTTTAAGATGTCACTTCTGGACAAAATATGAGTCCATAATCCGTAATAACATCTTCTCTCACAGTATAATCCACCAACATATTTGTTAAGAACTGTTTTGGACTGTTTTTGAATGTAAACTTGATCTGTGCATAGTAGGATTATTGTGATGCTTTTATCAGCTGTTTGGACTCTCATGTGACGGCACCCATTGTTGGTGTTTTTTTTTAGCATTTGTCTGTGTTTGGGTTATTTCTATCACAGAAACTACAAATGATAAGCATCCACTTTAATGACATAATTTAGGAATATACAGTATATCGTATAAAAACTAAAGCACTGTTTAGACAGTGACAATGTTTGGTGTCTCCCATGGTCCTCTGAGACTGTAATCAGATGAATTGTGCTCTTGTATTGTGTATGTAATCAGTAGTGCTGTAGTAATCTGTATCGCGCAATCAGCCTGTTAATCAGCAGCATTGTGATAATTTCACAGCAATGATCCTTTACAATGTAGGGCACTTCTGCCACTAAAATCCTCAGAGAAAGTGACGTTTAATAGGTAAAAGCACTGGTTTAATGTACTGAAATTAAATAACACTACTATACACATCAACAAAACATCTGGATAAACCATTTAATGCTTTTAGCAGATGCTTCAACATATGAATACTTTGCTTGTTAGTCCAAGTGATATGTGAAAAAAAAGTTCACTTTTTCATAAAAGCATGAAATTTGGTACACTTGTACTTTTTCAGAAATGGAGCCATTGCAAAAACACCTTGTGGTTGCCATGGCGACCATTTTACTTTCTGCCATAACCAAATTATGTATTTTGTGTCATATCTCCTGAACCAAGCATGATAACACAGAAAAGGTGATGTCTACCCATATGTGTTGATGGTCAATGATTACAATGATACCATATACAACAAAATAAACTGTTCAAGTGAAGAGTTAATGGTGAAATCAGCAATGAGCATCACAGCATTTACAAACGTCTATATTATGGCTATTCATTTTTTCTTTCTTTGATAATTAACTAATATTTTATTCAATAATACATTAAAATATATATTTTTTCAAGAATACTATCATATATTTCAGAGATATATATATATATTTAAAACATCATCTCAGGTAAGTGTATTTCCAATACAATCTTGTTCTCTCTCAACAACGCTCTAACATCACACGCAGACAGCAACGCAATCAGGTGAACAGTTAATGGTTAATTTAGTGACTTTATGAGAAGGATTACAATGAAATCTCAGAAGATGTAGAATGAAATTTCAAACATATTTCATGTAAATTTAATTTACAATCACTCTCTGGGGCCAGAGTTGTCTATTATGTTGTCCACAAGGGGAAAGCCAGAGTCCTACATGTGGGCGGGTACACGCAGGTGAATCGCTAATATTTGGTGTAACGGGTGGAATAATATTTATGTGTAGGGTGTGGTGCGGGCCGGACGGTGACAAGCAGGGGCGAGTTGCGGGTCCAATAACTAAGACTATTCTGACTCGGTCCAGTACACGCTGAGCAATGTAGCCAATCGCGCTGCCACTGATTGACAGCTGTAGTGATTATATTAAAGGGGGCACTCTTTGTTTGCTTTCTGTATTTAATCTATTCACAATTTGAATAAAAGTTTTAATAAATTAGTTTTTTTGAGATTTAATGTAGGTGTGGTTCGGGTTTCAGTTTTATGTCAAATGGGTCTGGTATATAGGATTAAATTAATGTGTCGGGTGTTCTGTTAAGTACTGCAGGTGTTGGACGATCATTTCACCAGCCAGGAAAGGTGAACGAAAATCCCTCTCTGTGATGTTACCACAAGGAATCACTTACATACAGATCTCAGGCTTCTGGAGGGGATGTAGATTCATAAGAGTGAGGAGGAACTTTAACAGACTGATAAGTTCTTCTTGCACTACACATATATCTGCACAGTTTTGTTTTATTTAACTGGTTTGCACTCGATCTGCCATGTGCCTTATGCCACTTTATCTATCTCTTTCTTTATTTTTCTTCAATGTCCTCATTTGGGAAGTCGTGGCCTAATGGTTAGAGAGTCGGACTTGTAATCCAAAGGTTGCGGGTTCGAGTCTCGGGCCGGCAGGGATTGTAGGTGGGGGGAGTGAATGTCCAGCGCTCTCTCCACCCTCAATACCACGACTGAGGTGGCCTTGAGCAAGGCACCGGACCCCCAACTGCTCCCCGGGCGCCGCAGCATAAATGGCTGCCCACTGCTCCGGGTGTGTGTTCACGGTGTGTGTGTTCACCGCTGTGTGTGTGCACGTTGGATGGGTTAAATGCAGAGCACGAATTCTGAGTATGGGTCACCATACTTGGCAGTATGTATTAAAAAAATTAATTGTATATCTGTATAGTTGTATGTACATATGTTTAAACTGTATTTATCTGTATTTGAACATCTACTGTCTTAAATGTTAACTGTATGCACCAAGGGTCTGAGAGTAACGCAATTTAAATTTTCTGTATGTATGTGCCGTACATGTGGAAGAATTGACAATAAAGCAGACTTGACTTGACTTGACTTGAAGTAGGCGGGTGTTGAACCTGTGGCTATTCTGTACACAAACATCAATGTCTTGAACTTGATGCAAGCCACAACCGGTAGCCAGTGCAGGGAGATAAAGAGATGTGTGAAGTGGGCCCTTTTGGGCTCATGGAAGACCAGTCGTGCCACTGCATTCTGAAACATTTGTCGAAATTTGTTTGCGCATGATGGAAGTCCAGCTAGAAGAGCATTGCAATAGTCCAAACTAGAAATGACAAGGGCCTGGGCAAGAAGTTGTTCAGCATGCTCTGTTTGGAAGGGCCTGATCCTCCTGATATTGTGCAATGCAAACATGCATGATCAAGCTGTCTTTACAATAAGGTCCTTGAAGGTCAGTTGGTCACCAAAGAATAATTTTTGATGAACCTAGCAGGATGATGAAATCATGAATGGATGAATGAATGAATGAATGATGCATTTATATAGCGCTTTATTGTGTATTGCTGTACACCCAAAGCACTTTACAATCATGTGGGGGGGTCTCTCCTTAACCACCACCAGTGTGCAGCATCCACTTGGATGATGCGACGGCAGCCACAGGACAACGGAGCCAGTGTGCTCACCACACTCCAGCTACAGAAGGAGAAGAGAGAATGCTGTAGAGTCGGAGTGGCAGGGAAAACGAGAAACCCAGTCTTTGCCAGGTTGAGCTGCAGGTGATGTTCTTTCATCCATGCCGAGATGTTTGTCAGGCAACCTGAGATCCATGCAGCTACTATTGGATTGTCTGGTTGAAATGAATGATGGAGCTGTGTGTCGTCAATGGTAGAATTTGGTAGGAGAAACCATGTGCTTGTATAATGGGTCCCAGTGATGTGTATATGGTGAAGAACTGAACCCAGAGGAAACCCTTTGGCCAGTTGATGTTCTTTGGATACCTCTCCTACCCAGGAAACCCTGAAAGACCTGTGAGATAATATTCAAACCAGTGGAGTGCAGATCCGATGATGGTAGACAGGAGAATCTGATGATTCACAGAGTCAAAAGTGGCAGATAGATCCACCAGAATAAGAACTGATTATTTGGAATCAGCTTTCTCGAACTGCAGGGCTACAGTGACCGACAGCAAAGCAGTCTCAGTTGAATAGCCGCTGCTGAAACCTGATTGGTTAAAGTTCAGGTGGTCATTCTGTGAAATAAATAATGTAACTGTGTCTATATAGGTGTGAACCAAATGGTCCATTCCATTAGAATAACAAAGGAACAGCATTCCTCAGGAGCGTCCTTTAGATTGCAGGATCTCCAGCGGGAAGGTCCTAACAGTATTGTTTCTAGCCCTTTTGTCTTCAGGTATACAATTATATCCCACAGACAGAACTTTGGGAGAGGCTAGGATTCATACAAGGGTTAAGATTGGTTGAAGGAAGACATGTTAACATTGCTATTGAAGAACTGCTACACTACCATCTTAAATAAATTCTTCTCCCCAAAACATTTTTGGTCAAGCATACTTAATTTTTTATATTAGAGAAATCTATTACATTGGTGAGCCACCCAAAAGACTGCTTAGCAAAATACAGTAAAGATGATGATAAATGGGGCAACTTTTTAGTTTAGAAGGGTTAGTATGCACTGGCCTGTCTAGACAGATATTGTCTTGACATGAAGTTAAAGTGGACTAATTGAAAGAGAACAACTACTCACTCTCATAATTATAATAAATAGCCTATGCTTAATTGAGTGTTCAGTTGTTCTCTTTCAATTAGATCATATTTTTTCCTTCAACTTGCACCTCTAGAGGTGTGTATTTGCTTTGCCTCATTTGCTCAATGAAGTTAAAGTGGATCATAAAGTGTCACTTGCTGTATTTACATCCAGAGATGAGAAATAGGTGGGTGAGGGAAGAGAGGATGACACTACACTGAAAAGATGGAAGGGTGAAATGGAGCATATATTTGCCTAAAAGCAACTGGTAGAGGAATTGGTGGCACACAGGTAGTAATATGTAGGTTAAATATAATAAAGAAATGAGCAGAGATGTCTATAGGTGTTGGGTGGTGGTAAGCCATTTGAGATCGAATGAAGTTAGGAGTGGAAGTGAAAGTCTGCAGTGTGGCTTCTCCAGATGGATTTCAAAGTCACCAAAGACTAGAAGTGGACTGCCATGAGGACAGCATGAGGACAGCAGCCCATACAGCCTATACATCCTCTATAAAGGATTATATATGACCAGGAAGGTGATAAATCATTATAATATAGAGTTTAACTACTCAGTAGTTCAAACTCAAAATAATTTTTAATGCATAGGGAAGAGTGGTTTGAGTATTTCCAATTATTAGAAATGAGAAGACCAGTACCCTTCCAAACTGCCGGGGGGTGTGAGAGAAAGGGAAGTTGTTAGAGAGAGTAGCAGGGGTTGCGGAGTCTTCTGGACGAATCCAGGTCTCAGTCAAGCCCAGGATACTAAGAGTAGACTGAGAAGCAATGGCCAAAATGAAGTTTGTTGACCGCTGACTGATGTGATACACACAAAGTATGTTCACAATTGTGTTTTTTTTCCTTTTCTGAATATGTATATGTATACAGTTATTGCATTAGTTTCTTTTATGCAGTGTTGAAATGCAAATGAACAAATGTATATTTACATTTGTATGAAAAAAAAGGACTCTTATTTTGACATTCTGGCTGGAGAGTCGCGAACGGAACTGCGCATGCTTCCTCATATCTGCAGAGGAGCTGTATAAGAGCAGACGCGACTCTCTTGTCTCTTTCTTTGAATCCTGTTTTACAGGTAAAAATATGGATATACAAAAGAGAAACCCTTGAAATATACCACAGCAATTGCACTATTACCACGTTTGGTAAACGTATGGAGAATGTAAAATGTTAAATGTGTTTATATGATAGCGTTTCGTTCGTCTTGATGTATGCTGTCTATAACGTGAAGAAAATGTTAAGTTATGCTCCAGTGGTCATTATAATCGAACTAGTATTGTATTAATAGTTGTTTGATCATAAAAAGTTTGTTTGCTCGTGTTAATGAGTGAATAGGTAGAGTTAAGTGTATCTTTGAAGCTCACTCTGTGATCACATTTGCCGCGCTTGCCAGTCACGTGACCAGGCACTGAGGGAAGCATAGAAAGTTACTGAATCTTTCTGTATTCATTAATATCCATTCCTGTGGAGGTAAAAGAGTGAATTGTGTTTCACAACTGTTTTAAAAAGCGAGTGCCTTTTGGAAAACAGTCTTTCCCAGTATATATGAAGTACATTCATATTAAATATCATTGTGTTAATGAATATTTCTATTACTGTTTATAAAATATAATACTTATATAAGTTAAATGTTAACTAAAGATGGTAAAGTGAAGAAATGAGACTTCTGATTCTGAAAGTGATTTATTTTGATGTTGGTGACAAAAGTGATGTGATGAGACAGACAAAAGAATGTGAATTAATGCTTTAAAAGCAACTGTTGTGCTAAAATTGACTTATTGTGTATAAAATAAATATATCTGCAGAGGAGCTGTATAAGAGCAGACGCGACTCTCTTGTCTCTTTCTTTGAATCCTGTTTTACAGATATCACAGTAATCTGTCAGCTGGGTCTCCTGAACCGGGGCCTGCAACAGATTCTTGGGGGCTCGTCCGGGATCCACTCCAGGTGACGCTAGGAGGCGGATCCAGAGATTCCAGGACCGTGGGACAAGGTGGCACTGGAGCTAGAGGCCGGTGGCTGCTGCACTAACGGTGACGACGAGGCGCACACAGAGGGCTGAAAACACGGCTGTCTTCATCCTGAGGTTAAGACCGTTTCGGGAAGGACAACAGAGAACGACGCCATGGCAGATCGTATAAGGAAACGTGTGGTGTGGGACATCAGAAAAGACCTGATTACACTGCCTGCTGATGAACTGTTTCGCATCACCAAGGTCATCGGGCCGGTACCAGGTAAAGACTCATTTGAACTTGACCTGGAAGACAGTGAGGGTTGTTTCGAGTACATCGATGCCTTCATGTCAAGTGAATCTTTGCTCGAGACTGAGGACCGAGGTATGAGTGAACTGTTGTCATTGCAAGAGACTGTGAAATCAGCAAAACAGATTTGCACTGCTGTATGTACATCTGATGTTGATACAGACACTCATCTTACACATGTGTTACATCCATCCACCACTGATAACACTTATCTGACATCACATGTTGCACCTGACTCTGGGAGTGTTAAGGGGGCTGTACCTGAAACAGACAAAGACATGCGTAGAATGATTGCAGAGTACGAAGAAATTGGCAGAAAAATTCGCCAGTACATGACACCTACTCAGAACACTAACTTAACTCACACTGTAGCACAGGGAGGTGCCACTGCAGCACACATGTACCAGACTGAGCAGCCCAAAAGTGTAGCTCATGACTTTACGGTCCCTATGGGGGGGTTTAAATATATCCAGCCCCGTGAGTTTAAGATACATGGAGGCCAGATTGGAGATAACTCATCAGACATCACGTTCAACAATGTCTGCAGGCAAATAGACAGTGGCCTAAAAGAGAACTTCAGCGATGCCGACGTTGTTAGAGGGGTGCTGCGAATTATCAAGCCAGGTATCTTTAAAGATATGCTGATGAACAAAGACGACATGACTGTAGCGGAGCTAAAGGGGTTCTTGCAATCACACTTGGGGGATCGAAATAGCACAGAACTGTTTCAGGAACTGATGTGCACCAAGCAGAGTGAACACGAAACCCCTCAGCAGTTCCTGTACCGAGTCATGGGGTTAAAACAAAAAATACTCTATGCAGCTAAACAGGCTGACTCAGACAGGAAGTATAGTGCAGCTACAGTGCAGGACGTGTTCTTACACACTGTTTACCAGGGTCTAAGCCACCGATGTAAAGATATTCGTAGCGAGCTGAAACCCTTGTTAGCCGATAGTGATGTAACTGATGATGCTATCCTCAGGCACGTTATGAAAATCACAAGTGACGAGAATGAGAGGCTGCGCCGACTGGGCCCACCAACCAGAGCTAAACCATCCATGGCTAATAGTGCCCAAGTTAGCGATGAAGTTGGCGGAGATGTGAAAGCTGCAAAAGGGGTTGCTGCGCAAAAGGGGCAGGACGATCAGATTAAGCTTCTTACTGCCAGAATTGATACTCTAACCAGCATGGTAGACGCTATACAACACTCCATGACAGTACGAACTGAGGGTGGCTGCCAATGCTCCTCCAGCCAACCATCCTCCCGCCGGGTGAGCCGCTGGCGTTGCTGTCCACGGTGTGCGGACGAAGGGCGACAGGACTGTACACACTGCTTCATCTGTAGTGAGGAGGGACACCAGGCAGTGGGGTGCCTACGACGACCTCAGCGACAGGGAAACGGGAACCGGCCACTGCAAAGGGGCAACCAGTGACCGCACAGCAAATGCCCCAACCAGACGTTTCTTCCCCGAAGCCTAAAAAGGGAGAAGTGCTAGGACAAGAAAACAAGCACCAGAGACTAACAAACAAATCTGTAAATGAAGTGAGGTCCAGGAGTCAAGGAGCAGGTGTTCTGGACCCCTGTAAGACCAAAAACGACAACATAATCAAACTAATCGGAAGCAAGGCACTGACCAAGTGCAACTTGAATGGCTTGACAGTGAGGGCATTACTCGACACAGGTGCCCAAGTCAGCATGGTGGACCGTGAGTGGAAAGAGAAATATCTGCCAAGTGTTGAGGTGAGACCGCTTCGGGAACTTCTTGGGTGTCAAGATGATCTGAAAGTCTACGCTGTAAATGGAGACCTTATCCCATTTGACGGCTGGGCTGTCATCACCGTCAACCTGCTAGGGAATGAGGACCCAAGTCTATCCATTAATGTCCCATTCCTGGTGAGTAAGATGGCAATTGAGAGACCACTCCTGGGTTTCAACTTAGTAGAAGAACTGATTCAAGGGCAGTCTGAGCAGTTGATGCCAACACTTACCTCACTACTGGCCGGAGCCATTGATATCCCTCACGAAAAGGCGCAAACTTTAGTCAATGTGATCCAAGCTGCTGAAGAAGATAACGGAGACGGACACTTAAAGGTTGGCCCAAGAGGAGTAGTTATCCGGGCGGGACAGGTGACTTGGGTGAAGTGCAGAATCCCTTTGAAGATGGCACAGTCTGACATGGTTGCTTTGTTTGAGCCTCATGAAAATAGTGATCACTTAAGATTCTTGGACATTGGAGAGGGGCTCTTAGAAATAAAACCCCAAATTGACCCTTGTGTTTCCATACCCATTGGAAATACCACAGTGGGTGATGTGACCCTGCCACGTGGTACAGTGATTGGAACATTACAGCGGATTGAGAGGATATTAGTGGAGCCTGGAAAAACAAGTGAGCCAAGGCAGACAATGATCCAAGCTGCGACCACTCTAGAGGATGAAGTAAGAACATCATTGTGGCATCCACCCGTCAACCTGGACCACCTTGAAGAGGGCCAACGAGAGGTTGTTCAAAGAATGTTGTATGAGGAGTCAAGTGCCTTCAGCAGAAATGACAATGACATTGGTTGCATACCCAGCTTGCAGATGCCAATCACACTTAGGGACGACATCCCGGTTCAGAGAGCGTACTCATCAGTGCCAAAACCCTTGTTTAACGAGGTGAAGAGCTACATACAGGATCTCCTAGCGAAAGGATGGATCGTCAAATCAAAGTCACCATATGCCGCTCCAGTAGTCTGTGTCCGCAAGAAGGATGGCAAACTGAGGCTCTGTGTTGATTACCGTCTCCTGAACAGGAAAACCATCCCTGACCGTCACCCATTGCCTAGGATACAGGATCTGATCGACACCCTTGGGGGATACTCCTGGTTCAGCATTCTCGACCAAGGCAAAGCGTACCACCAGGGGTACATCGCAGAGGGATCCAGACACATGACAGCATTCATCACACCTTGGGGGCTGTATGAGTGGGTCCGGATTCCCTTTGGTTTGTCCAATGCGCCTGCTGCCTTCCAACGCAGTATGGAAGAAATGCTTGATTCTCTCAGGGATGAGTGTTGCATCCCGTATCTAGATGATGTCTTATGTTATGCACAGTCCTTTGAGGAGCATGTGGAGAGTATTCGTAGAGTGTTGAGGGCCCTCCAGTATCACGGTGTAAAGCTGAAACCTGAAAAGTGTGAAATGTTCCGGAGTGAAGTCAGGTACGTCGGACGGCTAGTGTCAGCAGAAGGAGTGCGGATAGATCCTAAGGATCTGGAGGCTGTCCGATCTTTGACCACCAGGACTCCTGAGACAGTGGGTGATGTGAGGAGATTACTTGGGTTCCTCAGCTACTACCGTGCCTTCATTCAAGACTTTTCCAGGACAGCCAAACCCTTGTATGAATTACTGCAGGCGAAGCCTGGGACAAAACAGGATACTCACAGTAAGAAGAAAGCGAAAGGCCCACAAGTTCCCTCCAGGACTCCAGTAGAATGGACCAGGGACCACCAACAGATCCTGGAGGAACTAATTGGTATGTTAGCAAGCCCACCTGTACTGGCATATCCGGACTTCAACTTACCCTTCACGCTGCACACTGATGCATCCGAAAGGGGTCTAGGGGCCATCCTCTACCAGCGTCAAGATGGAAGGTTGAGAGTTATAGGATATGGATCCAGAACATTGACAACAACAGAGAGGAACTACAGATTACACAGTGGTAAACTTGAGTTCCTGGCATTGAAGTGGGCGGTGTGTGAGAAGTTCCGGGACTACCTGTTCTACGCCCCACACTTCACAGTGTACACCGACAACAATCCCCTGACATACGTGATGAGTACGGCAAAGCTCAACGCAGTAGGCCATCGGTGGGTCGGGGAGCTGTCTGATTTCCGGTTCGATGTCAAGTATCGGCCAGGGAAGGTCAACATCGACGCAGACACCTTGTCCCGTCTCCCTTTGGACATTGAAGTATACACATCAGAGTGCACGGAAGGGCTACCCGCGGGGGCAATACAAGCAGCATGGGAGGGCAGTCATGTGTCGAAGATGAAGGACGTGGCCTGGGTTGCTGCCCTGTATATGTCCACGGGGGAGGATGAACCACGTCAGCCCACCACCTGTTTGCCCACAATAGGACAGGATGAACTGATTCAAGCCCAGAAAGAAGATTCTGTAATCTCTCAAGTGAGACAATGGAAGGAGGAGGGTGTCACCCTCACAGACGAGAGGAGAGGAGTTTTGACAGGAACCAACAGAAAGCTGATGTATGAGTGGAAGAAGCTACAGCTTGAGGGAGGACTCCTATATCGACGAACGAGGGAGAGAAAACAGCTTGTCTTACCGAGCAAGTACAAAAAGCTGGCACTTGAACACCTCCATGACAAGATGGGACACGTGGGTACAGAGCGAGTACTGAGCCTGGTGAGGGAACGGTTCTACTGGCCATACATGAAAGCTGAAGTGGAAGAATATGTGACCAGGAAGTGCCCTTGTATAAAACAAAAGAGACCGACTTTACATGTTCGAGCGTCCATGGGTTGCATCACAACACACTCACCTATGGAGCTGGTCTGCATTGACTACCTGCACCTGGAACCGAGCCGTGGAGGATATGAATATATCCTGGTCGTCATGGACCATTTCACAAGGTTCGCCCAAGCCTACCCAACCAAGAACAAGTCAGGGCGGACTGCAGCTGAATGCTTGTTCCAAGATTACATTCCACGCTTTGGATACCCGGCCAAGTTACATCACGACCAGGGCCGTGAGTTTGAGAATGAGCTTTTTCGCACTCTCCAACGGTTCGCTGGAATCAGCCACTCTCGAACGTCGCCATACCATCCCCAAGGAAACCCAGTCGAGAGGTTCAATCGGACCCTACTACAGATGTTGAGGACACTGGCAGACAAAGAAAAAGAAAAGTGGAAAGAGCACTTACCTCAAATCGTGCATGCCTACAACTGTACACGGCACGAGTCCACTGGATATTCTCCCTTTTACCTTTTGTACGGACGGCATCCTCATCTTCCAGTAGACCTGATCTTCGGCCTGGTGGAGCCAATGGATGGAGTCACTCCAAAAGGATATGCAAATCAGTGGGCGGCACGGATGGCTGAGGCATACAAGATTGCTGAAGGAAACAGTCGCCAAGCAAGTGCGAGAGGGAAGGCTCAATATGACCGAAAGGTGAGAGGAGTGGTACTGAAAGTTGGAGACCGAGTGCTTGTCAGAAACCTTGGAGAACGAGGAGGTCCAGGGAAGTTACGATCCTACTGGGAAAAGATGGTCTACGTGGTGAAGGGACAGGTGTCTGATAACCCAGTTTATGTAGTCTCCCCTGAAAATGGGGACAAGAAGAAAACTAGGACACTGCACCGGAATCTACTACTACTGGTGAATGACTTACCTGTGGAGGCTCCCGCGACGGCATTCCAATCGACAAAACCTGAAAGACAGAAAAAGACAAGAGGTCAGTCACCCAACCGAGAAAACAACAGAGACGGTGACGTGACTGACTCAGATGAGGAAAGTAGTGGAGGAGGATACTGGCTGAGGAGCCCAGTTAGCTGGACAGAACCAATGAATGACCATCCACCTGAGCAAGCATCTGTAAGAGAAGAGTTCAATCAAACACAAAGAAGGGAAGTATCAAGAACACTGGAAAAGCTACCAGAAAGAGAAGTGAATACTTACCTGTTACCACCTGTGGGGGATGATGTGGACGAGGAGAGGGAAACAGCTGCTTGTTTTGAACCAGAGGGAGTAGCAGGAGAGGTTGAAAGTCCAAGTGTGGGGGATGAAACTGCAGTTAGAAGGTCTACAAGAGAGAAAAGGCCACGCCAGATCTACACTTATGACACTTTAGGTCAGCCTGTGCTACAGCAATACCCAACACTCAATGCAGTGACAGCATATCCGATCACACATATACCTGTCTGGGGTATAAATAGTTACTTACCACAAATTGGTTATCCAAATTCATACACTCCACACGCATACATGCCTCACAATTTCACTGTGCCTGTGTGTTGATTGCACATATAGGAAATAAGGGGTTGACCACCGGGGCTTTTCTTATTTTGTCAGGGAGAGTGTGATACACACAAAGTATGTTCACAATTGTGTTTTTTTTCCTTTTCTGAATATGTATATGTATACAGTTATTGCATTAGTTTCTTTTATGCAGTGTTGAAATGCAAATGAACAAATGTATATTTACATTTGTATGAAAAAAAAGGACTCTTATTTTGACATTCTGGCTGGAGAGTCGCGAACGGAACTGCGCATGCTTCCTCATATCTGCAGAGGAGCTGTATAAGAGCAGACGCGACTCTCTTGTCTCTTTCTTTGAATCCTGTTTTACAGGTAAAAATATGGATATACAAAAGAGAAACCCTTGAAATATACCACAGCAATTGCACTATTACCACGTTTGGTAAACGTATGGAGAATGTAAAATGTTAAATGTGTTTATATGATAGCGTTTCGTTCGTCTTGATGTATGCTGTCTATAACGTGAAGAAAATGTTAAGTTATGCTCCAGTGGTCATTATAATCGAACTAGTATTGTATTAATAGTTGTTTGATCATAAAAAGTTTGTTTGCTCGTGTTAATGAGTGAATAGGTAGAGTTAAGTGTATCTTTGAAGCTCACTCTGTGATCACATTTGCCGCGCTTGCCAGTCACGTGACCAGGCACTGAGGGAAGCATAGAAAGTTACTGAATCTTTCTGTATTCATTAATATCCATTCCTGTGGAGGTAAAAGAGTGAATTGTGTTTCACAACTGTTTTAAAAAGCGAGTGCCTTTTGGAAAACAGTCTTTCCCAGTATATATGAAGTACATTCATATTAAATATCATTGTGTTAATGAATATTTCTATTACTGTTTATAAAATATAATACTTATATAAGTTAAATGTTAACTAAAGATGGTAAAGTGAAGAAATGAGACTTCTGATTCTGAAAGTGATTTATTTTGATGTTGGTGACAAAAGTGATGTGATGAGACAGACAAAAGAATGTGAATTAATGCTTTAAAAGCAACTGTTGTGCTAAAATTGACTTATTGTGTATAAAATAAATATATCTGCAGAGGAGCTGTATAAGAGCAGACGCGACTCTCTTGTCTCTTTCTTTGAATCCTGTTTTACAGATATCACAGTAATCTGTCAGCTGGGTCTCCTGAACCGGGGCCTGCAACACTGACAATTCCAGAGACCCAGAGAAAATGACAGAGGTGCAGCAGAAGAGGTGCAGATAGGACACAGTTTAGCAAGATTGCGTTGCCATTTGCGTGTGATGTTAGAGCATTGTTGAGAGAGAACAAGAATGTATTGGAAACATACTACTGCCTACCTGACTCCACCTGAGAGGTAAGGACAAATACACTTACTTTAGATGATATTTTTTTATATCTCTGAAATAAATTATTGAATTCTTGAAAACAATCTTTTATTGTACTATTGAATAAAATATTATTTAGCTGGTGTGTGGTGGGCGTTCTGGCGCAATATGGCTGCTGTCGCATCATCCAGGTGGATGCTGCACAGTTGAGATTGAGATTCCCCCTTCCATGTAAAGCGCTTTGAGTACCTAGAAAAGCGCTAAATGTATGAATTAATAATTAATTAATTAAAACATCCTTTTATTGTACTACTGAATAAAATATTAGAATAAAAAAAAAATTTGCCATAATGTGGACTATTGTAAATGCTGTGATACTGTGATGCTCAGATACTGTTATTTCCTTCTACATTACTGATTTCACCATTAAATCTTCACCTGAACAATTTATGTTGCTGTATATGGTATCACTGTATATGATATCACTTTTTCTGTGTTATCAAATCGTTTGGTTCAGGAGATATGACACAAAATACATAATTTGGTTATGGCGGAAAGTAAAATGGTCGCCATGGCAACCACGAGGTGTTTTTGCGATGGCTCCATTTCTGAAAATGTTTAGGGACGCAAACTATGCAAGTGTACCAAATTTCATGCTTTTATGAAAGAGTGAACATATCACCTCAAATTTTTGTACATATCACCTGGACTATGTATGAGAACTGAACGGACAGCTTTGCTGTTGTTAGCACCAGTTGAGATACAACAACATTTCAAACTATATTTTACATTCACTGAACATATCTAAAACAATGGTCTCACATATTCTGTATTCATAAGATGGCATGTCGGTATGTAAGCGCAGGTGTGTGTGTTCGTGTGTTGGGCAGATGGTGGGGATGGACCAGAGGGAGCTGTTGTGACCCACAGGTGGCTGTTCGACCTGCTAAAAGGCAGACCAACACCTGGAGAAGTCTTAGAGTTGAAAGAGAGAGGAAATAATGAGTGGCAAACATACTCTCAAACACAGAGATACAGTGAGTAAAAGATAGAGGGCACAAAGGGTGAAATGGGATGCCAAGACTCTCTTCTTATTTCACTATCATAAAGGTTTATCTCGCATACTGGTAAAATTACATTAAATGCAATTAGTTGAACTTTTGAGTGATATTTTTGAACCAGTTAAGTGGGACTTTAGTATATTTTATATGTACTTTGAAATATGGTAAATATGTACTTCTCAATAAGCAATTAATGTGAACTAAAATATACTTAAATGTCATTTCAATGTACTTCAATGTTATACATCTCTGGCAATGAAGTTGAAATTTAGTATAGGCTATTTAAAATATTATATAAAAAATACTACATTTACTGACAAAAGTCTCTAAAACAAATACACAAAAATGCTTTTTGCTTATGCACAAGAAAAACCCAACACTATACACAGCTGCAACACTTTAACTCACTTATTAGAAAGAGTCTAGAGAACAATGCAAAATCATTTACATACAAAAGTACCAAATCTCGCCATCATTGAAAACATCATTCTGTATTATGTATAAGCCCATTTCCTCATTGGGGACCTAAAAATGTCCACCAGGTCAAAATTTACTGGTATTACTATCCTTGTGGAGTCATTTGGTCTCCATAACGTATAGGATTAATAACACACAAACACTTAATAACAATAAATAAATAAATAAAGACATTCAAGAAAATTATAATTCGTACAACAAATGAGATCTTATTGTAAAACATTGCCAAACTGTGTTAATGGTACCCTCAGTTTCACAGACAAGGCTTAAGACCAGCCACAGACTAAAGTGTAATTCTGAGCTGTTTCAAGAAACTTTCACTGACTGATCTTTAAAAATATCAGTGCCTTTGTTTTGTCTCAAGATGCACACCAGTAATGTTATTTCTAAGGCATGTTAATGAAAATGACTTAAATGTCCTAATTGAACTATGGCCTAATCTTGGCTTAGTCTAAGCCCTGTCTGTGAAACCAGGCCATAAATTCTCAAACCTTTACTAGCACCAACATTAATCAGGACCGTTTTCTACTAAAATCTTACTCCAGCATTAGTGAATGCAAGTTTGACTAAATAAAGTTCCAAATGAACTTGCTGGGAAATGGTGTTTGTCAGTGTCCCAGAAGCTTTTCATTGGCAGTAAACTTCAAATGCCATGAAGCTGCACACCATCTCTCCACAGTCTCTGTGAACAGAAATGTTCCAAAGAGGCAGGAAAGTCAGAAAAAAATTCCTTGAAGAAAGAAAGAAGAACAATTGTTAGAAAACATATCCAGTCATTAAAAATGGTTCAGTTGAGTGAAAGCAAGAGACATAGTTGCAGTCCAAAGTTTATATACACCTTGCAGTATCTGCAAAATGTTAATAATTTAAGCAGTAAGAGGGTAGAGTGGTGGAATCATTAAAAAAATTGCAATTTCTTCTCTGATGAAGCAGTTTATTCTGCAAGGTATATGTAAACATTTGACCACATCTACATCACCTAAGAGGTGAATTACCTCAGTCATCAGGGCAACATCGTAGTAGAACGCTGGGAGATGTTCCTTCAGATTTCCTACAAACACCAGATTTCCAGACCGCACCATCTTCACTGACACTGGGCTTTAAAAAATAGCTAACATTTTTACAAACATTTTTATTCCATTATTCCTTTTATTACAACTTTATCAATTACCCAAATATAGATAAATATCCCAAAATCTATGAAAAAGGAGAAAGGTAACTTAATTTTTTCCCCCTCATCTTGCCTCAAGCTGCTGTCCTCTTCCTTTGGTTTGTTACCTGTAAAATATAAGATGATTAGAGGGGAACTGTAAATGCACAGGTGGGAATATATTACTTGCAAATGGAAAAGATTCAAAGCATTTAAAATCCGTAGGGATAGTGACTTAATATAGCACTTTTATTTTGTCATGTGTGATCAGGGTGAACTGACTTACTTCTAACATCATGTGTTTCCACACTGTATCTCCAGTAACAAATCTGCACTGATCCTGCAAAATGAATAGCTCCAGGTAAGTACAAAAATATTGCATATTACAAACACAACCAGTAATGGAACATCTCGCTCTTCAAATGCAAAAACAAAACAAAAACACAACAACAATATTTCTAGAGGTGGCTGATATATTGAATATTACTGGTGGTTATAATATCGATTATAGATCGGATCTTTGAATTTTGTTTAGTAGCGTTAAATTGAATTTTAAATCGTTAAGTTAAAAATACAATATTGTATTTTCAGCAGTCAAATTTCTTGGTCCACGCACGCGATTCCCCTCCCGATATCAGAATGCATTCATAGATAAATTATAGGACACGATTCCCCTCCCGAGTCCATATATCAAGAACTGCTGGGTGTGAAAGCCGCAGGAATGGCAAGACTAATTTAAGAGTAAATAAAGCTTATATCAAGATATACTTGATTCATTTTCTGCAGTACAAAAAGTCTCATCTGTAAACATCCAAACGTGCCACTCCTCTGTTCTCGTTAGATCAGCTCGCGCGTTGCGACTCCAGAAATCATGACGTAGTATTTTTGGCGCATAAAACAAAAGAGATACTTATTGGTATGCGTGGTTACATGTTATTTCTGGCTTTTCATTTCTGTTCAAGCTCAATTTGTCCTAATTCATTGTGTAGTTAGACCAAAGACTATTGCTAGACTCATTCATGACTCATTCACCTAACTAAAAGTCAGTAATTTTTTTTTACAGTGCAGTGTAGCCTAGTCTAATTAAAAACAAATGTATTTGAATGCAAATTTATTTTATTTAGATCTGTTAAAATTTTGCTTGCAATTTATGCAATTAAATGTGTTTAAGTGAAAAAAACATAATGACATTGAAAGTATTCTGTACACAGATGTAAAGTACAGTACTATTTCATACAAATGCAGTACTCTCATAAATGACACTGTTTCTCAAATATTATGTTAAAAATTCAACTTCATAGAGTTCATAGCGTAAGAGCTGTTGATGAAAATTTCAACAATAAGTTTTAGTGGAGTATACTGTATAATAATGTGTATTTAAGTTTAGAAGAAAAATACTAAATATAAAATATATTTCAGGTGCATTAATCCACATAGACTAAATACATTTAAAATACATTAACAATGTAATTTTGAAGAACACACTTAAGTTGAAATTAAAATCAATTATTTTACATGTGCTTTAGTATATTGATAAATATATCAAAATGAGTGTACTTATTTAAAACACAATAAAATCATAATTATGTAAAATGCATGTTTAAGTAATACTTAATTAGACATTATTTTAAAGTGCATTTTTTAAAAAGTGCACTTAAGTATGTTAAGACCTATTGTCATTAAAGTGTACTCTCTTTAAGTACACTTAAGTGGTCTTTAATTTAGATTAGATTATATTATCTGCAAGTGCACTTTTTAAAAAGTATACTTTTAATAATTGAAGTACCCAAAAAGTACACTTTTACTGCAATTAAGCACACTTCTTTTTCACAAGGGACATGACCAACTTAAACATGTTATGAAAACTGTGGGGAAATCTTTCGCCCTTGCACTTACCACTCAACTGTTATCTCACCTCTGTTGCTCACCTCTACCACTGACACACAGTTGGCCAAAATAGTGAAAAGTTCTTCCTTAGAGACACAGATTTATTCTGTTTGTTTCAAGTACTGCATAATAATTCATACAAGTAACTCACATCTCAGTTTGGAGTAGGCAGTCTAAAATGTGTGTGTGTGTGTGTGTGTGTGTGAATCTAGTGGAAATTAAATTCTCTAACGCAGTGTAAATAGGTCACTTCTTAAGAGATTCAAAACATTAGAATTCCTCAAGGCTCCGAAACACTTTCAAGACCTTGTTAGGGCTGTGGACTGCATCTTAAATGACACCTATTATCAGAGGCAATACAAACTCAATCTTTCCCATTTCAAAACAAAACATTTCATCTTAGTCACAGCACACAAGGATAATTAATCTGTACAGTCATCGTTTTGCTGCTGCATGTAAAACATCCAATCGCAAACAGAACTTTTAATTAAGGCTAGTGCTTGCATATTTTACTCATCACTGTTTGAGGATTTATCAACATTGGGTTGACTGTACTTATAAACAATTCAATATTAGCATGTGTTAGAGCCTTTTGGGGTAGGGGCGTGTTTGTTTTGGTGATTTAAAATGTCAACATTATATCAAAAATCACTTACCTCACCTTTAATGAGACTATATTTTCCTCTATGCATAGCATAGGGCCTGCTGATTTATAGATGAACTGACACAGAACAAAAAAGATGACAAGAATGATATTTCCTGAAGACTTGAAATTTCTGGAAGTTTTGACACTTTTGTCTAAAAAAACTTGCTCTTACCCTTTGCACTTTCACAGCTATGTTAAGATTTTTCACTTTGAAATAAGAGGTCAAATAAAGTGTCACAATAAAACAACTTTAATGTTCTTAATTATCAGATCTAAGCTAAGCTACAGCACCTTGATGTGGTGTTCAGGAATGAGTCCTGTGTCTTCTGATCAGAAATCACCAAATTGAACCAATTATAATTGAATCAATGATTCTCAGTCAGTATCATATCACACAGAAAGCAACAATGAACATCTAATGCCGGTCTGTTGCTGCAGATCTTTTACAAATCACTTTAAGCATACTTAACAGTTTAATGTCACATGATCTTAGACTTCACACATTTACCGCAGTTCCATTGCATTTAGTTATTTTAGTTAGTCTGTGAGCTGAATGTTGAATGACACAGAAAGAACACTCAACATCATCACAGAATATTAGTGTTGGACTTTAAAAGAGCAGAGATGTCTGAAACTATTTATGACAATGTCATTGGGACTGAGACAGAGGGAATCAACAGAGAGAGAGTGGAGATGATGATGGCTATCTATGAGAGTGCAGATTGTGTGAGAGATCATGACTTCAGGACAGAGACAAACACACACGTACCACTTCAGCACACAGGTAATCACTTTAATTTCTTTGATTAAATGTCACAGTTTGCACGTTCAGTCATTTAACATCTTGCCTGTGTTGTTCAGGAAGTGATTGTGTGAAGATCAGAAACTCCAGAGCAGCTGTAGTGTGTTTGGTGCTGCTGTGTGTTCTTCTGCTGACTGCAGTCATAGTGCTGTGTGTCCACATCCATACAAACAACACAAACTACACACAAGAGACACACCAGCTACTAACCAACATTACCGACCTCACAAAAGAGAGAGACCAGCTATTGATCACGATCAAAGATTTCAAAACAGTGAATGATCAGTTAGAGATCCAGAACAACATGACAATTGAAAAGAAAGAATTATTATCCAAGAATGATGATCTATTGAAACAGAGAGGACAAGTGAGTGAAATATACTCTGTGTGTGTGTGTGTGTGTGTGTGTGTGTGTGTGTGCATTTTTTTATGACATAGGTATTACAAGGTGAAGGTGACTTATGAGGACACTGACCCATGTCCCCACTTTTCAGAGTGATTTTTTTTATGGGAAATGCACAGTTTCCTGAGAGGGCTAAGTTTAGGTGTAGGGCAATAGCACATACAGTTTGTACAATATAAAAACCATTACGCCTATGGGATGTCCCCACTAGGGTTGCTTTCGTCAACGAAAATTATGACTAAATATCGTCGTCAACGAACCTTTATCACGTGATGAAAACGAGAAGAGATGCAACGTAAATGCTGGTCACCTGACGATGACTATAATTAAATATATAATGCAATATTGTTGACGAATAAAAACTAGACTAAATGTGGTTTACAAAAAAAAAATTATGCTAAAATGACTCTTTATTTTCGTTGACCAAAACGAGACGAAACTAAATGTTATAACATTATTTCGTCTCGTTTAGTCGCGTTATTATTATTATTTTGCAGTATTTCTGTTTCCTGTCTCACTTCAGGAGCTGCATCAGGTAGCACTGCGCAGATGCAGACGACGTCACTTCCTCAAGCCCCAACTCGCGGCATTATTTAGAAGACGACAACAAACATGTTAACATGTTTGGTTGGTAAAATAAATGCTGTAAATTCAAATCAGAGCATCTTCCTTGTCTGGCATGGATGCATTCTTAAGTCTATAAGGTAACAATAAGATAATAAGATAACCTTGCTTGCAATGGGTTTGGCTAAAATAAAATTTTGGTTCCGTCTATACTACTAGCGCAGTGGTGGGCCGTCAGGGGAAGAAGGGCCTTCTCTGCTGGCCCTATAAAAAACTCAATTGGGTAACACTTCATTTCAATAGTCCACTTTAGACATTCTACTAACAGTAAGTAACTTTGCAATTACATGTCAACTAGCAGTCATTAGAGTATTAGTAGACTGTCTGCTTAATAACTTCTAACACTTTATTTTGATGGGTCCACAACATACAACATACTGAGTGTTAGAAACTTTGCAAGTATAAGTCAACTTATTCTACTAACCCTAAACCTACCCTACTGAGAGTTAGTAGACATGTAGCTGCAAATTAATGATAATTATTTGACATGTAGTTAAAAAGTTACTTATAGTTAGTAGAATGTCTAAAGTGGACTATCGAAATAAAGTGTAACAAGCATTAGTGACAGAATCATCAGCCGATCAAATTTTGACGTTCAATGACAGTTCAATGGCTTTTTCAAGGCTCTCTTTTGCAGACGAAAGAGAATAACTGAGAAAGGAAGACCTACACGCAAACTGAATTCGCTAACAAAGGCCAGCAAAGTTTTTATGCGCCATTTCAAAGATTGCAACTATGAGTGCTATCAGTGGCTAACAGCTAGCATCGAGCACAAGTTATTTTGTTGTCTGTGTTTACTTTTAAATCCGAGTAAAGGGGCATGGAATGACAGACCCATGGACTTTATTTACAAGTGACAGGTGAGTGCTTTATTATTTGATGAGTATTGTATCATGCTCATTGTTATGGAGGTGTAGGTGGTGTGTTGATAATACTGTGGTGCGGTGTATGGATGTCCAGCATTTGTACAGTTTAGCTGCTTTGGGTGCGTCGTCATTTTAGAGTGACATGAATGTGACCTGTGTATTGGCGGATTACTTTTACTGACCATGTAGGGATATTTACTCTGCATTTAACCCACCCCAATCTAGCCTACTGTTGAAATTGTTGATCAGCCATCATTGTTGTTGAGAGCCTGTGTGTGGCATAATATGTGCATTATATGCATATATCTGCGTTAGCTGTAACAGAGATGTGTAAGTTTACAGTTGCTTACTGAAGGCCCTGACTAAAACCCCACGGTATGCCACTGCTACTAGGTACTTATACTATACTGACTGGGTTAAATAGAATTGCATTACTAAAAAGAGACTAAAATGCAATTTTCATTGACTAAAACTAGACTAAATGTCATCAGTTGTCGTCGACTAAAACTAGACTAAAATAGTCTATAGTCAAATAATTCTGACTAAAATAAGACTTAAAATGCTCAGACTTTTAGTTGACTGAAACTTGACTAGACTAAAAAGAGTATGAAAGTGACTAAAACTAATAAAAACTAAAATGACAGCTTCACACAAAGACTAGAATAAAACTAAAATTAAAACAGGCCGCCAAAAACAACACTAGTCCCCACTTTTCACAAAAAGTGAAAAGGGTTCACACATCCCTAAAGCAGCACTGAACATCCTATGCTGATCTGTTGCCATAGGTTCTGGAGGTCTGGAGAGCCCAATGGATATAAAATAGAGAACTGTGTTTTGTCTTGTTCATCAGGATGGACTGATTATCCATGTTATTATTATACACATCAGTGGATCTGTGAGAGGAGCACTTTAAAATGATTAAATCACTTATAAATCACATTTTTATGCTGTAAATTATGAACAGACAAAAAGGGTTTGGATTTGTTCACGGTAATTCTAGATCTAGATCATGTCTAGAACTGCTCTATTCATACTTTTTTTGTGTATATTTAATTATTGTTATTTTGTTCTGTGTCAGTATCTGATTTTGTCCACCATTGTAACTTAAGAGGAAGTAGGATGATGTGATCATTTTACATTTAACCCTTTAGCAGATGCTTTTGAATGAATGATGCATTTATATAGCACTTTGTGTATTGCTGTACACCCAAAGTGCTTTACAATCATGTGGGGGGGGTCTCTCCTCAACCACCACCAGTGTGCAGCATCCACTTGGATGATGCGATGGCAGCCACACTACAACGGCGCCAGTGCGCTCACCACACACCAGCTACAGGTGGAGAGGAGAGAGAGTCATAGAGCCAATCAAGTGTATGGGGATTATTAGGAGGCCATGATGGACAAGGGCCAGTAGAGAGAATTTGGCCAGGACACCGGGGTTACACCCCTACTCTTTACGAGAAGTGCCATGGGATTTTTAATGACCACAGAGAGTCAGGACCTCGGTTTAACGTCTCACCCGAAAGACGGTGCTTTTTGACAGCATAGTGTCCCCGTCACTATACCGGGGCGTTAGGACCCACACAGACCACAGGGTGAGCACCCTGCTAGCCTCACTAACACCTCTTCCAACAGCAACCTAATTTTCACCAGAGGTCTCCCATCCAGGTACTGACCAGGCTCAACCCTGCTTAGCTTCAGTGGGCAACCAGTCTTGGGCTGCAGGGTGATATGGGAAAGCACAAGTCCAATCATTAGGCCTGGGGGACACACTTGTATATTTTTGTTGCAGACCCTACCAATAAATGTAAAAGAGCAAGTGTTGGAATAGTTCACGTGTGTTTGGCTGCGTCTGTGTTACTGATGAGAATATAGAGACACTTTCTGAACTTCATGTCTGTAGTCATCGGGAAGTGACAGGAAGACGGTGCTGCCTTTTATACGTCTTTCTTATTTCAGTCACTTCCTCCTGTAGCTGCTTAAGAATCTCCGTCCACTCATCTCTCTTTGAGTAGAAACCGATATTTAACACTTACTTCGGCCAGTGCTGAGTGGGCCATCACATCTGAGGTGCTTCAGTGTGCACTTCATTCACTTTAAGCCCTTTACCGCATTGCATTCTGCAGCTTTTGCTCCAAGTCTTGTAACATTTCACCAAGACGACCCTACAGTTTCAGTACACGTCTGCAGCCTCAAACTAGAAAGAGCGTACTAAAGTTATTTCTAGAATAGCAAATAAATGTTCACTTCCTAGACTTTTCTTATGGCTCTCTTGAGGACACAGCAGAACTTTAGTGAATGTTCAATACTATAGACATGACCTGATACCTGTTGACGACATCTGCTGATGCTAACATTGCACTGATGTTAACTGAGGGCATCCTGACATATGCATGCACAAATATGCTGTGCTAGATGTCTTATTTGAGGAAATGTTTTTAGTGACAGTTATCACGTATTAGTTTCATTGCCTCTAAATGTTTTAAGTGTTTTCCTTGAAGGCACACTCTTAAAGGCACAGTAATATCATTACCTTAATCAAGTAATTTGTAGCTTCCTTAGACAGAAAAATCTAAAAAACATGTAAATGCTCATTGTATCAGCCTGGGACAGGAAAAACACGACTTTGTTTCCTGGTGACTCCACTGAAACTTTCAAGATAATGACAGAAGTTATTTTTTGTTTTTACTTTGTTCTAACTGTTATTAATTTTTAACTGGGTATGAAAAGATGAATAGCCAACTAGGCAAGCCATACTTATCAGTATCACAACCTAATATTCATTACAGTCTTCAGGATCCCTAGAAAATCACAGGTTAGTTTGATCAGGGTTTGAGCTCAACTCAGTGGCCTTCCAGGACCGGATTTGAGGAACTCTGCTATAGAGCGATAATGTAACGAATGAAGCTCATATGCATTCAGCCGACCACCAGCAGGAGCCCTCTTCCAAATAATAACAATGAACTGTTTCTTACTGTTTTTGACCTGTATAAATAGTCATGCCCTTCCCTAGATATTTGCAAAGTATTGCCAGTAATTTTCACTTTCTTACTGAGCAGTCTTTATTTATTATTTTTTTCTTCTCTGTTTCATTGCCTTCCTGTTTTGACCATTGTGTCTGCCTTGTTGAATATGTTTTTTACTTTGTGCCTTGGATTTGTTTGCTGTATTTATTAAACTTTCTGCATTTGGATTCTACCTTCGCCTCCATGTTGAATTCCACACAGAAAAAGTGTGAATGGTTTTCATTGTGATAATACAGTGTGAAAATGATTATTCCTTTATTCCTAATAAACTTATAGGACATGTGGAAAAAACAACAACGCTGAATGTCACACTGTTTGTTCACAATTTGCGCATTAGAAGAAGATATAATTGGTCTGTGGCTAAATAAAAAAATCAATAATATAACATTTTAGCTAATATATATATCTACAGGTATTTTGTGAAAACTGTCGTCACATATGAGGTTCCATTTCAGCTGGATACGGTATACAGCAGGGCAGCTCACTAGGTTCTGAAACACAGCTAGTAACATTAGTATTATTTTTTTACATGACTAAGAGAGGTGGAGTTGGACTGGCATGTCATTCTCCAAACCTAAACAAATGCAAAATAGACCACAAAAACAAGTATTCAAACAGAGGGTCTGAGAAGTGCTTGTTCACATTACCGAAAGCAACTGTTATTGTTCTCAACCAATGTGTTTGTTACACAAAGAGTGTAATTTTGGTAAAGGAGTACAGTTATATTAAAAATAACTGCACAAGATAATTTTTTGTCAGCAGTACTCATGTACTCATATCACATGTTCTAAACCACACAGAGATGCCTTAAAAAAGAAAAAGCCTAAAAGCAGAAGTTCAGAGCTATGCAAACCACTTGATTCTGTAACTTCTAATAATTTCACATTTAACTCCAGCAGACTGAATATGTCTTATTATGGCAATATTAACATTCCTGGGACACGTAGGATGGCTGGAGATAAAGAGGAGATGGATATCTATGCTAATGCAGATGCTCATGATGTCAGGACAGAAACGGAGAACACCAAGAGACACCAAACACTTCAACACACAGGTACTGAGACTCATTTCATTATAACAACTGACACACACACACACACACACACACACACACGTTTACTTAGCTATCTAAATGGGGACATTCCATAGGCGTAATGGTTTTTATACTGTACAAACTGTATGTGCTATTGCCCTACACCTACCCTACACCTAAACTTAGCCCTCACAGGAGACTTTCTGCATTTTTAATAACTTTGTTTAGTTTATTTTTAAACACGTTTTACAAATGAGTACATCCCCAAAGGGAGGTTTTGGGAGATTTTGTCAGGTTTACCTCACTTTTGAGTACAAATTTGTCCCCAAAATATAGTTAAATAGGTACACACACACACACACACATGAGTCATTTTAATGTTTAAGAAACATTTTTCTTCATATCGGTCATCTTCAGAAAGCCCCAGAGCAGCTGTAGTGTGTTTGGTGCTGCTGTGTGTTCTTCTGCTGACTGCAGTCATAGTGCTGTGTGTCCACATCCATACAAACAACACAAACTACACACAAGAGAGAAATGAGCTACTAACCAGGAATACCAACCTCACAGAAGAAAGAGAACAGCTTCTATCCACAATCAAAGCTCTTAAAGACCAGCTAGCAATCAAGAATGAAAACTTTACAGCTGAAAAGAAAGAATTATTATCCAAAAATGACAATCTAATGAAACAAAGTGAACAGTTAAATCAAGAGAACCTGCGGAAACGTCTTGGTGAAATGGGTAATAATGACCACAACTATACAAATATTATTCCACAATCATTGGGTACAAACTGTTATAAAGACGTTGTGTAGTGTGGATGAGAATGAAGTGCTAATAGTTGAATTGTCTGCATTCACAGCGAAATGGAAGTGCTATCAATCCAGTCTTTACTATTTATCTTCTGAGAGGAAGAGCTGGGCTGAGAGCAGAAGATACTGTACAGAGAGAGGAGCAGATCTGATCATCATAAACAACAGAGAGGAACAAGTGAGTAAAGGATATTGTGTTTGCTTGAATGTAAAGTCTGCTGAATTTTGTCCTTATAAGAATTTCATCTTTTCAGGAATTTGTTAGGAAATGGTCTGATAAAAACAGAGTCTGGATTGGTCTGACTGACATTGATGTGGAGGACAGATGGAAATGGGTTGATGGCAGCATAATGACCTCTGGGTGAGAAATCAATGAACTGATTATTGTGTAATATATAATTCCCACAGTCAGTATCATATCACATGCAAAACAGCACTGAACATCTAATGCTGATCTACTGATGCAGGTTCTGGATGTATGCTGAGCCCAGTGGATATAGAGGAGAGAACTGTGCTCTAACTGTTGTAGGAGAATGGGCTGATCATCCATGTACAGAGGAATTTAATTGGATGTGTGAGAGGAGCACAGTGTAAGTCACTGAATGAAATGCATGTGCATTCTTACATCCAGTTTAATTCACCCAAAGAGGGTTTCAGGATCTCAGTGGTAATTTTGCTTTAATGCAATAAGGGATACACTTACAGTCTTTACAAGGTCCTAGATCATGTAATGTTTGCAACATAACTTTTAAAACTGCTTTATGGAGGTTTTGCTTACTGAAAGTTTCTGTATGTTGTATGTTGTTAAACAACATTACATCCCTTGTTTTTTTATTCCTATGAAAGATTAAATATGATGCTACTCTGACTGTTAGGTGCTAAGCCCATTGTGTGTCATCTCATGTTTTAAAAATAATTATGAAGGCAGCCACCAACATGTGAAATATAGTTTAACAATGTCACATGTAGCCTATTATATCCCATATGGCATCTAACCTAACCAAGGTATATTAGCAAGAAGGCTGAAAGTAAACTAAATTAAATGTTTCTAAAATGTACACACATACTTAAGCAAGCCTGTTTTAAAGAATGTTTTATTTTATTTGACTTTTATTGGACTACTTTCGTTTTCTTATTTTATATGTTAAGTACTATTAAATTGTGAAATGAACATGATTTTTGTTATCAATGTTTTTTTTTTTTTTATTTAGATTATTTATTACTATTATTTTTTATTATTATTTAGACATTTTAAAGGTGATTAGCGAATATGTAAATCCAACAAATGATGATTTGCTCTGCATGGCAGTGTTTATATGACTATTTGAAAGATACATATAAAAGGGAGTTCAAATGTCAATCCAGTGAGTTTTGAGCTGCTTTGGTGGTCTATTAGCTGCAACCACAGTTTGTTTTGTTTGTCTTGTTTGTCAAGGTCACCAACATGAAAAATGTCCAGCTTGTGTAATACAAATGCTTCAAAGCAATTCTAACCATAACACAATAATCTTGTATTAACTAGTCATCATATTTTGTGAAACCTTAACTCAACCCGCATTACATCTTAAAAAACCTGGATATTATAAGTCTGATTTTATAGTGTGTAATAAGGATATTTCTAGATCTGGAAAAGTTATATAAATTAATACATTACTAAAATACCATGAATGTTTGTATAATGAATATAGATTTTTATTTATGCCAAGCTCTAAAATATTTATTGAGAAACTGTGAGTAAAATTATTTATAGGGGTGGTTGACTGTTTTTTTCTAGGCTTGTTCATGTTTATGGGGTGCAGTCTAATGTGTTAATGCTTCATTTAAAAAAAAAAAAAAACAACGCATAATTTTTCACATAATTTACCTTTATTTCACACCGCTCTGTCCCTTCTCTGATAAACGTACTGATCATTTCCTGCTTTTATGAAGCTCCTCCCTCAGAAATAAACGATGGGCTCAGATTGGTCAGATTGGTTAGCAGTGCGTTGTGATTCGCTAAACCGCCTCTAGTGCGCATCTAAATGTCCCACCCCTCACCTCAGCGGCATGTGGTCCAGTTGCACTGTAAACAATGGCGTCATCTATATTGCTTATCAATTTGAGCCCGATTGAGACGCAGAGGATATTAGTGAAGAGGATTGTGCAGAACCTGTGCAAGGATGGCTTTTAATGGTAGGCCTAAGTTTTTTGTTTGTTGTTGCCTCATACTTTTAGATACGCTGTTATTTGTAAATGCTACTACGTTAGCTTTTAATATACAGTTTTATTCTGATTAAAGCTTTAATACAGTAAAGCAACCACGCATGTGTCCATGTATAATGCTTGTCATTGCTATGTGAAAATAAGTGTATTCACTGAGCTGATGATCTGAATGAGAGGAGATGGGGAGATGCGAGGAACAGTATTAAAGGGATAGTTCACCTAAAAATGAAAATTTGATGTTTATCTGCTTACCCCAAGGGCATCCAAGATGTAGGTGACTTTGTTTCTTCAGTAGAACACGAACAAAGATTTTTAACTCAAACCATTGCAGTCTGTCAGTCATATAATATCAGTCGATGATACTCACGGCTTTGAGAGAAAAAAAACAAACATACACAGACAAAACCAAATTAAACCCTGCGGCTCGTGACGATACATTGAGGTCTAAAGACACGAAACGATCCGTCTGTGCAAGAAACTGAACAGTATTTATATAATTTTTTACCTCTGATCTGCCTTCGGTCTTCTTCTTCTTGCTTTATGGCGGATCGCAGTGCATTACCACCACCGATCTCTCAAATGGACCATTGGCACTCTTTCTACAACCTCAATTAGGAGTGTCAATGGTCCATTTGAGAGATAGACTAGAAATATCTGAGGTTATTTATGAGAGTGTGAGCAGGACTGAGCTTCAGGACATGAACAGAGGGACAGTGGAGATGATGCTGGATATCTGTGACATAAGAGATCATGACTTCAGGAAAGAGTCAAACACACACACCAGCTGCTTCAAATTACAGGTAATCACTTTCACTTCTATGATCAAACGTATAAATAGGTAAAAACAATAGTTTGCACATGTTCTGTTGTTTCACATCATGTCTGTGGTGTTCAAGGAGTGATTGTGTGAGGAACAGAAACTCCAGAGCAGCTGTAGTGTGTTTGGTGCTGCTGTGTTCTTCTGCTGACTGCAGTCATAGTGCTGTGTGTCCACATCCATACAAACAACACAAACTACACACAAGAGACACACCAGCTACTAACCAACATTACCGACCTCACAAACTGCACAGTTGAATTGTGGAAATGTCTTCATGAGAGCAGACAAGACTGTTTGAAGAGAGGATCGGATCTGATCATCATAAACAACAAAGGAACAAGCGAGTGAAAGCGAAAAGAGAAAGATTGTATATGTTTGTACATATATGCATATGCATATACTTGCTATATATTGTTCTTATTCTCACAAACATCTTAAAAACAATTCAAGATGCTTGTCACTAGTGGAAAAATGCATATAAATGCAAATAAAATGCCTTGATTAACTAGCCTGCAAAGGAAAAAGACAGACAATAAACCAATACTAGAACTATAGTAAAGAATAGTGTTAATGAATTTTGTCCATTTCTCAATATGCATTCTGATGAGATCTTGTTTCCCTGTGTACACATTCTGTGTCATCATCAACTGCCAAAGTTCAATTTCAATTCTCAAGAATGCAAGTACAGAGCGTGCACAAGATTACCAGGAGGCGTTCTTGATACTGAGGAAAGCATTGAATACAGACTTGAAAAACTGAACTGTAAGAAATCGTAGCAGGCAGACAATTTTTTGACCTTTTGACCTTTGCGATGTTATATTTATTGTGCATTTAGTAGAGCTTTCATACTATTTAAAATGTGCTGAGTCATTTGAGCAACAAGATCACAGCACATGTCTCGGCTTTTCAATTTTGCTCTTTCAAGGTAGCCTGTGTTCTTGGAGATGAGCCAAACCTGAAAACTCAAAATTGACAAAAAAGTCACTTACTGTGTTCAATTCCTTGCATGGAAGAAAGCCTAAAGTGGTAAAGGTGTCTGTAATGGGTATGGTGTTGTTATTATAATTAAAGATTCAACCAACTGAATTAAAGATTAAACTAAGGACATTGGGCATCCTGACAAATATAAATGTATATTTGTGTATTAAGTCAACTGAATTTATTGAATGTAATTGTGTTTAATAATGCATTTCATCTTGTAAGCCTTTTGTTAGGAAGATTTCTGGCACTGGAGTCCGGATTGGTCTGACTGGCATTGATGTGGAGGACTCATGGAAATGGGTTGATCGCACCAACATGACCTCTAGGTGAGAAATCATTAGATTGAATGGATTGGTTATTATGTAATAATGATTCTCAGTCAGTATCATATCACACAGAAAGCAGCACTAAACATCTAATAGTGATCTGTTGCTGCAGGTTCTTGAATCGTGGAGAGCCTAATGGATATAAAAAAGAGAACTGTGTTTTCACTAATTTTTCAGGGTGGGTTGATAATTCACGTGGTTATCAATGGATCTGTGAGAAAAAAAAATGTAAACCACATATTGGTTAATGTAGTTATTTATGAACATGTATCAAGTTTTTTCTTTCTTATAGGGACAGTTCAAAATTAAAATTCTTTTTAATTGCTTGTGCTTGATCATAATATTATTATTACGTATTATAAATGATTGCTAAAATTAAATATTGTGTCCTGAAAGCATATGATAAATGCTCAGTTTATAATTTGTCCTATATGCCAATGTTTTTATGGCTATATATGATAATAAAGTTCAAATGTTACTTTCAAGCTGGTGTTAGTATGCTTTCTCTTAGTTGCTGTTCTGTGCTTTGATTTGTGTTTATTAAAGACCGTACAATTTCAAATCAAGATCATCACCAACACAAATAGACCCAGCTATTTTACAGACATGGTTTTCAGAAAGATCTTTACAACAACAAAGTCCTCTACTAACTAATCAACATCTTTGCTGCAGAACTTTTATTCAACCCACATTACACTAGAGTTTCAACGTGGACGTCATTATCAACTAAACTTCACAGAGGTGGAGGTTAGAGGAAACGTGGAAAAAATTAGTATGTGAGCTAAACCATGAAGAAGGATAAAAAGTGACTCGTCAAACAGCACTACAGAGAAGTGAAGTATCTGCACGGGTCTTAATGTCAGTAACTTTCTCTTTATTTTCAAGGCCACGATTTTCGTCCTTGATGGTGAAAAGCTGAAGATATTCAATAATTCACCTCACACTGTTTTCCAGCAGCGCCAAGCGTTCAGGCTAGCTGAGACTTGAATGATAAGTATTTAACAGGGATCAACACAACACACACATTTACACGTTTTTCCCTGAAACTGCTTATCCTGAGCTCCTATATTCTTTCTCTATGTCTGACTGCATTTACCACTCTGTGAGACGCCACGGTTTGTTCATCAAAGTAAAAAATGGTCTTGCTCTTGTGTTGTATACAGACCCATGGTGTCCATCTTTTAATTTTTAACCACTCAGGGTGTGATGACATGCTGCATTCAAGTCCTCCTGGGATTTTTTTGTTTAAAGGGATAGTTCACCCAAAAATGAAAATTACCCCATGATTTACTCACCCTTTAGTCATCCTAGGTATATGACTTTCTTCTTTCAGATGAATACAATCAGAATTATTATTTTTTTTAATGTCTGCTGCTTTGTACTAGCAGTGAGTAGTGGTCCAGATTTTGAAGCAAAATAAAGTGCATCCATCCATCATAAAAAGTGCTCCACACCAGGGTTACCAGGTTTTCACAACCAGAGGGTAATATACATGTTTTTGGCAGGGATCCCGAGGTGGTATTTTAGGGCCTAAATATCACGTTATTGAGGTCGCTTCAACCCACTGCCATGGTGTTAAAAGTAGCCCAATTCAGTGGGAAAACAGTGGACTTGGCAACACAGCTCCGCACAGCTCTGGGGGTTAATAAAGGTCTTCTGAAGAGAATTGATGCATTTGTGTAAGAAAAATATTCATATTTACATCTTAATAAATCATAATCTTCCACTAACTGTTGTACGCACGTTCATGAAAGAGTGCCGTCCAGCAGATGATGTAGGAAGCAAAACAAAACACCGGACACCAATTAGAAGTACAAAACGAGGATACAAATCATATACTGCAGTAAGTCATATAGACCTAGGTTGGCTTGAAGGTGAGTAAAACATGGGGTAATTTTTATTTTTGGTTGAACTATCCCTTTAAGTTCAGAAAGCATGATTTTGTTGTTGTTGTTGTTGTTGTTGTTGTTTTTGTTGTTGTTCAGAGTAAAATGGACTCTATTCAATATGTATTTCTTGTTTACACATTCCAGCCAAGACAGGACCCTTTTCAGTGGTAATACAGCATAAAGTGCTAAGGAGCCTTTCACACAGAACATGTTTTTGTTTTGAAAAATGTGAGACAATCACAGATCCAGGTTTTTTCACACTTGAGCTAATTAACCCAGGGTCATTGTAAACCATTATTTTGCCTCACGTTTCACACTACTCATTTACCTGGGGTTAAAAAAAATTGTATTCACACATAATGTTTCAGACTGTATATTCCTAAGCCCTGAACATTCTTATTTGAATAACTGCGCAATGTCAGTGACAGTGTTGGTGACTGGACGAAAGCTGTACATGATCTGTTTTACGTGTTGGCTGTTTTTCCTGAATTGGCTTTTTAGACTTTAAAGGTTAGAATGAGACAGTCTCTTTATCACTTGAGTTGACACGTTTTTTGTTGCCATTTACTCCTGAAAAGCTGAAGCAACTGTTTATACAGCAAGCAGTGTTTCTGTAATCCAAAGAAAGTGGCATAAGCATCTAGCCAAAGCATTTATCCCTTTCACATGCGTTTGGCACCATAAAGCTCTGCTTCTCTGGAGCAAGGTTTCATAATCCCGGAAAAACAGCAGTGCTAACTACTACTAATAAGAATACTATTTTTATTATTATATTGTAATAAAACTTTACAGTATTTTCTGTAAAATTATACTTAGATTTTTTTTAAATATAGCAATAAGGTGGATAAACACACCCGTCAAGCTGTTCAGAGAGATACTGTTTTTTTCTGATGGGGTTTGGAGAGAGTCCCATTAGCTGAATAGACTTCAGTGTCACATCAACAGACGAAAACCTCAGGCAGGATGTAGCAAACTGGAATGCTAGAAGGTTCCCATGGTAACTGTGGAGCATGGAATATTTCTTGGGAAGTCTCGGAACATTTCATACTGTGGTTCTCTCTCCTGGTGAGAAGACCTTTGATTATTTAATGGTCTGATGCAGAGTGTGCTCCAGAATATAAGCAAGAACTTATCAAATCTAGTTGTGTCTATATAGTAAGCTGCTAAGTAAGCCATTTATACACACTGCAACCCAGCTGAAAATGTGTGGGCATCACTTCACACAGATAGTGAAAAGCATTTAGGGATACGGTGAATCGTTTATGCTAGCAAAATGTCAAAGATTAACTCCTGGGTGGTATACAACAGGAACCATGCATCTGTGCTAACCAATAAGTAGTTCCAGTGGCAGCTGTTGTTAAGGACAGAATGTGTACATTGAGGAAGTATACAGCCTCGGGACCAGGAAGTTGGATTGCTCAGGTCAGAGAGTAACATTCCACATTGCTTTGCACTGATTCAAGATTCAAGATTCAAGATTTTTTATTTGTCACATACACAATTATACAGAGTATAACCAGCAGTGAAATGTAAGTCAGGTCCGCTCCAAGGACAGTGCAATTATATAGAATGCAAATATTACGAAAAAGAAAAGTAGACAAAATAAGAGAATAAAATAAAATAAAATAAAAGATAAAAAATATAAATATAAATATGAGTGTGCAGGTCAGGAGTTGACAAGCTGATTATCAAGTTTAGTAGTTGTCAAGCCTAAAAGTTCGACCTTGAAATGTCAACAAACACAATGGCAGTAGATTTTCACGCAAACAAAAAGGCATGATTAAATATGCATTCTTAGCTCTTTATATCTATACTAGGTTTTAAATAATGTGTGTGCCTCAGCATAGCTGAAAAAAGAGATATGAAGAAAACAGATCATCCGAATAAAAAAATCAATGAGCAAATGAGTGATGAAATGATTTTGCCATCTTGCTTTTAAATTTAATTTAATCCCAGGCGAGATTATTAGATTCAATGTGCATTTGTTCATCACCAAAACCCATTTCGGCAAGGATTTAATTTGTCAAAAAGTGTTTGTCAAAGATCCAAAAAAGGTATTTTTCGTCTGTCAGGAGAGAGATTTGATTCGTTTTTTTCCATGCAGCCGTGAGCCAACCCGTCATCCTTATATCCTGAGGATAAAGTGCGAACTGTGAAGGGCTTATGCAATCCAGTCTGCTTTGGAGCACTAACACTGAGATGAGCTGCTACATATTACAGCAGGAACAGATAGTGATGACAAGCACACGCACAACTCATGAGCATGTAATGATGCACACGTGCATCGCGCAAACTCACAGTCCGTCACGTTTATAGACATATTTTAAAGAAAAAGACTTAATGCTACAGCATGCAATGGCATTGCAGAGCAGAGCTATTTAAATTGGGGTTCCTTGACCTCTGAGGGCCAAAGGGGGGTGCTAATAGGTCTGCAATAATGTTTTTTGTTGGGTTTTTGTTTTACAAAATGTTTTTGAGATATACACTGAAAAAAATTATTAACGCAACACTTTTTTTTTGCCCCCATTTTTCATGAGCTGAACTCAAAGATCCAAGACTTTTTCTATGTACACAAAAGACCTATTTCTCTCAAATATTGTTCACAAATCTGTCTAAATCTGTGTTAGTGAGCACTTCTCCTTTGCTGAGATAATCCATCCACCTCACAGGTGTGGCATATCAAGATTCTGATTAGACAGCATGATTATTGCACTGGTGTGCCTTAGGCTGGCCACAATAAAAGGCCACTCTAAAATGTACAGTTTTATCACACAGCACAATGCCACAGACGTCGCAAGTTTTGAGGGAGCGTGCAATTGGCATGCTGACTGCAGGAATGTCCACCAGAGCTGTTGCCCGTGAATTGAATGTTCATTTCTTTACCATAAGCCGTCTCCAAAGGCGTTTCAGAGAATTTGGCAGTGCATCCAACCAGCCTCACAACCGCAGACCACATGTAACCACACCAGCCCAGGACCTCCACATCCAGCATCTTCACCTCCAAGATTGTCTGAGACCAGTCACTTGGACAGCTGCTGCAACAATCGGTTTGCATAACCAAAGATTTTCACTGTACAGGGCAGATGGCAGACAGCGTGTATGGCGTCGTGTGGGTGAGCGGTTTGCTGATGTCAGCGTTGTGGATCAAGTGGCCCATGGTGGTGGTGGGGTTAAGGTATGGGCAGGCGTATGTTATGTTATGGACAATGAACACAGGTGCATTTTATTGATGGCATCTTGAATGCACAGAGATACCTGAGGCCCATTGTTGTGCCATTCATCCACGACCATCACCTCATGTGGCAGCATGATAATGCACAGCCCCATGTTGCAAGGATCTGTACACAATTCCTGGAAGCTGAAAACATTCCAGTTCTTGCATGGCCAGCATACTCACTGGACATGTCACCCATTGAGCATGTTTGGGATGCTCTGGATCGGCATATACGACAGCGTGTTCCAGTTCCTGCCGATATCCAGCAACTTCACACAGCCATTGAAGAGGAGTGGACAACCTGATCAACTCTATGCGAAGGAGATGTGTTGCACTGAGTGAGGGAAATGTTATATCAGATTCAAATTATGTATAATTTACTATTCTTGTGATATATTTTTTTTACATAATTTAAATATGTTCAAACCATTAAAACATTTACATAATTTTGAAATATTCATAATAAATAATAATAAATATATAAATTTAAAACTTTTAGATCTACAAGATTTTATGTTTTTTGAAAGAAGTCTCTTTTGCTTATCAGGTTATTTGATGCAAAATACAGTAAAACATTAAAGGGGTCATATGATGCGATTTCAAGTTTTCCGTTCTCTTTGGAGTGTTACAAGCTGTTTGTGCATAGATAAGATCCTTTAAGTTGCAAAGACTGGTCTCGAAACCAAAGAGAATTCTTTGTAAAAGTTAAGACTCGACCCCCGCCCCCCTAAAACGGCTCATTCAAACACGCCTCCACATGTCTACGTCATGGTGTGGGAAGATTTGCAAAACACTGCCCAAATGTATACACAATGAAAGAAGGTGGAACTATTATTCTCGCTGTAGTATTGTTGCTGCCACCGGCACCATGTCCTGGAGATGCTGTGTTTCGTTGTGAATGCAAAAGTACTTTGTTTGGGCTTCCAAAAGAGGACACAACTAGAAATAAGTGGTTAAGTTGTATTTACAATACTGTTCCAGAACAGTTCAACCCAAATATTAGAGTGTGTGCAGCGCATTTTACAGAGGACTATTTCCTGAAGCTGGAAGAGTAGCCTACAATGCTGGTCGATTGCACAAAGGCTGTTTCTATAAAGTGGGGCAATTCCAACTTTGCAAGGACAGTCTGGCGCTTCTGACTCACAAGTACATTTTCTTATTTAAACAATTTGCCACTGACGATTCAAACACGAGTTTTGAGCAGTGTAGAGTAGTGCTTGTTGTTTGTAGTTTCTCCGATCACAAATGCAGACATGGTAATATTTACGCAGCGCGATGCAATGCAACGCGTAAATAGACAGTATAAGTCATTATAATCAGTAATTATGTCCCCACTGGATGCAACAAATGCATCGTTTATAATGGGTTTTATTATTTTTGTGTCATCACGCCGGGACATGGAATCACAATATGGTGAGGGGCGTAACATTTCCGTCTCACGCTTGAGGTATTCGGCCAATCACAACGCACTGGATAGCTGGCCAATCAGAGCATGCCTTGCTTCTCAGAACGATGAGCTTTGTAAAAATTGGCGCATTTCAGAAAGGCGGGGCATAGAGGAGCAACAATAATGTATAGTATTTGAACCTTAAACCGCATAAACAGATTGCATTACACCAAATACACAAAATAATGTTCTTCTTAGCAACATCATATGACCCCTTTAATATTGTGAAATAGTTTTACAATTTAAATGAACTTTTTTCTATTTTAATATATTTTGAAATGCAGAAATCATTATAACATGCTGAGATATATTTATACAGATAGATAGATAGATAGATAGATAGATAGATAGATAGATATGTGAAATACAGATTATTTATATATAAAAACAATTATCATCTTAATAAATCACTTTAAATGGGTTTTATACATGAAAATGTATAATTTTCTTTATTTTATGTCTCTGTTTGAGAAAACTATGTGCTTCCAACTTTTTGAGACAAAAGCTTGAAGCATTTTTGTGTTCCATCATTACAACATGGCTGTTCTGTTTGAATATCTAGGTACTTTTGGCCATATAAGTACGTTCCTCAAGTTTTTCCTTTTTTCTCTCCATCGCCCTCTCTCCCCTCACGCACATCCGCACACAAATACAGACTCAGTCATGCATAACAGCAGACTCTGCAATATCTATGCTGTATTTCAGAGCAGTAGGGAATTGTCCACGAATGGAGCAGGGCCAGAGAGTTCAGTGTGGACCCAGAGAGAGTGCTGGAGGCTCATCAGATGGGATCGGCCTAAACTAGGAGGGCAGTGTTCTCAATGTCATTGGAATCACAAAACCAGCTTCCCCCCAAAATAGCCTGATACGTCCAAACGTTTGTCTCTGAGGCCTATAAAAACAGACAGCTGAAAACAGGAAAGAGAGAGAATAGGACAGTGCACGGGACGGTCCGAGGAGTCACATGCCCAGAAACATAATCTTCTCCCACTCGCTCTGTCTTTAGCCTTTTTCACTTTCTCCCTCAGATGTCTCCTACCATCCACCTCCCTCTTTTCTATAATTCTACACAGTAACAACCACAATTTCAAAACTGTTTTGACAGACACGGCCCTGTTCGCTATAATAGTTCTTTCCTTTATGTGTTTTGTTGGATTATTCGCAAATCCTCTTTTGAATGCACAAAATCAGCAGATTTGTGACTTTACCTCTCATGACACTTACAATTTTCTTCCCCCGCCCTGTCTTTCAGTACAGACCTCAATTGAGTTGGCATTTATAAAAAGCATATATGTTCGCAGACAGCATATAATCCAGTGCTATTACAGCTGAACTGTATTGGAACAAATGCCAGAGGTGGCGGGACTAACAACATACGGATGAGATAGTATGCTACTTTTGCAGATGATTGTCTGAAGGAAGCTATTCTGTTGTCTGTGATCTCTGGAAACAATTTTTTCTGCTCTCTGCAACCATTTGGACTCGAATAATGTGTTCCGACAGAAAGACTGACAGAAAATCTATCAAAATTAGTAATTAGTGGAGTTTTTAACGTCACATCACTCCACCATCAGATCTGCCTTTGCCCACCTTGCACTTTGTCAGATAAAAGCCAAAATAGCGTCTGACATGCCCAGTGGCGCCAAAACAGTCTTGTCATTTCCATTTCCATTATTAAACTGTCACACGCATCATCAAAAACAGTGATATAAGTCGAATGAATTTACCACACAGACATTCATCCAGTGGGTTCATTCTGCTAATCTGTTTTCTGCGTCATCTCTGAGTAGGCATATGTCCAGTTATAGGATTTATGCCCAAATTTAGCCTAAGTTGACCTCTTTTCAGCCAACTCTGTTGAAAAGCACATGACAGCGACTCAATCATTTCCTCCTCATGAAACAAATTAATTATAGCTAATTGTTGAATCATGCACTTCTACAGTTGTATTGGTATCTGAAAACGTTTACGCAATGTGGCATCCACACCACTAGGTGTCAGTATAAGTTAAAGACAACAGCCATTACAGCCAGCTCAAACAGGGGGTCAGCTTACCCTGAAATTTGGCAGAAATTGTAAAATAGTATGTGGTTTTTTTTTTTTTTTTGTGCAGTTTCAAGTTTTATATTCGAGAAATGACTGTTTGTGTCATTTATGTTGTAGTATGCAGTGTCTTCTAATGTTAACCAACTTATATAACTACACAATCAACAACCAGCATTTTGCAGAACCAATAGGAAAATCCTAAGGAAACTGTGGCCCAAATGTTAATTTTCTTCCAGGTTTTAGGATTATGAATTGAACAGCTCTACTCAAATTTGACATTTGTTTGGTTCCTGTGTCTCTCCATTACACCACATTAGTGTAGAACAATAGCAAAATATCTTATTTCAAATTTTGTTTTTTTTGTTTTTTGCAGAGTATAGACACAAATCCACTCTGCTTTGTGATGGATCTGCAAAAAAACTTTTTCCCTCAAAACGTAATTGAAAAGACACCACAAACCATGATACTGTTCCAGAGTTCAGCTGATGCAAGAAAACAATAGTCTATAATCAGACCAGATATCACTTCGAAAACATTTATTCTTAATATTTAACATGCATGAATGGCACTACAAAGACATTACCAGCTTTGTTTTCTTTGTTTGCATATGCATTAAGGCCACTTCAAAGTCATGTGACAGCACAAGATGTCACTTAAATCAAATCAAGGCTTTTATAATTCAATATCACAGCATGCATCTGCTCTTTAATAGTGTTCATATTTAATATGCAGCAATGACTACTTTGCAGTATCCTTAAAACTAGCACTGCAAAGATTTTATGTAACAGTTAAACAACAGATTCAATGTTGATTATCATTAAAGTTAAACTAACCATTCTATTAATTATATTAATTCAATATTTATGGATTACATCTTATTCATCATATTCTTGTGTATTACTTCATTATAATCTAATGCTTTAAAAGTCGAATTTGCATTCACAACTGAATACCAATACATTACAGGGATAAAAAAATTATTTATATTAGCTCTAATTAAAACCTGATCTAGATTTACTGAAAATTTAGCTACTAAACCTTAAGTATTTTAGGGATGTCTTATCCAAACAAGCTGCTACAACCAACAAAATCGGCCACCTTCAAAAACAACCAGTCTTGTTGCAGTTACAGATAACAACAGAACATAGGATTCAAAGTATGAGGCAAACTGAGGTGATGAAAGTCTGTACCATTCTCACTGACACTCTGACAGTAGTAATCCAAAAATGCCTCCATAGTGAGCAAAGTATTATAACGGCCTGGAGAGAGGATTGGCTGTACTGACATAACAATGACATATTCACACAAAAACCTACCTCTCATTGAACCAGAATTTTACAATAAATTGACTAAGCCTGAAGCAGTTAAGCTTGGCTCAAAGATATTTCAGTCACAAAATCATCCATCTCTGCATGCAGGAGTTACTAACTCTACACAAACCGTTTATTCAGCCACAGCATCAACACACATAGAGCGTTTAATGGTAAGCTGCAAAAACACTGTTTCAAGTTCATCTTGATAAACTCAAAACACTCTGGATGCAGAGTTTGCTTTAAAAGTAGCCATATTTTCAGCAGGGGGTGGATGGAGATAGTGGAAACAAAATTCTGCTTAGCTATGCTAACCCAAAATCAAAAGACAACTCCAAAGCTGCAAATAGTAGGGGGGAAAAAAGGTCTGGCAAGAGTATGTTGGCTTATGATAGTTTAGCAGTGTAGTCCTGTAATGCAAAGCACTTGGGAATTTGTTTTGATGTCTCTCTTTAGACTGCAGGGACATCAAGGAGTTTTGCCTTGTAAACAGTGCCAATCGAGCTGGCCAGAAACCCTGCTGATGTACTAGAAACTCTGGAAGTCAAAGTGTAGGCTGGCAAATGATAGAGCCTCTCAAATTACTCCCATCCCATACTGAGGAAACATTAGCAATGACATGCTGTGACTTGGAAAACCGATAAATAAAGAAAACGGGAAAGAAAAAGAGATCTGAATTTCCTGCATGTTTTAAAACTTGGCGATACTTACTGCTTCAGACAGGTAAGAACCTGGTCCCATCATAGCAGCGGTGACCCCAATTTGAGACCATCCCAGATGAGATTATCTTCACAGCACTAAACAGCTCCTTGATACCCATCCCTTTCCTCCATGAGATCTTTTCTGATCTTCTGCCTTACTGCTCTTTTGCTCTCAGACTCCCTTATCTATTAGAGCTGCCTTTTCAGACTTTAAGAAGACAAATTGGAGCTCTCTGATGTTAGAAACTACCTGGAAGTCTCACTTAGTCCCTTTCAAATCTAAAGCTTTGCAACAAGCTGCAATCAAAGAAATGAAACCTAGTTGGCCTATCAAAATCAAGTTACAAACATTTCACAAATCAAATAAAACCACTCTCCTTACCATAACATGTTGCGGTGGTATTTAATTCTGCTTCTGCCTAGTTTCTAGCATTTCTGAAGACCTTGATTAAATGGTTCAGGTTTGTTTAATAAGGATTGGAGCTGAAATCTGCAAAATACTGGTGCTTCAGAAGCAGTGTTGGACATTGTTTCCAAAACCCTATGACTCTTTACTAATATTTCTGGATTTATTTACTTTGTGGTGTATATATTACCTGATTAACAACTCTTACCAACCTTTGAAAAGACTCCAATTCCTCACCACTGGAATTTGCTGGGTTCAGTGTTTGGTCCTTTTTTCTGTTCTCAGTTTTCACCAGGTCAATTTGAATGTTCATTCACTACGGCTTCCCCCACATTCCACTCTTCTGTCCCCACACCTGCAATCTCAGAAAGATTCTCTGCATGCCTCTTTGATAGAACTAGATGTCAACCAATTACGTAAAGGGTGATCTTAATGACTGAGCTCCACTTCCCCAAGAATTCGCTCTCCATCTTCATTGATCCAGCTCTACTTAATGGATCTCAAAATGACAACTGAACTACTGCAACTCTCTACTAGCCAATTGAGTGCATCTGAAAAGGTGATCCGGGACTTGCTTTTAACATCTGGATATTCTCTAATCTTACTCTTACTACTTCCTTGATGTGCAAGAACTTAGTTCAAGACACTGTTCCTGGCTTACTCTTTACAAAATCATATACCATGTCTGGCTGCCTAACTTCTGAAATTTTCCTGAGCAAACTGGCAAGTAGCATCTGAATATCAGCAGATCCAGTCAATTGGCTTTATTTAACTTCCAGAAGTAAGGGCACAAAGGTGTTTTTGAGTCTACCTTGAAGCAAAGTCAAGCTGATACAATAGCTGTATTTGAGGAAGAATCAAAGATTGCCAGGTTATTAACATAAAAGAGTCTGAGTTTTGTTTGAGGCACTTCACTAGCAAGTTAACTACTGTAGATTCACAAGCAGAAGATGATCAGAAGTTTAATGCATTTTAAATAACGATGGGTTCCTACTTGACTTTAGAGGCCCAGTTTAGTATTTATCCTGCATTGTCAGCCTTGGTAATTGTCACTCACATGATTTGTGCATTCTATAGCAATTCACTTTAGTAGACCACATCTGTACAGAGCATAAATAAACAAGTAGAAAGTTTAGATGAGATGCTTATAGGTTTGCTAAATGCCTGAATTTGTCATCATAACGCTGTCATACAATGACCTGTAAGTGCCAATCTCAAGGCCCTTTAGCCAACAACAAACCAGCCATGCAGTGCTCTGAACCCAAAGGACATGTTTCTTCCCTACCCTTGTCCTTCAGTACCGTTTCCTCTCAACTCCGCTTGCTAAAGTGCCTACTTACAGACGGAAAGTGAGGAGACGAGTGGGGTAGAAAGAGAAAAGGGGAATAAAAGAGATTAGCATAATTATGTCTGATCTTGGCTGCACAGTTATGAAAGCAGTCATAATTGTGGATTATGTTCCTCGATACTGCATTTATTACTTTTGATGAATAGAACTGACATCAAAACACTTATTTTGTGTGATAGCCTGCATGTGACAGAAAGGGTAGCTTTATGACACCTGAATGTCTCAGATTGAAAGCACTTATCACAGTTGTCAGGACAGGATGTTGTAGGATAGCCGAACTTCTGATAATAATTCGGTGTCCCCTCCTGGCCAGGAGTGTTCAATCCTGCTCCTGGAGGACCATTGTCTTGGAGAATTGTTGTATGTTTCACAGTAATGAACTTCAGGACCTCAAGTAGCAGGCTTACAACTCTTTTTATTAACATTTCGCATTCACTTCTTCTTTTCATATTTGTGCCCTCTCTACTACTGGCATATTAGCGACACCCACTGTTCATGCATGTATCTCAATACACCACAAGAGTTTAGCCCCACACCTAATTAAACCTGAAACAGCTAATCAATGTCTTCAGGATCTCTACTAGCAACTTTCAGTCAGGTGTGTTGAAGCAATTTAGAGCTAAGCTCTTCAGGACGTTGGCCCTCCAGGAGCTGGTTTGGACAACACTGCACTTAAATTAGTCTTTTTGTTAGACCAGGTCTCTTCAATATCATTCTGTCTGTCTTCACTCACCTTGTCACATTCAAAACAAGCTGAAACCTGTGAAATATAACATGCATCTCATTAGGACCAGTTGCCACTGATTAATTTAAACAGCTATTTCCTATATAGTCACAGTACTGTGAGTTGACCTAAATGGAATGATGTAAGGTGACATTTTTCAAGATTGCGTAATCATAACAACGATTATATTTCACATTAATTCTGTTTAATAATTTAGAAGAGATGATAATCTCAGAAATGGTTGTTCATCAGAGAGACATGGAGAGAGGATGAACTGTGCAGACAGAGAGATAAAGAGAGAAATGATGGGCAAGAAAGGTGGAAGAAGAGAGCGTGAATGTTTTTTACTTGCCTTGCTCCGGGGGAGTTTATGTGTGGAGATGCGTGTCAGCTGCCTTCCCACTGCACCTTTTCTCTGTAGTGCAGGAGAATGCTACAAAAGCACATCTCACCATAATGACTCTGATGAAAAGTGAATGAACTGGTTTATGGCCGAAACAGCTCTCTGTCTGAACTAAGCACATGAAGCATCTCCCTAGGAAAGTTTTGAAAATGAGGTGTGGAAGTCTCATTTTTGAATGTCTCAAATAATGTTTTTATTTTTTTACCACTGTTAAAAGTTTGTCTGATCTCAGCAAAGGAAGATAATTACTTTGATACTAAATTACTTCACTCATTGCTCAAGAGGATGTGATAATGCTCAGAACATTACATTTATAACTAGAAGAAGAGGGGAAAAGACAGCCCCATGTGCCAGTAAAGCCAAAACCACACTGGCTTATGCAAAAAAAAAAAAAAAACCCCTGAGAAAAGTCCAATCTACACGTACTTCTTATTGTGGTTTTACAACCAAATATCTACTGAGGTCTTAGTTTCGTTTCAGTGACTTAAGGATGTTGTGATAAATCTTTATTGATAGTTACAGCTACCAGAACTCCCACAAACTCCCTGGTTTACATTTCTGATTCACCCAAGCAATGGTGTGTCAGTTGTCTCACAATGTGCGTCACACATAATAGTCTGTATTTTGAATGTAATTAAATGATAAAGCCTGTCACAGATAAAACATAGCCTCACAGGGATTTGTTGGAAACGAAAAAGGGCTGTTATTGTACAACTGTGAATCTAATGTTATCTGAAATTGAGAGGCATGGTATTACAACATGAACCTGACCTGAATTTAGCAAGCAATTCCAACCTGGATCATATTGCACTTATTGCACATATTGTCTATTCAATAACTTGCAAATTGTCTGCCAGCCTTTTTTTTTTTTTTTTTTTGCTTAATTAGATCTGGTTATTTACATATCAAATGCTGAATGAATGTAATTACGATTATCTCTTACCAACAATTTCATCACATTCTCATCTATCATTGTTCTGATCATACATAGTCCAGATTTGCCTTTTGATGTGCATCTTCATCAAAGAGTATGACTCATGCAACCCCTGCTGACTCTAATGTCACGATTACATCTTGATAACAAAGTATTTCAGTTTAAAGACTTTAGCCTGGCAGGAATTCTTGATCATGTAGTATGCAATTTGGATGTTTTTGAAAAACATCTTTACCTAGAGAAAAAGCTAATTTCCCAAAAATTCAAAAGAAGCTAGTGGTCATTACAGTCATTATTGCTTGTTTCTTCCTCCGTTGTTCTCTCTAGTTGTTGCAATCACTTGTCAGCGTAGAGTAATTTTTCATTCATTTTTACACCTTCTTTTCTTCAATACAAAATCTTTGAAGGAGAGAATGGCTTCTGAAGAGCTTCAAAGTAGAACTGGCTCGCTTTTAGAGCAAAAGGCACTTCAATTTCAAAATGCAGACTTGTGTGCTTGAGTGTGTATGAGTGGGCATATGTCTCTTTATTTTCTGTGTTTTGGGGCTTCTTGGCTTCAAAAAGCTCAGGGACCACAAAGGAAGGCCTTCCCTATTTCCTAAAATTGAAATTAGAAATATTAAAAAATTAGTGCTGGCCAACGACTAAAAATAAAAGTTTTTGTTTACATAATATATGTGTGTACTGTGTATATTTATTATGTATATGAAGACACACACATACAGTATATATTTTGAAAATATTTATATTTTATATTTATATATAATTTATATTATATATAAATACCTGTATATTTAATATATAAATATAACATTTTTATTAAATATATACGTGTGTGTGTGTGTGTGTGTGTGTGTGTGCATGTTTATGTGGTTTATGGGGACACAAATTTGTATAATGACATGGGTATGATAGAGGTATTACAATATGAAGGTGGTTTATGAGGACACTGCCTATGTCCCCGTAATTCAAAAGGGTTAAAAACATACTAAATGGTGTTTTTTTGAAAATCTAAAAATGCACAAAGTCTCCTGTGAGGGCTAAGTTTAGGTGTAGGGTTGGTGTAGGGCAATAGCACACACAGTTTGTTCAGTATAAAAACCATTACGCCTATGGAGAGTCCCCATAAACCACAAAAACCAACATGTGTGTGTGAAAAAAAATTTACCCTTATGACTGGTTTTGTGGTCCAGGGTTACTTAAACATATATGTGTGTATTTATATATACATAATAAATATACACAGTAAACTCACATATATTATATACACAAAACTTAATTTCAATTAATCATGATTAATCATTTCCCAGCACTATTTTAAATATTAAAAAAGGTTAAAAAAAAAACAACACATTGAAAATAAAGCTTCACATTATAACTTGCAATGTTTAAACTTAGCAATAATAATATAATCAAACTTAGCAACCATAAACAACTAATAGTTGCAAAATGTTGCAACACGTCAAAACTAAATTGCCCCCATGATCAGCGAACCTTCCTACACTTGAAGTGCTTCATCTGTTACAACTTACAGAATAGATTATAGTTATAGTTATACATAAAGCAGTATAAACGTTATAGCAGAATCTCATTTGGGTCTCAAAAAAATTGCTTGAGGGCTGCTTTCAGTAAAATAAAAAAAATGTCCATCTCGTTCCCTGAGGATAAAATTGCTTCTTTTGATTTGCTTCTTTTGTAAGAAAAAATGGATTCAGTGGATGTTTGCATAGAAACTCTCTTCCATCTCTCCTCAACCTACTACATCCTTTGCAGATCGTGCACTTCGCTTCTAAAGAGTGTTGTGAAGATAACTCATGCCTAACATGAAGAGGAAGATCAACATGGGAAAGATGAAGATGGTTAGTCCAACTCCTGCTGGCTCAAATGTCAAGATTTACGCCTTCTTCAAGTCCTGTATTGAAGGATCACAATTCAAAGAGAATCCACTGGCTATTAGTTACCAGAGTGAAGAGAACTGCCTGTTTCTGATACACAGAAATAGAAACCAAGTAAATACTGAAAAAATAATGAATTATACTGCATATAGACTGGTGAGTAAAGCTAGAAACACTTACATTTAACAATAAATGATACAATATTTAAAATCAAGCTAATCCCAATTATTAGGATGAACAAAAACAATAGAGGATAACAAAACACTAAGGTCCGATCCCAAGGTTTGATTTTCAGGGAATGCATGAACTTATAAAATGTAATGTACATGTATAATGCAATGTACATTTCTTTGAAAGCATCTGACAACTGCATAAATATAAATGTTCTATATGTGTCACAGTTTTAAAGACCTGAAGGCACAGTTCCCCTCTGAAACTGTTAAAGTCCTGTTATGTTAGGCCCGATATATCCACCTTTTCCTCTCTCTTGTTGTTTTATTTTAAAAGTGTAAGTTATAAGCAGCCGTGAGGAGAGGAAGAGATGAGTAATTGAGGACAGGGTCAAATGAAATTAACTTGAAGCAAATTTGAAGCACCCTGATTCATCCCCAATCTGATACACAATGTGACCTCAGTCCAACAGAGCGCAGACCCTCACCGTCACCAGACACAGAACTGTCATCAGAAACACACACGTGCACGCACACACATGCTAACACACTTACAAACACATAGTACTCACATGCGGGCACATGCCACATTGTATGTAAATCAAAAATGGGTTCACTAGGATATGCACGTGCCACACAGTTTAAAGGCTTTCATGTTTTCCAGTTTGAATTTTAGCACTCAGGCATTTGCATAAGTCATGTCCGGCTTTGTGGCCTTTGGCCTGAAACAGCCAGAAAGCACTTAACAACTCACCTCCATGGCTCACTCTCAAGTAATTAGCAACTGTGATTCAGATATTCAAGTAAGAACTATTTTACAAGCGGAAAACAAGATTGAGAGTGTACTGGCACTCCAGGCTCGTTTCATGGCCAAGACATTAGGAATCATTTGCACATGAAATATCAAGCCTCTTTAATTTCAGTGTTTGTCAACTAAAACATTTGCTGTTATATTTGACTTGACATTTTTAATTTAAAACAAATGCTCTCGGTTTTAAAAAAACTTTGGATATGAGCTTTGGAGTGAAGCAGAAGTGTGTCATTTATGAGTCAATATTGCATAACCAAACTAAAAAATTTTCAAATCAGGTTTCCCAAACAGACCTCCCAAACCTGCCACTGGTTGAACAAAAGGTTAGCCCTGCCTCCAAACTCCTGCCATTGGTTGAACCACTGTTGCCGTGGGCTGGTAAGGGATGATGAAAAAAAATAAAAAAAATAAAACAAAGCAATGTTTTGGAAGGGTTTGCATTTAACATTAGCATTAGCATCCAGAGAACATTGTGTTTATTCTAAGTGGCCGTTACATTTTTTCGTCTTCTGCTTAAATTATTTGAGCTCTTCAGTCAGGTGGATTCTGATTGGCTGTGAATGTGTTTATTGCTCATTAGCTGTGAAAAAATAAATAAAAATCTCACTGCTGACAGCAGACTTCCCTGTTCTCATAGAATCAGACCAATAATTAAAATTGTATAGAATGTATAGCAAACGTATAGCAACATGCTAAAAGCCCCTCAAAACACCCTAGCAAACATATAGCAACATGCTAATAGCTAATTAGAACACCCTAGCAAATGTATAGCAATATAAAAGCTAATCAGAACACATGGACAACTAGCAACAGTTTTGCCATTTATTCATACATACATAACAGCTAATATTAGTTATTTGTAAATGTATTTCAGTTTGTAAACAGTGCTACTATTATCTAGGATGAGTTCTACCGTTGAAGGGTAGCTGATAAAGCATTAAATATGACAACAAATCTCTTTCAGTGCAAATGAGGCCTGGTGAATACAGCCAGCCCTTGAACCTCAATAAGAATATTCATGTAAATTTGTGATTTTTGCACCCATCAAAAAAAGGATGTACAAAGTAAGAGAAGAAATACAAAGAGAACTCAACTGCACTTGATTCTAATAGCAGACAGTACAGAGCAAATAATCATGTGGAATTTGGCTTGCACTAACAGAGATTAATTACAGCACATTGCCAGTTGCCATTGCATTACAGACACCTGATAAACCCGTCTCATGCCCTCTTTGTTTAATCCATCTCTCCAGGTGTGAATGTATCTGTACCAGCGATTCAGTGAGTCATTACCACTCACACTTGGGTTAATACTGATCTGACATCAGCTGAGTGTGCCAAGACGAATGGCCCATCAAAGGAGACTCTCAGTGGAGGTCCCACTTCCTCTCTCTCTATTATGACAGCGGGGACGCCTCGTATTCTCCAGCGACAGATCTGTTGGAAAGGCTTGACATTGGTTCACACCCCCACAGTCCTGCGCTCAGGTACGGCCCATCGAGACGAGTTGAGTCACAGATCAGTTCATTTGGGTATTAGCCATGTTGCTGTCTCAAAGGGGGTTGGTGAAGTCACCAGGCTTACACACTCATCTCCAGCGAGGGATTTGTATGACGGCAGATTTACGTGCGGTACATTTGTTAAATTTATGGGTCTGAAGCCCATAGACAAACACTTTTATTGTTTTGGGCTTCTCTAGAGAACTCCAGCTGTCTCTCAGAAAGGAAATTAGTCATTACTCATTAGTCACGGATTGGCTCCCACAACACACGCCGCTGAAAGAGGCTGTTTGCAGTTGAATATGGAGCTTGTTTGCGTTGCTCTTTGGGATGTTGGATGTTTACCGAGACAGCCATGCCAAACACTTATCCAGAAGAAGAGTATTATTCCCACTCGGGACTGAGATACAGAACCTTATTATCATATGCTGGTATATTTGCACGTGACTATTGCAAACACACCAGGGGCTTGTGATGGGTTTGGGTTATTTTAGACTCATATAAATTCATATTTTAGGTTAATTTGATATTCACGGTTTTCAGGTTAAAAGCAAGAAAGAGTATACGTTTGCAAATGTTGGGGTCAATGAGATTTTTTATTCTTTGTGAAATAAGTCTATTTTATGTTCACCAAGGATGCAGTTATTTATCAAAATACGGTCAATTTGTAAAATATTTTTTAGTGCTATATGTATGTGTACTGTGTATATTTATTATGCAAATATAAATACACACACACACAGTATATATTTTGAAAATATTTCTATGTATTTATTCATTATTCATTATCATTTTCTATTTTAATAGATTTTAAAATGGCTATAAGCAGATTTTCAGCATCATTATTCCAGTCTTCAGTGTCACGTGATCCTTCAGAAATAATTCTAATATGCTGATTTGATGGTCAGTAAATATTTTTTATCATCTTTATTCAACAGAACAGCATTTATTTGATATAGAAATCTTCTTAAAACCTCCCATCTGTATATTTATCTTTATCAAAAATACTTCTTAGGCAGCATCATCCTTTACAGAGAACAATCCCATAATGCATTGCAAATAAATCCAGATGACAGACAAGTGAAATGTTTATTCAGTACTAAATTGTTTTATTTAAAAAATAATAATAATTTAGAAAACAGCCTACTTTTACCCAAAAGTTTGTTCTGTTTTATTTAGCTTATTAAAATATTATATTCCTCTGCATTGCTATATTACAATTTTAATTTATAATTAGTAGTTTAATAGTAGTTTTTAGGGCTTTTTTTTGATCAAAAGTATGAGGAACACGGCAAGCAATTTATCATATATGAGGCAACAATAATAGAAGCACTGCAATGTCAAGTTTTATAACAACAGCAGTACAGAGGCTGTAGCTGAAGTTAAAATGCAGAAATCAATTGTGAGTCAAGTCTCCCCTGTGTTTTGCATGCAGAGCACTGTTTGTATGACGCACTAGAGCGTTTCAAAACCGTCACTTGTGTTTTTGATTTCTTTTAGTATGTTAGTAGGCAGCATGCAGCTTCCTAGGTTTAAAACAGAAGTAAAAGCACACATCTTTGCGGATTTCTGGCTTGTTTTCTCTGTCCCTCACTCACTCAGAGCCACACACAGCATACAAGGCTACAGGCACCTGTCGTTCTTGATGCTAATTGACATCTTTGTGATGGCAGGAGCCCCTGTCTGCGCGCGTCTCTGTCAGAATACAGCTAATAGCTTCTGGCACTCTGCTACAGTAAGTGGTCATGAGATTTGATCAGGATGAAGCAGCCTCAGAGCCTTGCTTTACCTCCTGGGTGTCCCTGTAGAACGGCTGCTCTGAGGGAAGAAATAAATCCCTGGAAAAGAAGGATTCTGAGGGGACGGCATCCTGTGGAGGATCGGTAAACAATTACTTGAAGCTTGCAGGGGGTGTTGGTATATTAGTCAGTGAACGGTGCTGTGAAATACCCAGGATAACATGTCAGAATATTCCAAAATCATAGCTAACACCACTTTCTCCAGCTTTGAAATTAAAATTTTGTCTTGTTTTATTTACATGCATGTCGTTCAAATCCTGTATGGCAAGTTTTGACTGGGTGTGAGACCAACAATACGTTTGTTTAAAAATGAAAACTTCTGCAAAACAATATTTGTGTCTTTGACTATTTTTACAATATTGACTACACTGCATGATTATAGTAAGTAAAAATGTCCATAATACTGTTTCCCAAATCACACATTCACGCATCTAAATTCATCCACCCACCCCAATGTTGCTGTCAAATTCAAATTACATTATTCTTTGTTTATTAAAAAATATACAATTATATTCTTAAACAAAACCAAAATAATAACAATAATAATAATAACAACAATTTTTATTATTTTAGTAGTGATAAGTGATTAGTGATACTATAAATATATTGTTTAAAACAATGGCTAGTATTATTGTTTGTGTAATATCATCTTAATAATTATTAGTGTAATACCATAATATATATATATATATATATATATATATTATAATAATTTAATAGTTTACAAATGAATAAACAAATGATGATGACGATAATATAGAATAAAATAACACTTGTTTGTATTATTATTGGTAGTAGTAGTAGTAGTAGCAAAAATGATAACTTCTCTTCTTCGTCATCTTATTCTTATAATTAAACCAAGAATGGTAATAAAAAGTTTTTTTTTATTTTTTGGAAAAACGTTTTAAGCAAAAAATAAGGCAGAATGGACCCACAAATTCCTCCAACTTTGCAACAACAAATACAAACTATCTCAAGATCTCGCAATATTTAAGGACATTGTGTCACTGCTCTTTTAAATTAATCACAAACTGGTCTGCTTTAAAGCACTCAGTAGATTAGGCATGTCCTACTGCAGCTGGGAACCAATTTAAAGCCTGATTAATTACATGATATACACTAAATCTCAGAAGCACAATTCTGGAACGTGTACGTGCCCCTCGACTTTTAACCCACGTGCCTTTACAGAGCTAAGTCATGGATGACACAATCCTTAGAAGGGCATGTTTCTCCAAGCCTTGGAGCCTGTTTATGTAAGCCAGCGTAGCCTGGAACATCTACAGGCCCATATCAGTCATTAGATTAATGAGTCCATCCCTGGAGATCCTTCATGCAAAACAAAGATGTCACAACAGGCTGTTCTTCATGACGAGATCTGTTCATCCCCGAGCAGTGACATGGTGCAAGAGCTCCTTATGAACATTTGCGCCTCCATAATGAACAAATCATCTATTTTCGGTTACGTTATGCCCTGGAATGACCAATGTATACTACTGACGCAAGAAAGTTGGAGATCTTTTTTCTCAAAAGTAAACAGCTTGAAAGTCAATTATTAATCCGAGTCACCTTGACCGCACAGCGTGAGATGGAGGGTTAAAACACCAGCATAAATTACAGTTTTGGAAGAAAATCAATATAGTCTGAGATTAAAACAATCTCCTGTGGATAAGACACCAACTCTCTATTCAATGTAATCAAAAGTCAAGAGCATTTTACTTGCGCACCGCAGACATGTTCAGACTAGTGGACGTCAGAGTCTGACGTTAACTTTCAATTGCAGATAGTACGAGGGAAACAATGCTTAGACCTTCAAAGGTAGCATTACACATCTGGAGGGAGCTTCAATTTAATCTCCAAAGCAAGCTGGAAGCAGCATCAGGGGTTTAATTAAGAATGAAATTACATTTCCAAACTTCTCTTGAATGAACGAAGACCAACTCATTATTAAAGGCTGCAAATAAACAAGCCAATTACACAGAGAGTGAGGTGTGAAAAACATAATAGCCTATGAAATCGTGTTTTAATGCAACTTCAATTTCATACACTTAAAATGGAATGAACATTCGTCTGTCGGACAGAAGATGAAACAATGGTTAGAGGTGTCGATGACGTTAAACGTGCATGGGTTTGGGGATGGCACAAGACCGAGAGAAGTCAGGATGTTTAATGAAGTATTCATTAAAACATATTCATGCCACAGCACCACAGTGCCTGGAGGAAGGAAGAATGAGAGAATGAAATGCAGAAAAAGGCATGTTAGCAGAAAGAGAGGGAAAAACACAAGATTGAATTTAGCTATCAGAGTTTTGCAGGTGGTCTATGGATGAGATGTGTGCAAAATGGAGAACATGGGGAAAGGTTGGCGCTAATTGTCACACATTTTCTTCCAATAAATATTTATTAGCTTTCATTAATTATTAAACTAGACTTCATGTGTAATCTTGAGAAAAGAAAACCTGAGTATCCTGCACTCTTTTTCAGTCTACATGTGACATGATTGCAATAGATAGCAATTGAAAGAATGCACTTTATGTATAATCTTTACATACATTAATCTCTTAGCTAAAAACAAATCTATAGAATATTTTTATACTTACAGTTTAAGAGGAAAAACCATGCAGTTTATTGAACATATATACCGGTATAGTGGGGCATGTTGAAATACAGTGGGATCCTGCCATTAAATAGTCTATATAATATAATACAATACAATACAACATAAAATTATTACTTAATAATTCAATTATAAATTATATGGAAAAATTGCAGTTAAAACAATTGCAGGACCCAACATTAATAAAATATATAATGTTTCAAAAATATGATACTTTAAATTAAGTGAACAAAACATTCACAAAAAAAAAAACATTAAGACAGTATAGATTTACATTTGTAAGGGGACATCGGTTTCACAAGTTGGTATGAGTCTTTAGGGTCTTCAAGAAATATCTGCAAAATACTTTAATTAAACTGGCTGAGGGTGGAAATATGCTAATATGGGACAGTCTGTCAGCGGTTGTGGGTGAGGCCTGTGCAGTATGATGTCATACTGCTTAGAAAATCGAAACAGCTTGATTATTGAGATTGGTTAGGTTTTGGGGGATTTAAAAAAAGGTGCGAATGGATTTTTATAATTGTAGGGGGGTTGTCTCCACACACTGCTACTGAATTTTGTATCTGTTTTGTATCCGAATTGTTTGTATCCCTTTAAGACAGTAGGTGTTTAAAAATAATACAAACCACTGCAATAGAAAATAACAGCTGCAATAGCTTTTGACTCAAAACTGTTACTTAGAGTTACTGAGGTATACAGTAGATACATTTTGACTTCAAGATGACTATCAAAATTTCCATTAATCGACTGTAGCAATTGTGACAAATTGTGTGACGACTAGCCCCGGTCCCCCATACGTTGTGGAATGTGCTTTTCTGTGTGGTTGCGTTCAAGAGTGTCTAAGTGTTCTTGGCTCCAGAAAAAAGTGTGCATGAGTGTGTGCCTATAGTCTTCTATAGTTATGGATGTGATTAAGAGGTTCAGCAGAGAGAGCGCTGCTCTCTGATCCTCCCCTGAGCTCCACTGTCAGCTGCTAAAGAGACAGAGGCTCTAAATGAATCCTCTCTTTACACGCCGGTTAAAAGGACTTCAGAGCCACATGGCACACCAGAGAGCAACCTGTCCAGCTAGCTTCAGCTCGCTACACCCAACGCCTGCCAACCATATCTGGCTGAAGGCCAAGCCTAGCTTTAGCTGAGCTGCGTGAGGATCTGTGTAAGGACAGCATTAACCTGGACAAGATTTATGTATATACTGGAGGACAACACTTCCCGAATTCCCAGAAATTTCTGCATAAAACCTATATGACGTCAATCACATTAAACATCATTGGTTTCTGTGTGTCTATGGATCTCATATAGCCAATGCGTTAAACTTGTGCAGATATTTTCCCAAATAAATCTCCACTCAATAACTTAACATACATACATACATACAGTATATACATAAAACAAACAAACAAATAAATAAATGTTATTGTAATTATTATTGTTAATAATGAATTTAATGCATTTGTTTGTATTATTTAAAAATAATAATTTGGCTTAAAAATTGTTATTATTATTATTATTAAATTAGATTTTTTTTGTTAATAATTAATAATTGTAATCAACAAATAATAACTGTCATCATCATCATAATTATCATCATCATATTATTATTATTATTATTGTTATTAAATATTAATAAATACATACATAATTACATATTAATGAATGTGTTAAATTGATTTTATTACCTACATTTTAATTATTTAATAAATTAATCGATTAATATGAATCATTAAAAATATATAAATAATTAATATTAGTTTTAATAATAATATTAATATATACTGTATATCAATAATTAATAAATAACAAATTAATTAATTAAGAAACTTTTTTTATTAATACTTAATAAGAAAATTATTATTATTATTATTATTATTATTATTATAACACCATAAATTGACTGCAATAAACAGTCCTCTGATATCGGCACATACTGCTGTAGGTTTGATGGGTTTCAGTGCGCAGAGAGGCTGATAGGCTGTGGGCCACTCCGTTTCTGACAGCATCACTGCAGGAGAGGTGCTGGAGCCTCCTAGAGACTGACCTGTCTGAGAGAAAGACAGTTTTACTGGCCCCTCTCTGTGGGTCAAACTGAGTGCTCTGGAATGCTGGAGAAACTGTGATCCTGCTGTGAATTGAGCACCACATATACAAACCGATGAAAAGGGCCATAGCGACCACGCGTGTGGGAGTATTTGATTCAGACAATGAGTCATTGCTTAACAGACGTGACCAGGTTATCCATCAAGGTTTATTTACTCAAACAATACAGCAGCTCAGTGGGCTGAGTGTGATTGCATTGTTGACACAGGTCAATGTCAGTTTAACTTCTTCCTCATACTAACACTGTTGACAGGTTTTCAAAGTAAACCTCATGGTCCAATTAGCTGTACCACATAGTCTCCAAGAAATAAAAAATAACAGCATGTGAGTGAAGGTAAATAATTCACTAAAACACTAACTTTTCATGAGCTCTAAATATACTTATAATAATAATAATAAATGCATTGGAAAAACAATTAAATACTACTAATAATAAATAAATTGCTATTAAATACAAAAATGCATATTAACTCATTTTAATAATAGTAAATTATTATTATTATTATTATTTGCTATTATTTATGTATGATTTTTATATATTAGTTATTTATTTACAATTAATTATGTATATTTATTATTCTTATTATTATTATTATTATTGATACTACTACTACTACTATATAAGCACGTTTATTAACATTTAAATTATGTTTATATTATGCATAATATACACACATTTTATGCATAATACATGTATTATATGGACTTATAATACATATATAGTGGACTTATTATATGGCAAAGATGACTAAGTAATAAATTCTTTGGTTAACTATCCCATTAAGATAAAAAAAAAAAGTTGACGAAAGTCACAGTCAGAGCAAGTGACATAACAGAATGTGGGCTCGAGAAATGGATGATGACGGATGGTGGAGACCAGAGAACAAAGAGCCGTTTAGAACATTCCGTCCCTCTCCGTCATTGACTTGTCTGAGATCACATTGGTCAGTGCAGATCTGAAGCAGTGTCAACCTTCTCAGCTCTCAGTCATACTCTTAAAAGTACTGGCTTGATAATGTCACTGTACTATAGAAGAACAGGAAGTAGTGGACTGCCAACCAGAAGGTCAGGAGTCTGAGCATCTCTGCCAGCATGCTAGTTCTGTGGCATCTTATTGAGATGGCCACTGTGTGCCGCTAGCGTGCCCTTAAGCAAACCACTTCAACCATTTCTGCTCCAGGAGACAAGCCTTATTCTGCAGCCTGACCTCTCTGTTGGATAGAGACTCAGCATCTTTCACCCAAGACACCACAACATCCTGTCTAAAGAAAACAAATAAACATAAGCTTGTGATGTACTGCATCTTTGTCCGAGATATGAATTTTTAGAATCCACTTGTTTGTCAAGCATTTAAACATTATTCCAATAGAATGCTCATGATTCCGAATGGAATTAAAAATGGGCTTTGCATAGGAAATAAAACTAGCTGGCCTGTAACTTTCTTACAAAGTCCAACATAATAAATGTTTTTTCATAAATACATAAATAATCAATAATTATTTATATAATGTAAATGAGACAAAAACTGCAACATAAGATTTTTATAAATAAATACATACTACATTATTTTTATTTATAAATAAATACATATTTATTAAAAAAATGTAAAGCAAACAGAAACAGCAACATAACATCACTACTAAATGTTTTTAATAAATAAATAAAAATACATCTTTAAAACAAATTGTGTAAAAAACATCTGATGCACAGTAAGAAATATTTATTTATTTACTAGTTTGTACCCTGCTTATATCACACAGTTATTTACCAACCTGAATTTAGCTGCCCTAATTTCATCCATGTGTTCACGATAATGTGTGGCCTAATGAGACAGTGATCAAAGGAACACATGTGCTGCTTATGTGCGACATCTTCACTACGAAAAAGATTAGAGAAACGGTCACTTACACTCATTTCACATAACACATCCTATTAGAGGGACTAGATTATAATTACTGGGGGTGTGGGATTGTGTGCCATATTCAAAAATAAATAATGGATGTGAAAACCGAGGGTGTGAGCTCTTTTCAAAACAGCCCTGTTCACCCTGTGCTAACAAAATACAAGTGAATACATAATTCCATACAACAGAGATATGCTAGATAGCCTAAAATGTCACATCTGGGTCATTCATCACCATTAGGGTCAGTTGAACAGCTTTGTGTCTGATATACTCTATTTGGTACTTAATGATAGAAAATTGCTTTACAGTGTATTTATTCATAATCAAAAAAATGTCTAAATGACAAATCACAAATCACATTATGTCGGTGGCAGTAGCCTTGTAGGCAGCATGTGTATATATATAGTGCCGCTGTGCTTTAGGTGTCCTGAGTTCAAGTCCTGGCTCACAGATTTTTCCCGATCCTGCCCCCTCTCTCTTTCCCACTTCGATTCTGTCACGGAGCTAACCCATGACTATCCATGATGAACTATTGGCAATTTGGCACGTACCTGCATAACATACACATACACACACACACAGGCGTTACACGGTCTGGTTGCCGGCACTGACATCTGCATACACAGACTTTTGTAATGTTTGATCCATACAAATGCTGTGTGTTATGTGGTCGAGGTATGTTGGGTTAATGTGTGTATTATGTTCATTAGGAAGTCTGTAAATGTCAAGGTGTTTGTGTGATTGTGGATGTTTAATATAACTTGGCAGCATCATTTATACAGTTAAAACATTTATTTGGTAGAAGTTTATACAGTTTAACAGATATACAGTAGCAGTGAAACAAATGTGTTACTGGCCTATGTCTTGTGTGTTTAAAACTGTATTTGTATTTGGGGTTAATATGTACTGTGTGTTTGTATGTCTAAAGGTTGTATATTGTAATTGGGCCTGAACTTACCGATAGAGTGGTAGATTCCAGAAGGAGGGGCTTAAGATGTAAAATGGCCACAGGAGATTGTTTGGTGTGCTCTTGCCCCAACAGTGTGTAGCGTGGTCGCACTCATGTCCTGCTTCATAGTTGCAGTGAACTGACTTTTTTTAAATTTTGTATAATTTGTGTACTATCTTGGTGCACTTTTGTAGCATGGTTTTCTTGCTGGGAATCTGGTTATCGTCTGCACAATAAACGCACTTGCAACTGGACTTCAGTAGATTGGCTATTTTTTACCCCGGCCACAAAGGCTATTCCAGACAGCTTCCTTCTACACTGTCCTATCCTAATAAAAGCAGAAAAAAAACACACCAAAAATAAATTGCATTATATTACAGAATCTAAAATGGTTAAATTAAACTCTTACTTTTATTCAGTAACCAAACCAAACAGTAAGCTGTTCAGCTTAGTTTAAATAATTACAAAATATTACAAATAAACCCAAAAAACTATGGTTTCTATAGTTTAACCATGGTATTTGTAGTAAAATTGTGGTAATAAAAATGGTAATCAATCCTCCACAACATGGTTACTACACTTTTACTATAATAAAACAATGGTTAATTTTTGTAAGGGACACGCATAGATACATCACAGAGACGTCTATTTGATCTTTTTTTTCTGAGTATTTGCTCATCTGCAATAGCCTATGTCTCTAAGACGTTTCCTATTATGATTTAGAATGTGTGTAAAACCGCTTTTTCTAAAGGCTGTTATACACTACACGAGTTTTAAAATCTGAACAGAGTCATCAAACACTTACTGAATTTGTAATGCTGACTGAGGATCACACTAACAGACTTTTAGGCCAATTCACACCGCAAAAACGCAAACAAACATGTTTCTTGGGTTTTGTCTGATCAGTGTTACCCCTGCCGGCATCTGTTGGTGTTGGTTGGAGTTTGTTTTCACCCGAGTGGACATGTTCAGTAAGTGTTTGTCAGTGTCTGTTGGGGCAGTTATTTTTCATAAAATTCTGAACCCAATGGCCAACTTGTTTTTAGCATCTGGTTAGTTAGCTAACAGCTTAGCCTACATCATGCATATGACATTATAGTATAGAAGCTGAAATGGTCAAAACAATTCCCTTTTTTGTTTTCGATTAGCCTTTGGTTAGCAAGCTAACAGCTTAGCTCACATATTGCTGTCACATATTTCAGGGGCTAAATATGGTCAAAATATTTCCCTTAGTTTGTTTTCAGTTAGCCTTCAGTTAGCAAGCTTGGCCTATTAGCTATGGAAAACACAAACAGGTCAATAAAAACTCAATAGATCAGCTTGAACAAGATATGCACAATGCCCGTTTATGATCACGCACTGGAAAAGGGGGATATTCTGATAGGATAGGATCTTGTGGGAGTTTTTGAAATGAGAACCACTAGGGTACAAGCACATGTTGTAGCATAGCTAAAGATAAGATACGGTCTGGTGAACTCACTGAAACCCATTTTGAAGCCTCATTATGCCAAACATGATTTTGTGTATTCGGAGTGATTGTTCCTTTTTGAACATCTGATGAAACTTACATCAGAGCTTCATTTGTTTCACTGCTCTTGTCTGGGTGCAATTTCTGTCTGTTTACAAGCTCAAAGACATTCATGTCATTGCTGATAACGACAAGCAGGAATATTTTGTGCATGACTGCCTTATTACCTTATTTGCACAATTTTATTCATCGAATTATTCATTCAAATAATGCTGGCTGCATTTATGATATTCAGCCTCACTGAATTTCTCCCGGAGTCTTTGCCTCAGAGACAGACACACACACACACACACACACAATCACAGTTTTTATAGGTTATGTCTATGAATTACATCACACACTTATTCAATTTCTGAATCAAATACTTTGCTCACTGAGTAATGAAAGAGGATCTTTTAGTCCTTTGACAGAATACAAAGTCTCAAATGTGTGTTCTTTTGACAGGCAAATATTACAGATGACAGCAGATCTTGACCTTCTGAATTAATGCGACTTGAGGACATCAGATCTTTTATACAAATCTATTCATATTTGTTTCTTGGTATCATCCAGCCTGTTTCTCTAAATACTCTATACCTATGTACACATGTCTCCAGTATTCTTTGTCATATTTCCTCATAATTACCAAGATGCTGCTTTGATTTTATATTTTACTGCTTATATCTCCCCACGCTGCTATCAGCTGCCACATTCATGGATCTATTAACTTCCCTTATATCCCCTCTAAAAGAATCTATTAGAGACATCAATTCCCTCCCCATTTACAGCACTCATTGCTTATTATTTGATAGCATGTGATTTTGATCTTTTTCTACAAGACCATGATTATGAGCATCAGACCCCAGAGGCCATGAGGAATGGAAATGTCACATGCAAATGCATGTGAATATCTGGGTAACAGGTAGTGAGTTCAGTAAAATCTTTGAGTTTAAATCAAACAAAGCTGTGGTTTCTCTGCTCTTCTGATGGCAATTATAGTATTTTCTTACTTAAAAATAGGGATGCATGATAATCTGCCGATATTTGTATTTTTTTAAATTACTGATATTGGATTTTTAATTGTGCTCTTTTCCCCAACTTTTACATTTAGTTTACCCTCGCCATCATCTAACACTCGCATCATTCTTTAAAAACACTTCTCAAAATTAATTGTTCATTCATTCACTGTGCTAATGCTTAAATTAATTTCAAGCATTTAGCACTTTTAACGTTTAGTTTTCAGTGTTTCATTTTTAATTTATTTAGAAAAAATTATATAGAATTTTAAGATCAGCCATTACATGGAAGTCATTATCGGCCTATATTCCCAAATTTGAATATAAATGCATTCCGTACTTTCAAGTACCCTTTAATATCATTACTGGTTTTCCCAGACTCATTTTCAGGTTTGTTTTATTTTTTTTATTTATTCAGACAAAATAGTATATCATTTTAATATTGGCCATAACAGGACAGTAATTATTGTTCAGAATTTTAATATCGTGTTCCTGTTTATTCCTATGTAAAACATCTTAGCATTTTAATATCAGCCATAATGTGAATATAATCAGTTAGAACTGTAATATCGGTGCACTGGTGCAAGTATTTTAATTACGTAATGTCAATACTAGATTTATTTTATGTTATTTAGACAAAGTAGCCTAGAATTTAATATTGGCCATAACCTGAAAATAATTTTTGACCCAAATTTGAATATCAGAGTGTCCTTAATTATGTATCCTGATTACATAACGTCATTACTAGCATTCTGTGACTCCTAAGCCTGCACCTGAAGTAGGTTGAGATGTCTTTATTTGTTCAACTGAGGATTCACACTCTCCCCACTGTAGTTTGCTGTCACGTCTCATTTAAGTTATAAAATAACAGTAAATTCTATAATACCATAAGAAATACCAAAGAAAGAAGTTAAACTGGCCACTTATAGCGACTTTGGCCAATAATGTGCACAAATAATAACACACCTACTGCCTGTAGGGGCTTTAAAATTCCATGTGAGCTTGATATGCATGTGTGTGTGGGTGTGCACGTATGTGTGTGTGTGTGTGTGTGTGTGTGTCTGTGTGTAAACGCGGCCGCAGCTTGTTACATAGACGCATTTTGACAGGAAATCGAGGAAGACATTCTGACTGTCAACACTGACTGTCAATACAACAAAATAAGGTCATATCTGTTGAAGCAGTTTATTATGCTTATAAAGAGTATCAGGACAAACTCCATCACTCCATCACCAATCTATTCTAAACATAAGAGCATCTCTTCGTTAGGTATCTTCTGCTGTTCACTTGGGGGGAAAACTACGCTGCACAGCTTAAGCGAAACCAAGCTGTTGATTCAGTCAGACTAGACTAGAGATGTAAGACGACGAAGATAAACCAGTTCCTGTCTCTCTGGTGGTGTAACTCACTTCCTGTGCTTCTGCTGCTGCTCATGTTTGACTCTCTCTGTTAAGACCATTGTTCTCACAGATATGGATTTTTTGATGACAGAGTCAACTTATAAACTTCTTATCTTTTTATGCATGATACGAGGTAAGAGGGGCTTGAATTTGTATTTAAACCTGCAAAGAAAATGTTTACTAGCTTTATAATGATTGGTCCTGCAGTTAGGGGGTCTATAATGCAACACGCATCTTTTTGTTCTATTAATTTACTCATAAAATGCAGTCAAAATACAGTTTATACATACAGTGATCTGACAGATAGTCCTATGATGAGCATGTTTTTAATTTCTATTCAAATGAATGGAAGTCAAAAGTAACAGTGCAATGCTACTGTTCTGGTTTCACATTAAGACAAAATTGTATCAAGTACTTATCAAGCATGATCTTTTATTATTATTTATTAGGATAAAACAAATATGTTTCATATACAGTATATAATATATATAATTCTTATATAATGTATAACCTTTGTCTGCCAAATCGTCTTATAGTCCAATCAAGCAGAAACATTTTGAAAACATCTTGAAATGACCTCATAACTGTCAATAAATCTCTAAAAATATCAGACAATGTGATGTTTTTCTCACAAGGCAGGTTATTCAAGCTGTAAGATGTCAAGTGGAGCAACACTTCTAAATGTGATGATATTTATGGGTCAATGATAAATGACATTTGCAACAGAAATAAATAAATAATATTAAATCAATAAATAAGTTCTATTTTATCTAAAATATTTTGTTAACTATTTTAGCATTTTAAATAAGGATTAAGATATGCAAACTCACATGCATTTAATGTGTAATGAAAATACATAGCATTTACGTGATGGTAAAAAAATAAAAATAAATAAATATATCCTTATAATAAATTCTTTTGATCTTGAAAAACATTCTTACATTGTTTTCTAAATTTTATATAATTATTAAGATGCACAAACTCATATTATGTTCAAGGTGTAAGGAAAATATATTACTTTTTACTTGATGGTTATCTTTTCTTGACTTATCCAAAAAGGTACATAAAATGGCATACTCCAGATCACACTGAGATTTCCTACAGTCAAAACTTGCCAGTAACACATCAGTAACACAATCTGACTATCACTTATGAAATTGATTTATCAGGAACCCATGGAGAGCTTATATATTATAACGCATCCTTAACTGCTGTGGAGGGACAGACCATCAGCTTGCAGTGCATTTTGGGAGAGGAGAATAACATCAAAATTATCCAACTGGAATGGATTAAACAACAAAAAGGAAATGAGAAGAACGATCAGAAGATTGTTGTGTTCCATCCTGGGTTTCCAATAAAATATTTTCAATCTGGTCCTCTTCTGGAGACAGTGACCAGTTCAAAAACTAGGGAGCTGCAGGGTTCAATCCTGACTCTGCATAAAGTTACAGTGAATGACGGTGGAAACTACATTTGTGAAATTACTTCTTATCCTAATGGCTCGATTAAAAGAACCACTAAGCTGCAAGTGACAGGTAAACTGCTTACTGTTAACCTACATTCTCACATTCAGTTCACATTTAAAAGCGAATAAGCATCATCTGTCTGCTAATTTCAGAGCCTCCAGCATCAGTGAAGATGCCATATCCATATGAATTCATAAAAGAAGGAGATGAAGTGAAAATAACTTGTTCGGCGAGCCCTCCCCCACTCCGTTATAGACTTGGAAGGTCAAAGGTGAGTCAGACGGAAAAATACACATTTCTATATGCCAAAGTTTATACAACTGTTCTGTGGATCTCATTCATCTCATCAGGACAAGATATTTTTGCTGGAAAGCTCAAACGGAGAGTTCATTTTACCCAACGTCACCAGAAACGACAGCGATCTGTACATCTGTTTACCAGAATGGAACTCATTAGTCCAAAATCAGCAAGGTCTCAATGCCACCATGGAACTGACTGTGAATTGTGAGTGTTTGTACTGAGAATATTAATCAGTTGCACCTAAAAAGTTTTTTGAATGAATTTATTTTATCATTGTCTGTTGCATAAAAGCTCTTACTAATAAACAAATTCATATGAAATAATGAATCCTGATTTTCCAAACAGTTCTTGATGGCATTGAGTGTAACACAAGCAGCCCTTTAAACGTCAGCGCCGGTGAAGATGTGGCGCTTTCTTGTATCGCAAAAGCATCGCAGCACTTGCAGTATAAGTGGATGAGGGTAAGATTGTGAAATATTAAGAGATTGAAATTAAATATTAAAGCAGTATTGCTTAAAAAAGTGCATTTGTAGTGTATTAACTGTCTCAGCTTGTCTAAAATTGCAAAAACATGTGATGATTTTTAGGGTGACACAACACTGTCTTTCTCAGACACATTGTCTCTGAACTACGTAACATCTGACCAGTCAGGAACATACAGACTGACAGCTGTCTTTCTGGACAATCAACTGCAGACAGACATGGAGTTTACTATTCATGTTCTCTCAAAGCAAAGCGAAGGTAATGAACAGCTTTTTTGTAATTGTGATCACATGGCAATTTAAAATTCCTTTGTAGAAAACAAAAAATAACAGCTTCTTAACTGTGAATAATAAACGATAAAGTCCCAGTTTGCCCAAAGCAATGCACACACAGCACAAACAATGGAAAAATTTAAGAATTACACTGAAGCCTTTGGGAATTAATTATACTGTTTGGAACAGAGGTTAATTAATCAATTTCCCTCTTTCAAAGCCTTCAGGGATTTATTGTGAAAGGCTGTTGGGGTGTTTCTGTGAGTGCAGGTTAGGTTTTGCCTGGATTGGTGGAACTAAATGTCCCCATAAGCATAGTAAAACTTGAAATCATCTACACTGTAACAAGCCAATGGTCCCCATGAAGAAAATGGCTAAATAAACAGGTTAAATAATCTTAATGAAAATGTAAAAATGCAGAAGGTTTGTGTAATGATTGTATTTAATAGTACGGAATAAACATTATCATTAGCTCACAAATGTGTGCACTGTAAGAAAAAAAAAAATCTGTAGAAAAACATTAATGTACTTGTAAATGATCTGGACATTATCTGTTAAAGAGACAGTCCACCCAAAAAAATAAAAATTCTGTCATAATTCACTCTTTATATGACTATAATAAGACTTTCTTTCTTCTGTGGAACATGAAAGATGATATTGTAAAAACGTTGCTAACCAAACAGTCTCTGTTCCCAATGACCTCCTATGTACAATGGAAGTCAATATAGGAACCAAATCTACAGGGTGGATTGACATAAGTGTGAGTAAATTATGATGGAGTTTAGATTTTTTGGTAGACTAACCCTTAAATTTACAGACATTTAACCCTAATAATTTAATATTTTAAAATATGGGTAAAACACCTGTGAAAAAACAATACAGATTTTCTTAGAGTGTGTGTTTGTGCGTCATATACTGTACTTTTGATACACATTTGGATAAGCCCACAGGTTGGTGAGTACTTTCTGTGCCATTTCAGACAGTGAATAATATGATTGTGCAAACTCACACCACAAACAAGCCTATACTGTTTCACTTACACATGCAGTTTTTAAAGTCTATAGTTTTACTGTAGTCTAATGCAATATAATATAATAATAATCCTTTTTCCAAACCACTTGACCTATGTAGGTTTGTATTATTATTGTAATATGTATTGCAGTATGTAAATGTAATATTTCTTAATATGCATTCTTTATTTCATTTTCCCTTCCGTGATGATTCCTGCTGAAGGAATGACAACTCCTTCCCCCGTAAGAACCACCAAACATCTGAGCAACTTTACCACCAATGGGACCAGCTCATGGAGCATTGATACCACTGTGTCTACAACAGAATCTGGTCACTTCCTAGCCAGCACAGTGATACCAAATGTCACTCTGTCAACCTTACATCCCAAACACACCAGCCATCCCACCACTCTCACTAGCAGCTCTTCTGCTCCACCTGTTGGCAATGCATCTACGTTACATGCAAGCACTGTCAAATCTACAGAGAGTTTGAGCACAACTCCAGATCCTGCTACAAGAAGAGAAGGAGCCACGACTGTTATAACACAGAAAAACATAATCATCACTGTTACAACACCAAAAGGTAAACCACACACAAATTACTCTTCTGAAAGACAACATTAAATCAAATCTTATCATACTCACTTTTAATACACACTCTCGTGGAATATAATTCCAAAGAAAAAATATTATTTTCTCTGCTCCAGAAACAACTTTCCTTTATGCTGACATCACACATGTCATGTGGTCTGTTGGTCAGTGATTGGCACTTTCAAAAGACTGCTTCATAATGGTTTTAGCAGTTCCTGGGTTAGTTTTATAATGTAGGTTCATTTTTAATTAACGTATTGAATTTTAATACTTGTGTGTGTGTGTATAATACAAAAAGAAGAATATTTAAGGGATTCTAATTGACCTAGTTTGCCAAGTCCTGCCTATTCACAACAAGCTATCAATAAAATAAAGCAAATTTTACAGAACTTCTTAATGTTATTAAATTATCTGCACTGTAAAAAAAAAGTTGTTTCAACTTAAAATAATTTGTTACCCTGCTGCCTAAAAAATGTTAGTTTAGTCAACTAAAATATTCCAGTTGTCCCTTAAATTAACATTCAGTAACTTAAAATTTCAAGTCAGCGGAGTAACAAATTATTTTAAGTTGAAACAACGTTTTGAAATATTTTTTTTTTTTTACAGTAGATTACATTTAATAATTACACTTTCATTAAAAAATTGGTTTGTAAAAGATGAGGTTTTTTTATTTTCGTTTACAAGGATTTGACCTGCAGGTGCTGCCAGTCATTCGTTTTTCGAGGGCTTCAGAACAGTGAATGATTTTGCGAAGCAATGATTCAAAAGATTCAGAGTTCCAATTCGATTAAAATCAATTTATCTGTCATATATTAAGCTGTTACTGGAATATTATCTTTGAATAACGTCACATTGTTTGATTTAAACTGTGTGATCCATGATTGATATCAGTGTTTCCCTATCGATACTCCACTCGTACTGCGTCTTGCTAAAGACGCTATGGGAAAAAGCCTTTTTTCTCCTTTACTGAAGCCTTATTCAATCACGCAGTGAAACTGCACGATCATTGGTTTGTGCAGTGTGATAAAACGAACCAATGTGTCGGCAGCGGAGCTGCACGAGCCTATGGCGACGGAGCCCGCCAGATCCCGCCAGAATGGGCGGGGTTATCTGGCTATATAATCAGCCGTCTCGCCATAGGATCCTCAGATTTCTTCTCCTTCAGCGACGACATCTCGCCTTCGCTGATCCCAAGAAGCCGCCTCGCCGTTGACACGCCTCGCAGCTGAGCCAGAGACCTCCTGCCAGCTGAGACGCCGCTTTCACCGCGCTCCAGCCCCGCAGAAGCCCCGGTCTGTTCGCTGCCGCCATCCGGTGAGTGCTATAAAAATGCATATTTATCGGCGTTGTTGCAAATGCCGCAACAGCGAGTGTGGCTCGTGCAGGGGATCCTGCACGATGCAAAAGAGCAGTGAGCGCGTGCCGCCTGTCTGGGTCTCGCCCACGCACTGACTGCGCGCTTACTGAGACAGCTCGTTCGAGTATGAGTCTCGCTCTTCCCGCTCGCTGTCCGTCTCTGTGGAGGCAGCTCCGCTCTCCCGTTTCCCCTCTCTCAGCAAAGCTCGGAGAATGAAACATCAGAGCCACGGAGCTTCCTGCAGCGCTCTGATCCGCCGGTGTTCACACGTGAGAATCAGAGCTCCTCCTTCATTGGGCGGCTCTATTCTCTTTGGCGGACCGGAGTGGAAAGTTATGTGTGTGCGTCACTGAGACTGCGCTCACACAGGCAGCCTGCTTTCACCGAAAGCCGGGCTTTACTCTGATTTGCTCGCGGTCCTCTATGTAGCAGGCCCCGCCTCCCCCCTTCTCTTCTCCCAGTCACCTCGCAGACAGGAACAGCGAGTGAGGCTGAGCAATCAGGTTGAGTGATTTTTCGCGCCGGCTTAGCCCCGTGTGTTTCACTCTGCATACAGCGCTTTGATCTGCCAGCGCGTGTGGATTAGCGCGCCTCATTACATTGAGTGGCTCAATCCTTCTGCGCGCATTGTAAAATGCTGCGCTGGGCGGCCACCCACTCACGTTTATTTTCTCCCAGTCACCTCGGAGAAAAAGACGGTAAAATCGCATGGCTGGGCGTTCAGGCTTGAGTGATTTTTCGCGCCGGCATAGCCCCGTGTGTTTCACTCTGCATACAGCGCTTTGATCTGCCAGCGCGTGTGGATTAGCGCGCCTCATTACATTGAGTGGCTCAATCCTTCTGTGCACATTGTAACATGCTGCACTGGGCGGCCCCGACTCTCGCGTTTCTCTTCTCCCAGTCACCTCGGAGAAGGAGACTGAAAAAAAAAAAAAAAAAAAAAGGCTTGAGTGATTTTTCGCGCCGGCATAGCCCCGCGTTTTTCACTCTGCATACAGTCTTTGATCTGCCAGTGTGTTTACACTAAGTATTAGCGCCTCTTGCAGCTCTTTGATCTGCCAGCGCTACTTTCATTATGAAAGCTTCAGTCTGTCCCTGCCGCGCTCACGGTCCCTTTCTTCAATGAAGGTGGCCACGCCTCCCCTGCTCTAGTGTTTCTACTCTCCCAGTTATCTCGGGGAAGAAACTGCAAGCTCCAGGGTTCGCGCGATCAAGCTTGAGTGAATTTACGCCAGGGCAGCCCCGCGTTTCACTCTTTGATCTCGGCTCGCCTTCTTCAGTGAAGATGGCCCCTCCCCTCGTCCGCTACGAGCGGATCTGAGAGGATGCGCGCGGCACTTTTGATCTGCTGGTGTGTTTACACAATGGTAATTAATACCCCTCTTCTAAGAGTGGTTGATCCTTTTAGGCAGATCGAAAGCAAGTTGTCACTATGATTATAACTGACAGCTTCAGACTCCTGACGCTTCTGGGCTGTGCCCACGGCCCAAATGGCCTCTGTCATGCCTCCAAACACCCCGTTTAGCTCCGGGTGCCGATGGCAATGAGTTTGTGGTAAATACTGTTGTGAACACTGGGCCCTTTCAAAAAGCGCCCACACAACTGATCGCTGTTATAGCAAGGAAATAAGACACAAACATTTTCAAAAGGGAGCACATTCCTCTCCCTCTTATCACGAGCTTCAGGTCCCCGCTTGGCGGCCTGCCACTCGAGTTTATCCAGCCCCTTGCCACGCGGGCCAAGGCCTGGAGGGCCATCCCCGGAGTGTCAGAATGGGTTATACGGATAATAGAACGAGGTTACTCACTCCAATTCGCTCGCAGACCCCCGCGCTTCAGCGGCGTGGTCTCCTCTTCTGTAGACGGCTAGAACGCTCACGTTCTACGTTCAGAAATGATGATGCTGTTGAAAAAAGGAGCCATAGAAATGGTTCCTCCAGCTCAGAGCGAATCAGGCTTTTACAGCCATTACTTCCTCGTTCCCAAGAAGGATGGCGGCCTCCGGCCCATCCTCGATCTCAGACGCCTGAATCGCGCCCTCGTGAGGAGGTCGTTCAGGATGATCACACTGAAGCAGATCCTCTCGCAAATTCGCTCAGAGGACTGGTTCTGTTCCCTGGACCTGAAAGACGCATACTTTCACGTCCAGATAGCCCCCCCATCACAGACGATTCTTGAGATTCGCCTTTGAGGGAGTGGCTTATCAGTACACGGTCCTTTCCTTTGGACTGTCCCTGGCCCCACGCACTTTTACGAAGTGCATGGACGCGGCTCTTTCCCCTCTCAGGCAGATGGGAATCCGCATTCTCAATTACCTCGACGACTGGCTCATTCTGGCCCAGTCAGAGGTACAACTACTCTCACACAGAGCCCTCCTCCTCAGCCACCTAGAATGCCTGGGGCTCAGGGTCAATTTTGCCAAGAGCGCGCTGTTTCCCAGCCGACGGGTGTCGTTTCTGGGAACAGTTTTGGACTCAGCTCAGATGAGAGCTGTGCTAGTGCCGGAACGCGCTCTGGCCATTTAAAAGCTCGCAGCCTCCTTCCAGAGCGGCACCGCTCGCCCCGTCAAAGCGTTTCAGAGGATGCTGGGCCTCATGGCCACAGCATCGCCGGTGCTACAGTTGGGCCTGCTTCGCATGCGGCCCCTTCAGCGCTGGTTGAAACCACGGGTTCCACCCCACGCATGGCGACATGATCGCCTACATATCAGGGTGAGCCAGGCCTGTGTAACAGCCCTGGTCCCCTGGAAGAACCCACGATGGTTCAGAAAGGGTGTGGCCATAGGGATGGTCTGCAGCAGGAAAGTTGTCACAACAGACGCCTCCAACATGGGTTGGGGGCGCTGTGCGAAGGCAAACCGACCTTTGGTCGAAGGCGGAGCAGAACCTCCACATCAACTGCTTAGAAATGCTAGCAGTGTGTCGAGCCTGCCAGTTTTTCCTGCCAGAGCTAAGGGGACGACATGTGCTGATCCGCTCAGACAACATGTCAGTGGTGTCCTACGTAAATCACCAGGGAGGTCTCTCCTCGAAGCGCCTCTTCCTTATGGTAGAGCGACTTCTGGAGTGGGCTCAGCTCAACTTGCGCTCGCTGAGAGCAGCACATTTGCCGGGCAGATTGAACCAAGGAGCGGATATGTTATCACGGAGCAACGTCCCCTCAGAAGAGTGGATGCTCCACCCGCAGACGGTTCGAATGATCTGGAGAATCTTTGGCAAGGCCGAGGTAGACCTTTTCGCCTCCAAAGACAACTCTCACTGCCCAGCCTATTATTCGAAGGTCAAGGACGCGTTGGCCCACGACTGGCCCAACCTCCTCCTCTATGCATTCCCTCCGATCGCTCTGATTCCTCAGGTCATCAGGCGAATCAGGGAACAACGACACAAGGTCTTGTTGGTGGCCCCCCTGTGGGAGAACCAGCCTTGGATGTCAGAGCTGACCCAGCTGCTAACCGCAGCCCCCTGGCCCGTGCCCCTGAGACGAGACCTCCTCTCTCAGGCGAACGGTTTATTGTGGCACCCTCGTCCCGAACTGTGGGCGCTTCACCTCTGGCCGCTCAACGGGAGCCTACCAGCCTCCCAGAGCGAGTGCTAAATACCATTTCTGAGGCTAGAGCCCCGTCTACGAGACGCCTCTATGCCCTTAAATGGGCGGTTTTCTCCGAATGGTGTCTAAACCGCGGTGAGGACCCCCCTACATCTGAGTTGGCGGTGATTCTGTCCTTCCTGCAGGAACTGCTGGATAAAGGACGCTCTCCCTCCACACTCAGGGTGTTCGTATCGGCTATAGCGGCCTTCCACGCCCCTATCGCGGGCCAATCAGTGGGCAGGGACAATGTTATCGTCCGCTTTCTAAGGGGTGCCAAGAGGCTGAATCCGCCTCGGCCCCTTACTGTCCCTACGTGGGACTTACCCACTGTGCTGAGGGCCCTGAGGGGCCCTCCTTTTGAGCCGCTCCAGTCTACGAACCTTCGGTCGCTGTCGCTGAAGACTGCTTTGCTACTAGCACTAGCGTCAGTCAAGCGAGTAGGAGACCTGCAGGCGCTCTCTGTGAGCCCTGCCTGCCTGGAATTTGGGCCAAACGACTCCAAGGTCGTCCTAAAACCAAGGCATGGATACGTACCTAAGGTACTTTCCACTCCGTTCAGAGCTCAGGTCATCACACTCTCCGCGCTTCCTCCCTCTGAGGAGGACCGGGAGTTCATTCTGTTATGCCCTGTTAGAGCCCTACGGATCTACTTTGAGCGTTCCGCCTCCTTCAGGCGCACGGAACAGCTCTTTGTTAGCTTCGGTAACCGCGCCAAGGGGCTTCCGGTCACGAAGCAGAGACTCTCTAAGTGGATAGTGGATGCCGTTACGCTGGCTTACTCTTCCTTGGGCCTTCAATGCCCCATTGGAGTACGAGCCCATTCGACTAGAGGCATTGCCTCGTCGTGGGCCTGGTCTAGCGGTGTGTCCATTACAGACATTTGTGTGGCGGCCGGCTGGGCCTCGCCGTCCACATTTGCAAAGTTTTATAAGTTGGATGTACCGACCTTACAGGCCAAGGTCCTATCTGCTTAGATGAGTATGACTTATGTTGTGGGAACATCCCTAACGGAGATCTCTTGACTGCATGGGCACTCAAGCTCTCTGATGGGTTCCTTACATATCTCAGCCCTGAAAGTGCTGAGTATGCGAGGAATACATGGAATGACCCGGGCCGAGCGTGACCTCTATGAGCTCAGCTCGCTTTAGCCCGAGTATACTATTATACTTCCCTCTGAGCATGTAATGCTTATGGAGATATTTTACACAGTCGTTCCTCTACCATAGCACGGCGTGATTGAATTGTGTTCCCATAGCGTCTTTAGCAAGACGCAGTACGAGTGGAGTATCGATAGGGAACGTACTCGGTTACTATCGTAACCTCGGTTCCCTGAGATACGGAACGAGTACTGCGTACTTTGCCGTGCCAGGTAGCTGCACGACTCAGTCGTCGCTTCAGTCGAAGTAAACCTGAGGATCCTATGGCGAGACGGCTGATTATATAGCCAGATAACCCCGCCCATTCTGGCGGGATCTGGCGGGCTCCGTCGCCATAGGCTCGTGCAGCTCCGCTGCCGACACATTGGTTCGTTTTATCACACTGCACAAACCAATGATCGTGCAGTTTCACTGCGTGATTGAATAAGGCTTCAGTAAAGGAGAAAAAAGGCTTTTTCCCATAGCGTCTTTAGCAAGACGCAGTACTCGTTCCGTATCTCAGGGAACCGAGGTTACGATAGTAACCGAGTACGTTTGTTCTCAAACAGACATGCACATGACAGTATAAACAGGATATGAATTTGGGCCAAGATCTGGATCTAATTATAAAACAAGGCCTCTTATTATTGGTTCAGTTTTCCATGCATATCTCTTGTTTTTCTTTCAGCATCAAAAAGCTCAGCATATATCGCTGTCCCGATTGTGTTGCTGTTGCTCGTGCTGATTGTGCTTTTATACAGAAGACACCAGAAACAAAAAAAGTGAGACACACCAAAATCAGCAACACATCCTCATGCTTTTACATAATCGCATCCTACACATTTCCAGTCCATTTATCTACATTTTACTTTTTCTTTTCAGAATGGATATGCCACCTCCATTCAAACCTCCCCCACCACCAGTGAAATACACGTCAGTGAGGAACCATGATGTCCCTATGACTGATATTCTAGTGTGAATGTATCAAGCACTTGAGAACCCACAAACTGTGTTTCATCAATTATATTTCATCAATACTTTGATGCTTTAAAAAGTTTATGAAGACTTTGTAAATGTTATCAATTAGAATCTAGTTGTTTAATTTAAAACATCTTCTAAAGATATAGATTTAATTTAAAGGCTTTATTAACATATAAAAACGTTGATTAACATCCATAGACCGCATCAAATATGTTTTAAAAAATGTGATTTTAAGATGAACGGAATTCTTGTGGGTTTAGAATTTTCACATTTGGGTGAATTACCTCTTTAATTATTTATTTTGTTATATATTTTGTTAACATGAGAGAGCCTTGTTTTTATGTGATTTTCTCTGTAGTTCTGAATAGGTTGTACATAAAATCTTTTAATCTTGTAAATCATTTGGGTTTGTTCTTTTTTGGTAAGTTTTAAAAATAATTTTCAAAAATGTGATTGAATTTTGGTTTACAAACATTAAATTAATTACAAATATATTACTTCGAAATAACTGAAATAACGGAACTACTTAAGCCGTGTGTTTCCCTGAAGATAATTGCAAACATTTGAACGTTCCTCAACCAATCAGGTTCAAGCATTCAACAGCTCTGTTGTATAAGTTATATTATTTCCATGGTTTTGCCACGAAAGTACTTTTTATTATGTATTAAAAGCACATACTTTTCTTTATCCCGCTCTCGCTCCCTCTCCCGTACAAACGCACACACACACAAACCAGACACACACACACACACACACACATGGGAAGCATACATGCACACAGAAAGGTTTTATCAGCGCTGCACTGACAATTTTATTGGTAAATAATTTAGATTAAAAACTTAAATGCTACATGACATTTATCACTAGCGAGGTAATAATGACGCTGTTCTTGAAGCAGATGAATTTACAGTTTACACTAGTAGAGACTGCTGCCAACTGCTTTGCATTGTGAATTATTTTCTAATAATTAAACGACGCATTGTCAATTATTCGTAACTTATTTCTGCAATGCATATGTGGAGTTCCCTATCAGTCAGTCATGTTCGACGTAACATCAGTGTGACTGACTAATGGGATCTCGCCTGAGAGCCCAATCACCTTAGAGTGTTAAGAAAACAAGCCAATGACAGTTAGTGTGCATGTTTCGCAATGCGCACCCCGCCCCGCAGCGCGGGTATAAACGGAGAGCGCGTGCAAACGCACATTAGCTTTTTGCTTCGGAGCCGAGCCTTTTCAGTGAATCTCCGAGAGTGTTTCCAGACAGCAAGTCTCGGCGTTGGTGTTACGGCACGTCAGCAGGGGTTGCCGATCCAGTACTGCTGCTTCTCTCACAGTGTGCTGCAGCCTATCAAACTATGGTCGCACCGCGACCTCCCCTGGGCGCTTCAGCGCTTTCTCTAAAAGAGTGTTTTTTCTAAAAGAGCTCCACGAGCAACAGACATCTTTTTTAAAGATGGCTTCCTACTCATGTGTTTCTGGATGTGGTCGTTTCCTGGCTTCATCTGACGGTCACAATCGCTGTCTCTCGTGCTTGGGCTATCAGCGCGATGAGGCAGCTAGCACTCGTGGAAGAGTCATGTTCTCATTGCGGGAACATGACCATCGCGACGCTGCGCTCCAAATACCTCCTCCTCAAACAGGGGGTATCCCCCTTGCCTTGCCATGCCCCGTTCTAGCTCCTCCGGTTCTCGGATGACTACTTCGGTTCATGGTCAGGGTGACTTGAGGATCACAGTGAGAGCTTCCCCGTCGAGTGCGTCTCCGCGGGCCTCTCACTCCTCCAGCGCATCTGAGTTGGAGCTAAGGCTGTCTCCCTCCACCCTCAAAGTGTATGTTGCCGCTATTACCGCACATCACGATGCAGTAGATAAGTCTGACTTGGTCATCAGGTTCCTCAGAGGGGCGAGGAGGTTAAATCCTCCATGCCCTCATCTGGTACCCTCTTGGGATCTCCCCTCGGTCCTGATGGCCTTGAAGGAGGAGCCCTTTGAGCCTCTGCAGTCAGTAGAGCTTAAGTTTCTGTCATTGAAAGTGAAAGTGAAGTGACATACAGCCAAGTATGGTGACCCATACTCGGAATTCGTGCTCTGCATTTAACCCATCCAACGTGCACACACACAGCAGTGAACACACACACACCGTGAACACACACCCGGAGCAGTGGGCAGCCATTTATGCTGCAGCGCCCGGGGAGCAGTTGGGGGTTCGGTGCCTTGCTCAAGGGCACCTCAGTCGTGGTATTGAGGGTGGAGAGAGCGCTGGACATTCACTCCCCCCACCTACAATCCCTGCCGGCCCGAGACTCGAACCCACAACCTTTGGATCACGAGTCCGACTCTAGGCCACGACTTCCCCTGAAGACAGCGCTCCTCACTGCATTGGTCTCGGGCAAGAGGGTAAGGGACCTGCAGGCATTTTCGATCGATGATTCGTGCTTGGTATTTGGGCTGGCTGACTCTCACATTGTTCTGAGACCCCGGCCTGGATATGTGCCCAAAGTTCCCACCACACCCTTTAGGGATCAGCACTCGTGTGTTTGCCCAAGGTCAGCCCTTGTGCTGGGGTAGGTGCCCATGTGCAGTGATTCCCCTTCGGGTGATAACCTATTTAACCTGAGAGCCAAACTGAGGCAAGGTACACTTTTATGATATAATTATATGACATAATTTTGGTTAGTTCAGAAGTGTGAGATATCTGTGAGTTTAGATTTAAAAAATCGGAGGCCTCCTTGCTATTCTGATGGCAATCTATGATGTGTGATCCTGGTCATTTCTTATCTAAAAATATGGGTACATGATATACATAAAATACCAGTTATCTGCCCATATTTAATTTAAGTTATTGATCATATTGAATATAACATGAAAATTATTATTGACCAGAATAGTAATATCGTTATGTTCCTATTTATGTATCATTATTATCTAACATCTAGTATTCAATGTTTTTTTTAATTAGTTATTTATTTATTTGTTTAGTTAACAGCGACATTGTACAACCTGAATTCCAGAAATGTTGGGACGTTTTTTAAAATTTGAATAAAATGAAAATTAAAAGACTTTCAAATCACATGAACCTATATTTTATTCACAGTAGAACATAGCAAATGTTTAAACGGAGAAATCTTACACTTTTATCCACTAAATGAGCTCATTTCAGATTTGATGCCTGCTACAAGTCTCAAAAAAGTTAGCACGGGGGGCAACTACACCACCTTTATCTAAAAGAGTTTTAGGTATAATGTTTAATTTTTTATAAAAATAAAAAAAACGTGGCCACAGCTTGTCACAGATACATTCTGACAGGAAATCGAGGAAGACATGCTGAATGCCAACACTTAATCAAAATGAGGTTATAATACTCTTTATAAGCACAATAACCTGCTTTAACAGATTTAAATCAGTTCATTGTGCTTATAAAGAGTATCAGGACCAACTCCAATCTAGACATAAGAGCATCTCTCCATTAAATATTCTCTGCTGTTTACTTGGGGAAATAAAACCACATATACTGCACATTTAAGCAAAAAACGTTGATTCAGACAGACTACAATAGAGAAATGGTGGTGTAGCTCACTTCCTGTGCCTCTGCTGCTGCTTATGTTTGTGTCTTGCTTATGTCAGTCTCTGTTAAGACGGTTGTTCTCACAGATATGGATTTTTTAATGACAGAGCCAGCTTATAAACTTTTCATCTTTTTATGCATGATACAACAAGGTAAGAGGGATTTGATATTTTATTTCTACCAACAAAGAAAATGTTTACAAGCTTTTAAACTGATCTGTGCTTTGGTTAGGTAGTTAGTGACGCGATATTCCATTTTGTCCTATTATTTTTCACCAAAAATGCATTCAAAATTCAGAGATATAAACTTGAATGCACTCCTACTGTATGATTATCATGTTTTTAATTTCTGTGTTAAAATTTAAGTTAAATTACAGAATGATACTGTCCTGATTTCATGAAGACAAAAGAGTCAATCCGTGTCAAATCAAACAAATTTCAGAAACTTGACACAGTGATGTAATTTAAACTTTCCTTAACCTGTCTTGACCTAGACTAGGTTTATACATAAAAGGGCATCACATTACACTGCAGATGACATTGGATATTTCAGTACTCTGACTATCACTTATAAAATTAATTTATCAGGAACATATGGAATGCTTATACATTATAATGCTTCTGCAAGTGCTGTGGAGGGACAGAACATCAGCCTGCAGTGCATTTTGGGAGAGGAGCATAACATCAAAATTATCCAACTGGAATGGATTAAACAGCAAAAAGGAAATGAGAAGAACGATCAGAAGATTGTTGTGTTCCATCCTGGGTTTCCAATAAAATATTTTCAATCTGGTCCTCTTCTGGAGACATTGACCAGTTCAAAAACTAGGGAGCTGCAGGGTTCAATCCTGACTCTGCATAAAGTTACAGTGAATGACGGTGGAAACTACATTTGTGAAATTATTTCTTATCCTAATGGCTCGATTAAAAGAACCACAAAGCTGCAAGTGACAGGTAAACTGCTTACTGTTAACCTACATTCTCACATTCAGTTCACATTTAAAAGCGAATAAGCATCATCTGTCTGCTAATTTCAGAGCCTCCAGCATCGGTGAAGATGCCATATCCATATGAATTCATAAAAGAAGGAGATGAAGTGAAAATAACTTGTTCGGCGAGCCCTCCACCAGTCCGTTATAGACTTGGAAGGTCAAAGGTGAGTCAGACGGAAAAATACACATTTCTATATGCCAAAGTTTATACAACTGTTCTGTGGACCTCATTCATCTCATCAGGACAAGATATTTTTGCTGGAAAGCTCAAACGGAGAGTTCATTTTACCCAACGTCACCAGAAACGACAGCGATCTGTACATCTGTTTACCAGAATGGAACTCATTAGTCCAAAATCAGCAAGGTCTCAATGCCACCATGGAACTGACTGTGAATTGTGAGTGTTTGTACTGAGAATATTAATCAGTTGCACCTAAAAAGTTTTTTGAATGAATTTATTTTATCATTGTCTGTTGCATAAAAGCTCTTACTAATAAACAAATTCATATGAAATAATGAATCCTGATTTTCCAAACAGTTCTTGATGGCATTGAGTGTAACACAAGCAGCCCTTTAAACGTCAGCGCCGGTGAAGATGTGGCGCTTTTTTGTATCGCAAAAGCATCGCAGCACTTGCAGTATAAGTGGATGAGGGTAAGATTATGAAATATTAAGAAACTTGCTTTAAATAAACCACTTGCAGTGTAATAACTCTCAGCTTGTCTAAAATTATTCCCATGTGATGATTTTTAGGGTGACACAACACTGTCTTTCTCAGACACATTGTCTCTGAACTACGTAACATCTGACCAGTCAGGAACATACAGACTGACAGCTGTCTTTCTGGACAATCAACTGCAGACAGACATGGAGTTTACTATTCATGTTCTCTCAAAGCAAAGCGAAGGTAAGGAACAGCTTTTTTGTAATTGTGATCACATGGCAATTTAAAATTCCTTAGAAAAAAATGAAAAAATAACAGCTTCTTAACTCTGAAAAATGAACAATAAAGTCCCAGTTTGCCCAAACCAAAGCACACACAGCACAAACAATGGAAAAACACAAAAAATGCCAAAAATTCTAACCAAATGCCATTATGACCACCCTACAACCCAGACACACCGGCTATGCCTCTTTCCTCAGTGACAGCTCTTCTGTTCCACCTGTTGGCATTGTATTTGCATTACATGCAAGAACCTCTTATACAGTTAAACTGTGCACAATTCCAGATCCAGCTACCAGAAGAAAAACAGGTACCTCTGTTATAACAAAGAAAAACATCACCACCACTGCTACAACATCAAAAGGTACAACACACACACATACACACTTGTCTGGTTTGTTATCCTTGTGGGGACTTTCCATAGGCGTAATGGTATTTGGTTACACTTTATTTTGATAGTCCACTTTAGACATTCTACTAACTATAAGTAACTTTGTAACTACATATCAACTAATTCTGATTCATTTGCAACGACATGTCTATTGTCTACTAACTCTCAGGGTATTAAGCAGACAGTCTACTACTCTAATGTTGACATGTAATTGCAAAGTTACTTACTGTTAGTAGAATGTCTAAAGTGGACTATTGAAATAAAGTGTTACCTGGTATTTATACTTGTACAAACGGTATATTCTATTTGCCCTACCTAAACCTACCCCTCACATGAAACTTTCTGTTTTTTTACATTCTCTAAAAAAAAAATCATTCTGTATGATCTGTATTTTGCTTGTTTCCCCATGGGTCCCCATGAGTCTGTCTTTTAATTGTCTTTTACAAACCGATTGTCTTCAACAATTGGTTTGTAAAAATTACTTTTTGTTTGATGTACACTGATTTGACCAGCAGGTGTCGCCAGTTCGTAGTGTTTCAAACGCTTCGGAAACAGTGATTAAAAAGCTTTGTTCCCCCATGATGATGACTACTTTTGGTGATGTTTATTGTTACAAGTAATTGCTGCTTTCTTAAATGTATTAAAAACTGAAATGGTATGGCAGTAATAGAAAAAAAAACGAGATTGTCTTTGGATATCTTTAGGATGCATGGAGAATCTGGGTGCTGGAGATCAGGTTCACCCTACATGCTCTATAGGGGTCCTCTACTCTGGACCACGAGATCCACTTTCCTGTAGAGATTAGCTAAACCTGGATTAAACACAGCTACCTGCAACTTTAAATCTGAAGACCTTGATTAGCTTGTTCAGGTGTGTTTAATAAGGGTTGGAGCTGGAAAGTGGATCTCTTATGGACATATTTTATGCTGATTTAAACAAATTTAATACACATGATAAAGTCATGTGATGTCATGCTGTTTGATTTAAAGTGTGTGATCAATGATTGATATCAGTGTGTTGTTCTCAAACAGACATGCACATGACCGTATAAAAAGGGTATGAATTTGGGCGAAGATCTGAGCTCATTATAAAACCAGACCTATTGTTGGTAGACTTTTCCAAGCTTATCTCTTGTTTTTCTTTTTTAGCCTCAAAAAGCTCAGCATATATCGCTGTCCCGATTGTGTTGCTGTTGCTCGTGCTGATTGTGCTTTTATACAGAAGACACCAGAACCAAAAAAAAGTGAGACACATATTCTTTTACGTAATCACATCCTACATGTTTCCGGTCCATTTATTTACATTTTCTTTTTTCTTTTGAGAATGGATATGCCACCTCCCCCAGTGAAATACACTTCAGCGAGGAACCATGATGTTCATGATGACTGATATTCTAGTGTGAATGTATCATGCTCTTGCACAAACCGTGGGCCACAAACATGCTGCCCACAAACATTTCTCCCTAAAGGCCCATCCAAAAATGAAAATTGTTTCATGAATTACTTATCCTCATGAAGTTTCGTTCATCTTCAGAACAGAAATGATTATATTTTTAATGAAATGTCCTTCCATTGAAAGTCCACACAACCGATACGTTTATGCTTCAAAAAGTTCATGAAGGCATTGAAACACATATGAATCACCCAGTTTAATTAAATTTAATTTAATGTTAATTTTATTCCCATATAAACATTGATTAATACATATGACATCAAATGTTGTAAAATATGTTTGTAATTTTTATTTTATATTTTTTTGGTTAATATAAAATCACCCATATATTTGATGTTTTTATGTGATTTTGAAAGTACTTTTTACTTATTGTCTCTGCATGAATGAATAGGTTGTACATTACATTTTTTGGTCATTTTGCTTAACTATGCTTTACAGACATTAAATATATCATCAAATATCTTTGAGAGTTTTACTTAGCACACAAACTACTCCTACATCATAACTATGTAACAAAAATTTCCCTGAAATATGTGAATTTACAAAAAGCAAAAGTGTGTGAGGGTGGGAGGAGGTGGGGTCAATAACCGGGTAAATTCCAGAAATATGAAATATGACTAGGCCTATAAGGTAACTTTAGAGTTTCATAATAATAATTATTATTGTTATCATTAATAATAATAATTGTTCAATAGATGAGACATTTATTGCAATATTGGATTTTAATTCCATTATAATACAACTACAAAGAAAATAAGTGAGCGCTATTAGTAGCAGATAGCCTGCAAAACTGACCTTGTGGCTGCACGCTCTGCTAACAAAGCAAAGGCTATCAGCTGATTGTTTCAGGCCCCATAAAACCTCAGTTTACACCTCAGATACTCGAGACAAACCAACTGCTAAAACCACATCAGACAGTGACCAACAGAGACAGTGTGTATCCATAACCTTACAGGTCTAATCTGCAAATACAAACGCAGGCTCTGGTCACCATTTATTATAACTTTCAATAACAGCGCAGCTGGTGGTTGTTTATATGGTGCTTAAAGCAACTCAATTTCTGGTTTTGTTCAGGCTGCTTATACAACATTTGGTTTGGTTTTCATACAACAGTTTACTCCTGAGAACAAGCCTTCAGTAAGTGGGGCAGAAGATGGGGATGGAAAGCCATTTCTGATTAACGAAGAACGGCATACACCTGATAGAGAGTGTGTGTGTTAAGGCAGAGAGAAAATATGAGAAAGAGAGAGAGAGCTGCTTTTTGTACAGAGTTTTGTGCATTGTGGTTCTCTGCTACAACAGCGACACGTTTATGCAGAGGGACGTTTCCTGCTCTTGCTATTGTGGTCGGAAATGGAAAATTCAGAAAAAAGGATTGATTGTTTCAGTTTCAAATCTTCTGTATCCTGCACTGTATAATCACGTCTCCAATGTATTAGTGTACTTCATGATGTATACAGGTAATTTACCAATAATGTATGACAAAAAGAATACATTTTGCTAAATTTCATTTTATATCTTTGCATCACAGAATAAGTTCAGTTATACAAAATACAGAAAGTAGAAAACAGGATTGTGTAATTGTTCTGTTAAAAAAATATTATGAATATCATAATAAATTGTAATTATAAGAACATTGTGTTGATAATAAGCTTGTCTTTGACATTTAGTTGCAAATGATGATTTGTTTCACAATAAAACTGCTGTTCAACAAAGTATTTGATCTCATGGATGTAACCAAATATTCAAGATTGGAGCAAAAAAGGCAAAAATTTTAAGAATTGGTCATTGAAAAGCACATATTCGTGCAATGCTAAACTAAATACTGCAGCACTCTCAGTGTCTATGGTAGTTATGGCCCTGTTTGATTTCTTACTTTTCACCTAATTTTCTAAATATTTGTGTTTGCTCACAAGAAATCAATGCAAGATAAAAACATAACGGCAATATACTTTATAATAAAGATAACAAACACAACAGATTTGACATATTTCCCAAAACACAAGAAGGACACTTTTAAATGCAAATTCTTTCAGAAACATTTCACTCTTACATTTTAATAAACACAATGACACAGTAAAAAATGAAATGCTTTCGATGTACATCTCAACAACAGTGTGGTTCATGACATTACACAATGCAGACTCCATGTGTTTCTTATGATGTGAACGTTTGCAACGAATAAGGTAGCCGCCACATTTCCTGTTTGTAACCGAAAACGTCTAAAGACGATAAAAATAGCAGCAACACTGGTGTACTTCTTGTTGAACATGCTCACGTACAGGTGAAAAGCTTCTCAGAGAAGGCTTTAGTGGATATTTGACCCTATAAAATCATGGGGATAGGTAAGAAGAACATGATTTATCCCTTTTGTATGGGATTGTTCTCTGCTGACCGTATTTCTAACATGTGTTTAAATGAAAGCTGTTTTGTTGTCTCAATCAATAATCATGTTAATGGGAGACTTTATACTTTTTTTTCTTTCAGAATTGTTTTTTGCAGGTTTTCTTTGTGGTTCTCAGTCATTTTTTGTTCTTAAGGCTTAGAATAGTGATAGATTGAAATCAAACCCTGACATACTAAATCTTCATTGAATAATACAGTAAATTATACAGTAAATAATCTACAAAAACAATAAGTGAAGTTTATTAATGATATGAATGATAACAATTATATTGGTTGAAATTCTTTAAATTATTTCAGTGTGATGACATCTACGGAAACTCAAACAACTTTTCTTAATGATTTCTGTTTATACACTATTTGAAGTTATGTCTGACTGCAACCATTTTTATATCAATAAATAAAATGTTAAATTCGAATATATTTATTGAAAGTTTTTTTTTTTTTAAAGAAGAATAAAAAAAGAATTATAAAATAACGATTGCACCAATTTGCCTGTAGTTGTTGTTGTTGTTGTTTCAGTTTAGTCAGGCAAAATAATGGCTACTGTGGAAATGATTATAAAATTTTGTAAATATATCTATTAATATTAGATAAGATGTAATGGGAAGGTAATGCAATATTCATCCAATCATGAGCTGTTAATTCTCTCTTTAGGATCATCTCAGTGCACAAGTCAATATGTTGCTATTAGTCTGACATCGATTGCACTGCTGATATCTGTGTGCTTAAACATTGTACTCTGTTTATTAAGAAGAAAGGAAAACAAATATGCAGGTATGCTTAATACATTTGATTTTTATAGAACATATAAAAAGATGAATTATGACAAATCTACTGAGGTCACAGTTATAAACTTTTTTTTTTTAATCAGCAAATGAAAACATGTTGAAATATGGAGATGAACCATTACATCAAGATTCACTTCAGTCTTACAGGTAATTATCAGCATATTGTTTGAATGAATTTAAAATGTATAAATCCTTTTCCCTAGCAGCAGCCCTTTGAATCATTTCAATACATTTGGGTTTGTTTTGTGCAGGTTTGAGGATGATGAGATGGAAAGACAGGAAAATCCGATTTATGGAAATATATGTTTAGATGGAGGTAGGTAATCCAGTGCATGTCTGCTACCTAGAGCTAATAATTATGCTGTTATGATGGCCTTGCTTTATATTTAATACCTGTTCATTCTGTACAGGACCTTTTGAAATGTCTCCGGAGGTGTGCTATGAACAAATGTCACATGCAAGCACAGCAAAGCAGGGATTAAAGGTATGGTTTCAACAAATTTCATGGAAATTGCTCAGATCTGGAGCCATGCAATGCACATTATTAACATGAAATAATTTTTACATGAATATTTACACTACTTATCTACATTAGTAGACATAAAATATACTGTAAAACAATGAGTTTATCCGTTAACCGTACAAACGTTTACAAGATAAATCAAAGTTTTTATGAAAAATATCCATCCAAACTGATATCCCTGCTCTTTTTATTTATTTATTTATTTATTTATTCATCCATTTATCCATTTGTTTGTTTGGTTGGCTGGTTCGCTGGCTAGCGTTGGTAATTTGATGGCCAACCATTAACAAATTGCATATTAAACTCTGAACAGAATTGAAACATTTAATATATGGATTTTATTTTCAGGTTCTCTGTCTTCTCTTATGCAGCAACTATTAAATGATCTCTATTTTAAAGTAAAATCTGCTGGTTGTTGCATGCATTGGAGTATTTCCAACGCACTCAAAATTAGAAAGCGTACCTTCATATATCAATCTGTGCTGTGTGACATTTTTCATAATCACTTTAATGCAGAGAAGGGCTGCGTGAGAATGCAGACTGGATAACTATTTTAGGCACACACGCCTATGCATTTTTCAGAAAAAAGGCACGCGTGGTCAGGTTTCTCAGACCCCTAGCAGTATGTTTGTCAAAAGCTACATTGTTATGCCACATTAATAGCTCGCTAAACATTCAAGTGCATTGATCCTTCTGCAAGATATTGCGCCTTTTTTGTTATGCTAAAGTCACCACCATATCAAAATTGAGATTTTTTTTTTATTAAATGCTGCAGTGTTCATCCGTGCACATCATTATTATTTTTTAATTCGTGCCACTCACATTATGGACCCTTTTCACAGACTATGACAAAGCATTTCCAAAGTTATTAACATCGCAAATCTAGCAAAATTTTAATTTTTTAACTTTAATATATATTTTAACCATAGACTTTGTGTTTTCTTACCTTGGCATACATAAAACTAGTTAACGCTGCAGTGTCAGGGTTTCTAATTCAAAGGATAACAGAGTGAAGGCAAATTTGACATCTTTCTCTCTTTTGACCAACAATATTTTTTTGTGAAATGTGAAAAGGGTCAATCTTTAATCAGCATCTCTCATGATGTGTTCATCGACGTGAAGGCGGGACAATAACATCTTCTCTTCACTAACCTGCCACTCACATTGTAATAACACAAATTCAATCCATTTCCAATGGACAAAATCATTTATTCATTTCAGACTTTAAAATTTGGTGTTGAGTTTTATGCTGTTTTCCCATCTGGCTCATTTGGAGCATTTGTTTTTGAAACTGGCACATTTTCTTTCCTAGTTCAGTTTGTTTAGGCATATATGAACAAAACGATCAGTCCAAGATCACCTGAACGTGGTAGCCTCAGTTCAATTGAAAACAAACTGGTTTGGTTTGGTGACAAAGAAATCCAATACAACAAACCAAGCTGTAAAAGAATTAATAATGGGAAATGTATTAATCAGCAAAATCTGATTTCCTGGGCGAGCACATCAGTTATCGCAGCTGAAAACCAAAGAGCACCTATTCATCTTAAAACGTTGTTTAATTGTTCTTCTTCTTTCCATTGATTCCTGTTCTAACTGAGAAATAGTGTATATTCGGGAATAAAAATGTGTGTAACGACAACTACAGACATAGCCTTGATGGATGACGCTTGAAGGAACAAACATTTGCACCAGTGAGAGAACAATTTTACTTATATACGACTCGCATAAACACATTTTTTTATGCTTTGAAATGTTGCCATATGAAAGTGAACTAAACCAAAAAGAAAATGCAACATTCTCATAATTTAGGTCCCTGTTGCGGAACACAGTAAATAATCTACAGGTCTAAAAATGCCTTTTCAACACAAAAATCAGAGGTGTAAGATATCACAACGCAGATTTGCCGTCTGAGACTTTAGGAAAGCTATACCAGTATTGCACAACTTATTGCGAAATTGTTTTGATGGCCTTTGTTGTGTTGCAATTTAACCTGAAAGCTAAACTGAGGCAAGGTACACTAAGTTAACGTAACATCATGGGTTTTGTTTTGTTTTTCATGCATTGGGGATGTCATGAAAATACAGTTTAGGTTTGTCATTATCTCACAGGTCCAACAGGGGGACGTGTCCTACGCCTCTTTGGATCTGACTTCCAATAAAAAGCGTAGGAAGAAGAGAAAATACCAAAAACAGGCTCAGACTCATCAGGCCCAGACACATCCTCAACCTGCATCCCAGCAGAACTGTATGGACCAGGATGACGAGGCAGATATCACTCTCCCGTCCCAGAGCAGCAGCCTCATGGTTTCACGTCACAGCATCTACCTCAACAGTCATCAAGTAGCCCTGGAGGCAGAAGAGAGGGAGAGGGAGAGAGAAAGAGAAATGGAAATGGAAATGGAAATGGAAAGAGATGATAATGCAGAGAGAGAGTTTGAGAGGCACAGAAATGTGCATGAAGAGTTTGATCACTCCCTCGGTAGATCAAGACAAAGTCTAGAACAAGACAGTTTACAGTTTGAGAGTTAAAAAAAATAAAAAACTTTACCGTCTTAAAAAAAGAAACACAGGATACTGTGGGGTGGTGCTGTCAACAGCTGTGATATTTAAAGCTTGTCGCTTAATATGTCACAGCCCAAATCATAATTTCTGTGTGTTCAAAAGCATGCAGAGGAGACCGGCTATCTGTTCTGAGGTTGTGTCCAATCGAGACACATCTAAAGGAGTTTACCACTTTAAATGTGCTTTCTTGTTTCTTGCATTTGAAGGTTGGTCTGTTTGTTGTTGTACTTATAGTGAGAAGAATATATTAACAAATATTTATCTGCTTCTTATTTTTTAGATTTTCAGGATAACATATAAATGTATATTTGTGAAAATAAGGTTGACTGATGACTCAAGTCATTTGATATAGGCTACACATTCAGAGTTGTTGTAATAGGATTTCTGTGGCTTTGTCTTGATATTAAAGGTATTGGTGTGACTCTGTTTTTGTATCTGTAATTCTTTATTTGAAAGCTTTGAAGAATGTCTGAAGATGCAAAAAATTGCCATAAAATGTACCAAATATTTACCATAAAAAAATCTCACTTAGCTTTGCTAGAAACTGTCAAATGAAAAAATAGTGGGCAAAAGCTTTCCTTACACTCCTTAACCACTTTTGTTAATAAAAAGAAAAGAAAGAAAGAAAGTAAAAAGTCTTCATTTCATGTACAGAGACGACAAGCATGAAAAATGCAACACTACAGTAGCGAGGTGAGGACTTTTTGCAAATTTCCGCCCTAACTAATAGTGACGTTTTCTCCTGTAGTCACGTGATAGTAAACATGGCCGCGCGCTGTTGAAAGTCATGCGATAGCTCTTGGATATAATTTCTTATTTTCATCTCTTTCAATTGTAATTTATTTGCAGTTATATAAACGTTTGTCTTGATATATACTGCCAACAATATTGTTATGGACCCAGCCGGACAGCTAAGAAATGTACGTATTACAGCTAGCGCGTGCAGTCCTTTTCATGCATACATGAATGCGACAAATATTTAATAAAATCATGATTTTATTGTACTGTTTTTTGTGATTTAGTTGCGGGACTTCCTCCTTGTTTACAATCGCATGACGGACATCTGCTTCCAGCGATGCACAAGCAATTTCAACTACAGAAATCTGACAATGGATGAGGTGAGGCAAATATGATTTACTTATTATTTTAATTTATAAAAACGTTTAAAAAATGCCTTAATTGATGTGTTCCTGGGATGTTATTTATAGTTTTTCGGTGCGTGCGTGTGTGTGTAGGGAACATATTAAATAGGAGCAAGATTCGAAATAAAATATAGGCTCATAAACCAAAAATGCAAATAAAAATACACTAAGATTGTAATAGTACTATAAATATTTTTGACATAGCAGAGAATAATCTCAAAATCATTAAGAAATAATGTAAAACAGGATTCACATCAAAAATATAGGGTGAAGTCAGCTAAAATGGGCTATCAGGTAAAATGGGCCAAATAAGGTTGTAGCATTATATCTTTAAATTTCTACAGACAATCACAATAACTGATTTTGCATTGTTGCTTCAACGCTTGAAACAATAATTTTTATTGGTCTGAGTTTTTAAGGCAGGCAGGGCAGAGTGTTACATGAAGCTTGTCTGAGAAATTGTAAGGTAATTGAGCCTGACAGAAAATTTAATTAATCACTAATAAGGGTACTAAAGCAATTATAAGTAAGCTTACCAACAAAGCAAAGGTTTATGAACAATGTTTTGACATGCTCTTTCAAATAAAAAAAGTTTAATTTATAAAAGAAACTTTGATTATTGTAGAAAAAGGTCATTTTAGGTAGAAATGACTGATTAAGCTAAAATGGGCTGCATACACACACACACTTTTAGACAGAAATTGAGGGTGAAAATAGGTTTATAGGCCTAGATATGTATCCATACAAAATCTTAGCAGTCTTTTTTTTTTAAATGCATTACAGACAGTATGGCTGGAGGACAAGCAAAGTAAGTAAACAGAGAGACGAGAAAAGAAATGGAAAGAAAGGAAGATGTCAATAAAATGGGGTGCATACACACACACACACACACTTTTACACATAATTTTTTTTTTTAAATACAAGCATACACATATTATGCACACAAAAGACACCAGTGCACAGAAACACACACCTATACAACATGATCAGTTCATTTTTAATTGCATTGTTCAATTAAATATTCATTCAGCTTTCTATTTAATGAAATACATTTATGGTGTTGCTATGGCACACTAAAGACAATAGTGTCAATTTACTGTTAAAAATGTAATTTAAGCTGAAATTACCTGTGTTGTTCTCCTTATATATTGGCCCATTTTTCCTGAATGTAGTGCCGTGGCTAAAGAAGATACCTGCTGATACTCTAACTCTCATAATTTTAAAACTTTTATACTTCTTCACATTTAAAAAATACAAATATATTTAAGATGCTAATTTATAAGAATATCATTAGATCTCATGCATAGCTTATTTTATGGTATTAGAAGTCATTTACCAAAACGTGGCCCGTTTTAGCTGACTATTTTTGACATAGCAGAGCATAATTAGTTGAAATAATTTAACAAAATCATTAGGAAATAAACTAAAGGACTGTTTACTTTTTTCCATCTGCATGTGTAAATGTATTTATTTATTCATTTATGAATGTGAAGGTAGACTTCTGTCATTCTGGAGGACTTAAAAAGTCTTAATTCCCTCCACAACTAATTAAGGCCTTAAAAAGTTTGAAATCAGAGCAGATAGTCTTGAATTTATGAAGTCATGGCATTACATTTTGCATGCATTGCAAAAAACGTCTTCCTCTGTATTTTTGTTTTCCAATACAAATATCCAAAATAGATCAAGATACACTTACTTGAGAGGCAAATGTAAAATTAAGTCTTGAAAAATGGAACAAAATAAAATTAGTTTTCATTTTGACCATGACAATGTATGACCATGCATATTGATTTAAGAATCTTTAAACATTTGCATGGGGAATCAAGATAAAAACACTAAGGAAGAACATCACTTTTTTGCCGTGTGAAGTACAATGAAAGAGTTGTTTTCCATATTCCAGTGTTTAAAAGCAGAGCTATAAGCCTTATATACTCTGGAGTGTTGCTCATTCAACTCGTTGTGTAATACAACTCACATTCAAATTAAGTGAATATATTAACATAATGTGTTACCCATCAAATCTGCAGAAACCCTGGTCATTACACATAGATTTACTATGACAGTTATATAATGTTCCCTTTTCTGTGTTTTGTTTGTGTTGTTTTACCAGGAGCGATGTGTTGACAGTTGTGCTGGCAAGTTAATAAGGACCAATCACCGTTTAATGGGCACGTATGTGCAGCTGATGCCTGCGATGGTGCAGAAGCGAATGCAGGAGATGGAGAGCAAAGCTGCAGAATTAGAAAAAGCTGAAGCTGCAGCACAAGGAGGTGCTTCATCATTAGAAAATTCGTCTACTGCTATCACAACCACAACACCAATGCTTGAGAGCTCACAGATACCTTCAGTTTCTAATAGTCCATCAGATGTCAAGACAAATGTCTCAGCTTTTGAACGAACACAGTCATTGACAGATGCGCCCACAGTACCAAACAACACACAAACCTTTACAAAAGAGTCTTTAGAAGGACAAGTAGCACCATCGCCAGTGATCTCAACATCTTCTAGTGTACCTAAAGTAGATGGAGGTCCCATCTTGAGTGCAGCAGAAAATCTGAAGCCCAGCAGTGTAACAACCACATCAGGTCCTGAAACACGGTCTGAAAGGGGAGCAGGACAGAGCCCCCAAAATCCATCCTGATCTTGAGACATGGCAGAGAAGACATGTCTAGGAGATTTTGTTTATGCTCCATATTAAGTCTTAACAGCCAAAAGGCACAAAAGCCTTTTTAAGACAGTTGGTCATGGAATGGGTTTCATCAATATTTAAATACCTGTACTAAAACATTGAATAACTATGTACTGATGGCTAACATGTGTCTTTTAATAAAAGTACATCATGAAAAGATAATTCATTTGACTTCTTTATTTATTATTAAATCTGTATGTGGTATTTTTAGGATAAGTGTTTTGTGTAATTAAAGATGTATATGAGTAAAAATGTTACTAGATAACATTTTTATTTGATAATTATTGTTATCCACACTGATGATTTTTTGTGTTCTTTAATGTTTTCTTTAAAGGTATTTCTGTTTAAGCAGTTGTATCACATTACATAAGTATGAATATTACATATTCATTTTTATTTTGCACATATAGATAACTTTGTAATTAACATTTTATTTATTATTACTTGTTGCAGTAATCATGCTTATGGTGATATTAATTATATTAGTGAATTTGAATACTATTCATTTCACTATGCATTTTAGAAACTACATTACGAGAAACTACCTCACAACTTATGATAAATATTATCCAGAATCTCCTATAAATTAATTAGTATATTAAATTAAATAGTATTTTTCAGAATCTGTAGATGTTATTTATTTATATATATTTATTTTATAAAAAAATTTATGGCAAGTGACTAATACTATTTTAATTGTAATAACTTGCATTTTATATGTGTGGTAGAACAGCAGACATGTATTTGGCTCTAATACTGATGTAACAGCAACGAAAGGAAAGGACCATGCATATTTATTGTTTGGGATGATTTTTGGTAAATTCATGTACATTAAGGAATATTCATAACCCCAGGCACAATTTTTGAAATAGAGCAAATCGTGTCCCGAGGCTCTTGTTTTCCTCGCTCTCCAGCCGGAGGCGCTGCAGAGGCGTGATCAGCGGGGAGTGAGTGTGTGTCTGTCGGTGGGGAGGAGGTCTCAGACTCGGGCTCTAGTTGGGTGTGGACGCTGGAAGAGTTTCTGTCCGGACTGTCCCAGTCATCACCGTTGGTCCACTCCAGCTAAAAGCGGCCTTATAAACAGGTAATGATGGTTGTTGTGATCGGTTGAGTGTGAGGGAAGCATGAATCGAGTGTTGATCGTGTAAGTTCAGTGACTGTGGGCGTATATGACTGCTAGCAGCATTAGCGCACTAGCTCACAACACTATAAAACTACTGTTGTTGTATAGCCATAAATAAAGTGTGGAGTCAAAAAGTCATTTTATTGAGCATGTTTAGGTAAAGTATAATTCAAACCGTATGCTTTTTTCTTTTGGTTCACTCATAGTTAAGAGTCTTTAGTCACTCTTTGATTGAAGTGTCTGTTAGCTGCGCGGCTAATGTCACTCTAACTGAGAGAGCCTGTCTGTCTGTATATCTGTCTGTCTGCTGCAAATACCTTTCTGTGTTTTATAACATCTATCTATCTATCTATCTATCTATCTATCTATCTATCTATCTATCTATCTATCTATCTATCTATCTATCTGTCTATCTGTCTGTCTGTCTGTCTGTCTGTCTGTCTGTCTGCTGCAAATACCTTTCTGTGTTTTATAACATCTATCTATCTATCTATCTATCTATCTATCTATCTGTCTGTCTGTCTGTCTGTCTGTCTGTCTGTCTGTCTGTCTGTCTGTCTGTCTGTCTTGACCTGCCTTTCTTGCTTTCTGTCAGTCTTCTTGAACAAATGCTCGTCTCCTTCTGTTTGAACATACATGTCTATTTGTATATTTGAACACGTCTGTCTGTCTGTCTGTCGGTCTGTCGGTCTATCCATCCGTCTATCCATCCATCCATCCATCGGTCTATCGGTCTGCCTATCTGTCTATCTATCTATCTGTCTGTCTATTTGTCTGTCTGTCTGTCTGTTTCTTGACCTGCCTGTCTTGCTTTCTATCGGTCTTCTTAAAGAAATGTGAATCTCTTTCTCTTTGAACATCTATCTATCTATCTATCTATCTATCTATCTATCTATCTATCTATCCCATTCTATGTGAACTTACTTCTCTCTCTTTCAAAACATACCTTTCTAACTGTTTGCTTGTTTAAATCTGTCCACCTGTCTGTCTATCATTTTGTCTATCATCTGGTTGTCTGTCGGTTTAAACAAAATTTGTCTGACATCTACCTGTTATCTGTTAAAAATAACCGTCTGCAGTGTTTCCCCTGCCATTATCTTAGGAGGGTGGCCCGCCCTCCCACCAAACTAAATAGCCTTACGTTATTTGTCTTATTTACATGACGGCATGTTATTTCTGTCTCTAACGTTACATGACATTCACGCGTGCTCTGTATGTTCCGCCCCGATGCACACACACACACACATACAAACGTACGCACGCACGCGCACACACAAGTGAGCCCAATCCCACTAGTATTTGTAAATATTAAGCCGCAAAACGACTATTTAAATATGACTTCTGCGTGTCTCTGTGTTAAAGTGTGGCGCAGACACGCGGTTTTGTTCAAGTAGGGCTCGCTGCAGTCCACAACATCCAGGGGACGTGGTTGGATCCACATCTAGGGGGTGGAGATTGGTAAGTTCAGGGGTGGAGATGGGGTGGGTTTAGGGATCAGGGGGTGGAAATGGGTAGGTTTAGGTTTAGGTAGGTGGGAGGAGTTGGATCTGGATCTCCTTTATTTTCCCCAAAAAATAAGATTTGTTTAATTTTCATTAATTAAAAGATAAATTAAATGAATGTTTTTATGCCAAAAAAAAAAAACGGAACACCCCCCCACACTTCGCCCCGCCCCCACAACCGCCCCCCCAAAGCCATAAACCTAGGGGAAACACTGCATCTGTGTGTCTAATTCTTTCCCTCTTTCTCTGAGTATTAACTATCATGTTTACATCTGAGTGCCTTTGTGATTGACTGCATATTTAACAGAATCGATATCATCCTGCTTTTGTCTCTCTTGTCTAATTTATCTGTCGTTTTCTCTAAGCAAACACATTTGTTTCCCTTTCTAACTGTATTTGTTCTGTTTTTGTACAAAATCTCTCAACACACTCAGCAAAGTATATACAATGCATAACAGTTCACATAAGAAATAGCTTCTTAAGTGTTTTTAGATATATTTTAAATTTTTTTTTTAATAACACAGCCTTTCTTTAATTCTCTAATAAAATAGACAAGTAGTTTTATTAGCGTAATACAACAGGTCTTTGCGAAGACCTCTTAATTAAAGAGTTGGAGTGATGTCAGAGTATTAAAGAAACACATTCTTTTGGCAGAGGGTTGTGTTGGACTTCAGGAAGGGAGTGATAAGTGTGTTATAACAGGCAGAGGCTTGTATGATTACACAGGTATTCATCACCTATCAGCATTTAATGAACAAATATTTGAACCCATTGCTTAAACCTGTGAGGTGAATTAAAGGAATAGCTTATCCAAAAATGACAACTCTGTTATTTACTCTCTCTCATGTTATTCTAAACCTATGCGGCTTGAATATTACATGCATGTTCTTTTGTGGAGCAAAAAAAAATGACAAATAAGAGTGTCCTTTATAAAGAAATTAAAAGCTTTTTTTTTTTTTAGGAATGTCCTTTGGTATTTAATTTGGTTTCATGTGGTTTTAAAAAACGTAATTTAATTTAATGACTTTAGTAAGGAATGTCATGTGGTTTTTCTTTAAAACAGAATACATGTGAATATACACATTTTAATCAGTACTTTCAAAAAAGAAAGGCAAAAAGTTATTACTATTATATAATGAATTAGAAATTCATAAATATAATTCATAATGTCATTTTTTTGGATTTATTTTTCTATTCAATAATATAATTTTTTAATAAAGTTTTTTTTTCTCTTTATAATAATATCAGGTTAGAAGCAGTGTATTGAAGTCGTTGTATGCACAAATTGCAATAATATTTATTTGAATAAATGAATAGACAAGACCGAAATAAATGAGCATCATGTCATTGAACTTTTCATTTTTGGTCAAGTGTTCCCTGAAGCTGCTTGTTATTTTTGAGTTTTAGTTATTGTTCCCTAGTGACTTGAACTGTGACAGAATGTTTTGTGCAAGCAGTGTTCAAAACAGCTCATCTGAGCTTCCTTCTTCTTGTCTCTCTGCAGTGCAGCGCAGACAGCAGACACTTGCCCTGTAGCTGTGAAGAGACTGTCCCATCGCACCCTTCCCGTGGCTGGATGTTCTGTCAGACCCTCGCCTGTCATCTTTAGGGTACAGCAGCATCAGACCCCTCTCCCAGGACACTCCTGGTAGGGGACAGACAATTTGGGTTGCTTGAGAGGAGAGAGGGTGCAGAGATGGATGACATCTTCACTCAGTGCCGTGAAGGCAATGCGGTAGCCGTCCGCCTCTGGTTGGACAACACAGAGAACGACCTAAACCAGGGGTGAGTGTGTTTAAATGAGTCATAATATGAATTTAGACAGAGCTGTTATTAGGTAGATTGCAGTGTGGTTGTAGAGACCACTTATTTGTGGTCTTGGTTTAGCAGTTAGCTTATTTTCTCATTTAAAGATGAACATGGATGCTGTCAGTAGGGGCCACGCCCCCAAAAACTTTGGGAAATTCAAAATGTATTGTGCAGAAACTGTCCTGTTTGTGAGGATATAATGTCAGGTCTTGTCCCTTAGTTCACCCCTCACTTTTATCAGTCTTCTAATCCCTGGGCACAGTGGAGCAGTGATTCTGAAAGACGATGAGGGTAGATTTTATCACTTTTCGTCTGTTGTGGATATCATTCAGTTATTTGGCTTGTTGTGGCATACACAGCTTTTCAGATGGTTTTGCGGTATTAAAGAGATTCAGTATTAAATTATTATTATTGTATAATTCTACTAGTACTAGTTTTAAGTTTTTATACCAGAAAAAAACAAGATCTTTTACCCATACAAAACATGCCGCCATATTGCTAAGATTCAAGAAGATTCAAGATTTTTTATTTGTCACATACACGATTATACAGAGTATAACCAGCAGTGAAATGTAGGTCATGTCCGCTCCAAGGACAGTGCAATTATATAGAATACAAATATTAAGAAAAAGAAAAGTAGAAAAAATAAAACAATAAAATAAAATAAAAGATAAAAAATATAAATGTGCAGGTCAGTATGTTGTTGACTTTAATAGTAATAAAGAGGAATGTGCAAAAAAGTTGTACAGGGTATTTAAATAGCAGCAACATGAGGTAGAGAAAAATTATGAATAGCTTATTGATATAGTGATATTTACATGGAGTCAAGTGATGTTATTACACAGAGTTAGAGTTTAGGAGCCTGATGGCCTGGGGAAAGAAGCTCCTCCTAAATCTCTCAGTTTTTGCCATCAGGCTACGGAAGCGCTTACCAGATGGAAGCAAAGTGAATAGACGGTTAGCAGGCTGATTTGAGTCCTTGATGATTTTGACAGCTCTATTTTTGCAGCGTTTGAGGTAGATGTCCTGCAGAGAGGGTAGAGCAGACCCTGAGATGCGCTCAGCTAAGCTCTCAGCTCTCTGTAGTGCTTTGCAGTCCTGATTGGAGCTGTTTCCATACCACACTGAGATGCACTGAGTCAATACACTTTCTATGGTCCCTGAATAGAAAGTTTTCAGGATTGTTGGTGAGACCCTGAATTTCCTCAGCTGTCGCAGATGGTACGGTCTTTGCCTGGCTTTCTTAACCTGTGTTTGGATGTGTGTAGTCCAAGTCAGGTTCTCGGAGATATTTACACCGAGGTACTTGAAGTTACTTACCCTCTCCACAGGGGTCCCACTGATCATAAGAGGAGTGTAGGGCTGCTGCTGTCTCTTCCTAAAGTCCATGATCAGCTCTTTAGTTTTGCTCACATTCAGAGAGAGACAGTTGTCCTGGCACCATGATGTGAGTCTCTCTACCTCATCCAAGTATGCGGTCTCATCATTGTTGGAGAGGAGGCCCAGAACCACAGTATCATCAGCGAATTTGACAATAGATGTGGAGCTGTGAGAGGACACGCAGTCATGCGTGTAGAGAGAGTAGAGCAGGGGACTCAGGACCCACAGGGCTCCTACGTTCAGGGTGATGGAGTTTGAGGTGAACTGGCCAACTTCCACCACTTGAGGTCTGCCGGTCAGGAAGTCTTGAATCTAGTCACAGAGTGAGGAGTTTAGGCCGAGGTCTGTGAGTTTAGAAGCCAGCTTGATGGGGACTATAGTGTTGAAAGCTGAGCTATAGTCAATGAATAGCAGCCTTACATAATTCCCATTGTTGCTGTCCAAGTGTGTGAGGGAAGAGTGGAGGACGTGAGCGATGGCATCGTCAGTGGATCTATTTGGGCGATAGGCAAACTGAAGAGGGTCCAAAGTATCAGGTATGGAGGAGCAAATGTGGCTCTTTACAAGTCTCTCAAAAACCTTCATGACTATAGATGTGAGGGCAACTGGGCGATAGTCATTCAGGCAAGAGGGTTTATTGTTCTTTGGCACAGGGATAATGACAGATTTTTTGAATGAGGTGGGAACCACGGAGGTAGCAAGGGACTCATTAAAGATAGAAGTGAACAAACCAGCGAGCTGATCAGCGCAGGACCTCAGAACACGGCCGGTTATCCCATCAGGTCCGGCTGCTTTCCTGACGTTCACTTTCTTTAGCGCCCTCCGAACCTCATCCTCTGACACGGTGATTACAGGATCATCGCTGCTCTGCCTGCTGCTTCCTGACGTGCTGGATGGCAGAGTCGCGCTGCCCCCGTTGCAATCGAAGCGGCCGTAGAAGATGTTTAACTCGTCGGCCAGCAACGGATCTGCTCTCACCTCCGCGGAGGATTTGTTTCCGAAGGCACAGATGGTCCTCAGTCCCTGTCACATCCGTCGAGAGTCATTGAGCTGGAAATGAGACTCAATTCTCTCTCTGTATCGGTGTTTGGCGGATCTTACTGCACGTCGGAGAGCATGTTTACAAAGCTTAATGCTACATCCGCGAACTCGCTGACGTCAGAAGAACTTGCCCGGAACATGTCCCAGTCGATGTCATCAAGAGCCGCTTGCAACATAACCTCTGAGTGGGAGGACCAGTGCGTCACTACTCTCTGCATCGTTTCTGACAAACAAAGGATATTACAGTCCCTTATGTCCCCTTGGAAACTAATCCTGGCTCTAAAATCGTCCATCTTATTCTCCAAGGATTGGACATTTGCGAGCAGAATGCTCGGAAGAGGAGGACTGTGAGCCCTTTTTCCCGCGGTGTTTCTTGATCCGTCGCCTCGGGGGGTTATTGTTTATCTCCGCGTTTCGAAGAATCTCCAGAGGCCACGCTGCATTCGTGGCTAAAGTGTTAGTGTAGCGGTTTCCAATGTCCAAAAGTGTTTCTTTGTTATAGGTGATCAGTGCCGACGTGAAATGTGTAACGAGAGAAAGTAAATGTAAGTAAAAAAGTAAATTAAAGCAAAATCTAAGCGGAGCGGCCTGGACGCCGTCCGAACACAGCGGCGCCATTTTTTATTTATTTTTTTCTCTAAGATGCTGTGCTTTCCTGTAGCTCAAATAATAGAGCATGGCGCTAGCAACGCCAAGGTCATGGGTTCGATTCCCAGGGAAAGCAAGAGCTGATAAAATGTAAAAACTGTAACTTGAATGCAATGTAAGTCGCTTTGGATAAAAGCGTCTGCTAAATGCATAAATGTAAATGTAAGATGTAAGTGTAATGCTAAGTATATTTCTTAATTAAAATTGTTTATTTAAATGAACTTTCACAGACGGTTTAGGAAATGTACATATATATTGAGTATCCACAACTTAAAATAGGATGCTAATGCGGTCAGTTCAATGATTGCGTTATTGTAGCATCAGATATGTTAAATATTTAGATATATGGCCACCATATCAGCCATCAACTGATACTAGAGTTTTTTTATTATTATTATTTATTTATCAGAATTGTCAATATTGGATATTTATTTGTGAATGCCAATTTCCCCTATTTTTACACATCTTACTCTCATTTAAAGTTCATTTTCTTTAAATCACTAATAATTTATTAAACTAATACTTTTAAATTTCATATAAATTTGAGAAACTTTCATATGAATATCCATTTTTCATACTGTACATTATAATAATGAAATGCCTAAATTCACTTGTAGCATTTCAAATTTTGTCTTAAATTCTCATTTTTTTTAGTTTTAATTTTTAATATATTTAAAATGTTGTTTATTTATTTATTTTAGTAAAATCCAATCGTTTAGATTTTATTTTTAAATGTTTTTTGTGTAATATTTAAACAAAATAGCATAGAATTTTATTATTGATCATTATTATTGACTTTTCCTTTTGGCTTCCTTTTTTAATATTGTGCAGCCCTTCTATGAAATTGAATATTGTTAGCCTAGGTTTAAAGAAGCAAGAACTGAAGTATCCCATCTGTTTCTTAAAAACTGAACAGAAAGCATTCCACACGTTGAAGACCAGAATTCCAGTTCTAGCCCTATATGGTGTAAAGCATACACAGAGTAGATCCATGCACACTGTTCAAATACCTCCACCTCTGCCAAGCTCCCTCTCACAAACAGCCTTGGCCTGCCTTCCCTCACTAATACATCCCAGAACAGCTGGGAAGCACAAAAGAGAGGAAAACGTCCAGGTAGATCTCCAAGAACTTGTAAGGAATCTGATCTGGACCCGTTCTCTTGCTGTCAGGCACGAGAATTATAACCTGAAAGGAACGGATCAGAGATGAATGGTTCGTCGGTGCCGATTCAGCACAGAATCAGCAGATTACAAGCAGCGGCTAGTTTAGATGAAGCGTTGAAGCATCTGATGTAGATCGCTATCTAGGCATTTCCTGTGCTCTTCACATGGCTGAAGTTGTGACTTTGAAAATATGTGATAAAGGAAACTTCCAGTAAGGGGGGGGGGGGGGGGGGGGGGGGGGGCGCTCTAACTCAACTAGAACACAACCCAAAAATAAGACAATACACAATTTTATTTTATGTTAGTATTCCCTACTCTAAACAGCAGTTGATTCTCTACAGATCTGAAAGGATTCAGGCCAGTGTGAGTTGGAGTCCATGTCTAATTTGTGACTCAGAAGAGGGGGAGGAGGGAACGGTCTGGGCGAAAACGAAATGGTTGGGACGAATAGTTTCCATATGATGAGCTCACCAACCAAAGCATGCTGACTTGAGCCATATACCAGTCCTCTCTGTCACTTCTCTCTCTCGCTTTCCCTCCCTACTCACCCGTCTCAAAGTGTTTTCCTTTTCCAGAAATAGAAAAACTCAAGCTAAGGGATTCGCCTATCGCTTTTGCTTATTGTGGTTTGCCTAATAAAATGATTTTGATGCTTTGAAATGGTTGATTAGAAGAGTAGCTGTTTGATTCGGTTCTTCTGAAGGGCCATGAGGAGTTTCAGTATGGCTTGAGATGTCATGCCCTTATGTGTTTGTGGGAGGAGACAGGAAATAGCAGACATACACGGGCGTTGTTTATGCTTCGCATTACAGCATGGCAGTCAGCAAACTGGACTTTGTCCTGTCTTATATTTTATCTTCTTTTCTCTATATGTTAAACATGAAAATGATTGAATTTTTAATTGTTCAAACCTTGACATTGAAAATAAAATAAGCCGTATTTATTTTCTTTAAGGGATGGTTCACTCAAAAATTAAAATTCTGTTATAAAAGTTTATAAAAATCTCTCCACCATGACAGTTTCACACAGTGCATTTTTCTTTTTTTTATGTTGGTAAATCTTTTAATATGCAAAATGCTCAAAAAACATCAGTTGATAAATGACAATTTGAAAAATTACATTTATTGATATTTTGATATTCATTCTTTAAAATGAACATGTATTTAGAAAGTAACTTAAAGCTTGATAGATACACCTATGTTTGACAAGTAAATTCATAGATGTTTTTAAATGACAATAAAATGTTCAAATTGTTGTAAAGTTTGGTCTGACATATTTTTATACAATAATACATTTTACTTGGAGTAGAAAAGAATATGGTGAAACAAGGAACTTTATTGTTAACAATAAAAGTAAAAGTGTTTCCAAAGACTTTCTATGTGCAATTCTGTACTCTTGCAAGTTATCATTTCTACTGTATGGTGCTTGTGTGCAGTTTGTAATACTATGTGTTATATCATCAAGTTGTTTTGCAGATTGGATCTCCGTATCAGCACCCAGATTTTGCATTTGTGCTTCTCTAATAGCAAATGCCATTTAAGTTGACTGTAAGTCTGCTCTCAAATTGTGACTCAAAGAGGAACTGACACACTTTGTGGCTTTTTTCATTCTTGATGTCTGGACAGAACTCAGAGCAGCTAATGATAGTAGAAGAACAGAAAACTGAAGCAAACTAAATGCTAGGTTACAGCTGTGTTTGTCTCTGTGGCTTTAAAACAGACACTGAAGCGTCTGAAGCTCAGGCCAATCAGGAGCATTTAGTGTTTAGAGTGAATTATTTACTACTAAAATACTTCCTGTATTTTAACTTCTTGTTTTTAGCTGCACTATCTAAAAATATAACACTCCTACATCCTTTTTGATGTCTATTTTGAATCAGAAGGTACCAACGATATTATTTTACCTTTTCCAGCTACATTTCCTGTCACGTATACGTCATTCTGGGCCACTTCACTACCTTGTTAGATCAGATACGTTTTTAGACCGTGGTGCCTCACTGATGTGCGGTTTATGATCTAATTCAGTATGAGCTTTCACTCAACCAGACTGTTGCTAAAAGGTAGAAACCTGAACTACGATGTGGAGTTGTACTTTTAAATCATCGTCGAATGCAACCCCAGAACGCTTTTTGGCCAGAGGAAGCTCTTAATAACTGCGCTTTTCAACCCTTTGATCGTATAACCGCAGGCTCAAGACGTAATCTTTCAGCTGTGACTCCAGTATCAATGTTTACATAATCTGTCTTTGTACGTTTGTAAGTCTGTTAGCGTAAACGTTCCTTTCTCTCTCTCTGTGTGCTGTGTGTGTGTGTGTGCTGTGTGTGTGTGTGCTGATTAACAGCGTGTGCTTCACGTCCTTACAAGGACAAGAGAAAGAAACTAACTGGATATGAATTGTCCCGAGCGCTCACACTCACACAGGCAAAGGGAGGGAGCCGCTAGCGGTGGAAGAGAGAGCGTGGAATATTATTTCCTGTGTTTCCACAGTCTGCCCCTCTGCTGCTTCATTTGTGTGTCGGAGCACAGCTGAGTGATGTGATAAGAGACCACAGATAGCTTTCCTTTCTTCGTTGTCCTGCTTTTTTTCCATTTTTTCCCCACTTCCTACTTGCTTTCTTTCTTGTTAATTTCCTATTGTCTTGCACTGTTTTTGCTTCCATTTTAGCTTCCTTTCTTTCCAACTTTTCTCCAGGTTTCTTCCTTATGCTGTTCCTTCTTTCTTTCCTTGTTTCCCATGTTCTTCCTTTTTTCTTTTTTCTTTTCTTTTCTTTGGGAACTTTCTTCCCCATCTTCCTTTCTTGCTTGCTTGCTTTCACACTTATTGTTTTTCCCATATTATCTCTTATCCTTTTTAGCTTACTTTCCTTCTAACTTTCATCTTGTCTTTCCCAGTTTCTTTTTTATACTATTCCTTCTTTACTTCCTTTCCTGCATTCGTCCTTTTTCCCTCTGTTCCAGCTGCCTTTCTTTCTTTCTTTCACACTTTTTCACCCATCTTCATTTTCTGCACTTTTTCCTTCCTTTTCACTTTCTTCCTTTTTCTGTTTTATCCCTCTTCTTTTTAAGATTATTTTTCCATCTTTATTTAGTCTTTCCCAGGTTTCTTCCTGTTACTCTTCCTTTCTTTGCTTTTTATGTATGTCCTTTTCTTTCTTTAATTCTTTCTTTATTTCTTCTCATTCCTTGCCTCATTTTCTTTCCTCCTTTCTTTCCCACTTCCATTTTTTCCTGCTAGCTGTCTTTCTTTCATGGTTTTTCCTGTTCTCCATCCTTTTTTCCCCCAATTTTTTTTCCCTCTTCCTTTCTAGCTTCATGTCTTTTCCAGTTTCTTCCTTTTAAGTTTCTTTTCTTTGCCGCTTTCTTTCCTAATTTGTTTCTTCGCTTTCCTTGCCTTGCTTGCACTCTTTTGTTTTTCCCCTCCTTCCTTCCTTGAAATGTGCAGTTTGGCCAGAAATAAAGAACATTCCGGAATTCCCATTGGGAAGCCCAGGACTCACTGTCTAATTTGATTTCATTTATTTGAGGAAGGGGGACTTCCTGTTTATTTGTCTTAATATTTTATTCATTGTTTTTGTCATTAACCCCTTCAGATGTGCTCAACCCACCATTTGACTCAGAGTGTGTGTGTGCGTGTGATAGAGTGTGTATGTGTGTGGTCTGGTCTGTTCCGGCAGGACCTTGTGAGTAGTTTCAGCAGCTACCCTAAGTTTAGCCACACAACTGGCCTGATTATTTACCCAGAGACTTCCTGTACACTCCCAGCCATTCAACAAACATTTCATTATTGAAAACAAAAGCTTACAAGTAATTACTTTGGGGATGAGCACCAGCTTTGTTTATTTATAACACATTCTCAGCAGTTGCGTTCAGTGGTTTAATAGTAAAACCTCCATGTGGTTCATTCACATGTGCTCTCAGTAGCAGCACTAATGCACAGGCTCTGATCTGATCACAGTGTTGTTATTGTAACTTTAGGGTCACCATTGACCTGAAGTACTGTAAGTGCGAGTTTTACTGCGGTTTTGAAAAGGAAATAGGAAGGCCTGAGAACGGATCTCAGACTCAAACAGACGGGGGTAGGGGGATATACATAATCTGGAGGAAAGGGCCAGTTAACGGCTGTTTATATTTAACTGGCTGGAGACAGACAGCTGAGAGCAGGATCACTAGCCTGACTGGAGACAGTTTACCGCCAACCACTGCGTCAAAAAAAATGTGCCTTGATTTAAAGGGACACTCCACCAAAAAAAAAAAAAGCTTCTATCAGTATTTCCAAACATGCCTAAATTTAGGATTAATACAATTGAATTGCATATGAAATTTCCATCTTTTTTAAGCCAGTTATTAAATTAAACTACATTTTAAATTAAATTAAATAAAAAAATAAAATGAATTTAGGCCTTTAATAATTAGTTTATTTATTTATGTGTGTGTATATATATATATATATATATATATATATATATATATATATATGAATAGTTTATACTTTACTAAGTATTCTTGTGATAATTATGACTGACTCATATAAAATATGCTGGCGTGTGTTTGTTTCTTGCAGGGATGATCATGGGTTCAGTCCGTTGCACTGGGCGTGCCGTGAGGGTCGTTCAGGTGTCGTGGATATGCTCATTATGAGAGGGGCTCGCATCAATGTCATGAACCGCGGCGACGACACACCCCTGCACCTGGCAGCAAGCCACGGCCACCGTGACATTCTGGCCAAGGTGTGAACAGATCATAGCGGATAAACGCTCTCAAACACACACACAACTGCACCTGAACAACCACAGTGACCACAACGGAAAGGTGTAAACAAACACACAGCTGCAAACAGCAGTTATAAATAATCACAAACACTCAAGAAGGAATAAGAAACTGACAGGGTCTATTTTATCACTTTTAATTCTTTATAACAGATTTTGAATGGATGTTTTTGTGTTTGCTTTTTTGGATACTAAATTATGTTGTGGTTTGTGTTGTCTAGCTGATCCAGTGTAAAGCAGATACCAATGCGGCAAACGAGCATGGCAACACCCCTCTCCATTACGCCTGCTTCTGGGCTCACAACCTGGTGGCAGAGGTTAGTTTGAAGCTCCCTCTGCTGGGAAAAATGAGAAACTCTGGGTTGTGTGAATGCTGTTTTCCTTGCAGTTATAATAAATGGGGACAAGAGCTTTCAAACACCAAACATTATCGTAGAAGTGGTTCTCGTGCAGTATATTTTTCTTAAGTCTTCTGAATCCATACGATGGTGCTGTATGAGGAAAATACATAAATTGATTTTCTTTCTTTTGTGCAGCAAAGATATTTTGCCAAATGTCTTTACCATAAACAGAAGATTGAATTTTGGTCTGTTCCTCACAAGAAGCTTTAGTACGTTTTCAGAAGATTTGGAATATAGGAATATATTTCTTATTAATCAGTCATTTTTATTTACATCATTTTTGAAGCTCAGTAGTTCCAATTTATTTTTATTGTATAAATAACTGTATTGTTATCGTTAACTAAGAATAAAACTATTAAAATTGCTTTTGTTAATTTAAATAAAGCTGAAATATCAAAATAAAATACAAATATTAGATTAAAAAATAAATAAAAATTAAGTACTAATGTTACTATAACTGAAAATGAAATGTGTAAATATTAAATAGAAATATAAAAAAATGAATAGAAATTACAAATGCAAACAAAATGACTAAAACTTTAATTACTAAAATTAAAATGGAATCTTGAAAATATACAAATAAAAAATAAAAATGAACTAAAAAAAGTAAACTAGTCTATAAATAATAACACTGATCAAAAAGGGCAACCACTATGTTGTCTTTCTTCCTATAACATTTGAGCAGAATTACTTTTGAAAATGTTTAAACAATGTCATTTTAATCATACCAAATGTTATCATTCATATTCTTTCCAGGATCTGATAAATAATGGGGCTCAGGTGAGCATCTGCAACAAGTATGGAGAAACTCCACTGGACAAGGCCAAACCACAGCTTGCTGCAAATCTGAAAGGTAAACTCTCTTCTTTAATAATGTAGCAAATGTGACGTCAGCAGAAGATTTGTTGGAAAGGCTGTTTGCTAACATTGTGAAGCCTCTGTTTCTGTTATATGTTCCCCTGCCTAATAATTCTGTTGTGTTTATGAATCAGAGCTGGCGGAGAAACAGGGACAAAGCCTAACCAAAGTTCCTTTCAAGGACACTTTCTGGAAGGGAACCACTCGAACGCGACCACGTAAGCACCCTCAGAACATCTGATTCTCATTTACATTCATAACGTAGATGCTTTGGCAAACAAGCATTTTATTGTCATTCAGCATAACTATAGATTGCCTTATAAAATTATATGAATTATCCATAACCCAGGTTTGATTGTTGTATATTTTTCACATGATGCCTTCAGGTAACGGCACACTAAACAAACATGCTGGCATAGATTATAAGCAGCTCTCCATGCTGGCCAAGATCAACGAGAACCACTCTGGGGAGGTGAGCTCATTTACCAAATCACAACAGCTAACCATGTCTCCGAGTATTTATAGAAGCACTGATGTCTCTGCTCTATCACTGGCAGCTGTGGCAAGGACGTTGGCAGGGCACAGAGATTGTGGTCAAGATGCTTCATATGCGGGATTGGACTACTAGAAAGAGCCGTGACTTTAATGAGGAGTACCCTAAACTAAGGTGATGAACCTCCAGTCCAGTTTGGCCAGAATACACAGTTAAACAGACAGTTTGCTCAAGAATGTTGTTCCAAATATTTATTTACCAGGGACCGTGCATTTTTAATATTTAGTAATAATGCAGTGATGACAACTCCTTTGCTTCTCAGCTAAAATTTTCACAGCTTGTTTATAAATACTATATAATGGTTGTAACGTGGTTATACTTGTTTGGGACCAACTTGTAGCACTATAGGATAAATGTGGGAGAATTATTGTATGACTGGTGCCTAATATTCCTGAAGATTATCAGGTTTTCTCTAGCACTTCCATAATCATACCCAAATATTTAAATGATCAATAATATTTACTACCTCTCTTTTGACTAATATCTGGACAACGCTAATCGACTCTCTTAATCAAAAAATACATTCCCACAGTTTTACTTACATTAACAGTAAGGAAAGAGTGACATAGCCAATCTGAGACTTTGTTTAATGCAGCAGTAACTTTGATAGCAGCTTGTTCTTTTGTCTTACATAAGTATAAACAACTGTATCATTTGCATACATCTAAACCTGGACCTCTGAACAAACTGAGCAGATCATTAATATATAGACTAAACAAAATTGGTCCAAGAATCGACCCTTGGGGTACTCCAATATTACAGTCAAGAAGTGGTGAGCATGCATCAATAATTCTTCTACATTGTTTCCTTAAATTTAAGTACGATTCCATCCGAGTTACCATATTAGTAAAAAAAATTTAACTTTGATAATTTAGATAAATCAAGACAGCATCAACAACACCTCCCCTATCAAAACTGGATTTAATTTGTTCAACAAAATAAAAATTAGCTGTCTCCGTAGAGTGATGTGCCCTAAATCCATACCGAACTGAAACAAAAATATAAAAGAAAATTTAATTTATTATTGTCTTCAATACTTATTGTATTTCAGCTATCTGCATACAAAATATTTCTCATTTTCATTTTAACTTTATGTACAGAAATAACTAAAATAAATGTAAATCTATAGACTAATAAAAGTGACTAAAGTGAACTAAAATGTAAATAAAAATGGAAAATATAACGTTGAAAACGAATTCAAAATAGTAATAAAAACTATAATAGTAGTTTTAATTACACTGATACTAAAATAACACTGTTCCAAATCTGTAAAACTATCTTCATTGTGATAGTGGTCCGTTGTTTCTGTCTGTTCATGTGTCCCTCTCCACCTTGGTGTTTCCCCTGTTGTAGAATTTTCTCCCATCCAAATGTGCTGCCCGTGTTGGGGGCGTGTCAGTTTCCACCCGCCCCTCATCCAATCATAATTACACACTGGATGCCCTATGGCTCGCTCTACAATGTGCTTCACGAGGGAACCAGTAAGTAAAACATTACTGTCTCACACAGACCATTTGGTGTTTGTCAGCTTCATTTGAATGTTAATGAATGTTTAATAAAGTTAGAAATATGATTAAGTGCTTTTTAAATTCTGGACAGTCTTTAATTCTTAAATTTAAGTTAAACCCACTCAATCCTTCTCCTGTATCATTATCATTCTCTTGTCCATCTAGACTTTGTTGTGGATCAGACGCAAGCGGTGAAGTTTGCTTTGGATATAGCTTGTGGAATGGCTTTCCTGCACACACTGGAGCCCATGATCCCTCGGCATTATCTCAACAGCAAGAGCGTCATGGTGAGGAACTTAAAGCAGATGTTTCCTGTTAATCTTGGTTTCTACAACTTTGGGGTTTTCTAGATTGTCTATTCCTGTTCTACAAGAGAACATGAAGATGTGTAATTACAAACCTAGCTGTAGATTAATTTCCATACTCAGGGTTAACCGGTGATTGCAAAATACACTTTCACTGTTTGTTTATTTGCTGTCATGGTACGTGGAACTGATTCAGTGAAACTTGCACTCCATAAATGTAGTCTCAGCAGATAGACCACTGTGAACAGGAACTATTATAAATGGTCTCAGTTCTCTGTGTTCTCTGTGTGAAGTTTCTGTGCATCCCACCACAAGTTCAGAGTTTCACATTGTGGAGTAATGCGGTGAAAGTGCATTCTTTGGTAGTGGATTTCTCCCTGCCTCTTAAAGGGATAGTTCACCCAAAAATTTAAATTCTGTCATCATTAACTCACCCTCAAGTAGTTCCAAACCTGTATGAATTTCTTTGTTCTGCCAAACACAAAGGACATTTTTTACTATCCCTTTAAGGAAAGTCCATATGGAAAGTCAGTAGGTATCAGTTTAAAGCACAAAGCCTCAACCAAACAACTTCTCCAACTACTAATAGCTGTACTGTCACATTACACACAATCAACTGACTGAGGCAGCAAAACCTGAGCTTACCCTAATCGACTATTTCATGCTCACGCGTCCTAATGAATCTGTTCTCATTGATTCATTGACATCAGATTGATGAAGATATGACGGCCAGGATAAGCATGGCAGATGTGAAGTTCTCCTTCCAGTGTCCTGGCAGGATGTACTCTCCTGCATGGGTGGCACCTGAAGGTACTGTTCCTTTCCTTCACTTACTGATTCAAACTTCAAGAAGATTTTATTTTATTCTCTTTATTTGTCTAAGATACGGTCACATTAGCAAAATTTCTACGAATCTTCTCAGGCAAAGTTTCAATGTCTATTATCTGTAGTGTAGCAATATATGAAGCATAGCTCACACAAAAGTCACATTCAAGCCAAGCAGTTTTCTGTTGGGCAGTGCAGCAAATTTGCATGATCAGCGTGAACCCATTGTGAAATCTGCATGGGAAAATTCACAATCGCATGAATTCCTTTTGAAATGACTGTATTTTACCGGCAGAAATTTGCAGAACCGTGGTAGATGTGACCGCACCTCAAACAGGAAATTTTGATTCACTGATATCTTATTTCTTCTCAGCCCTGCAGAAGAAGCCAGAGGAGATTAACCGGCGCTCTGCGGACATGTGGAGTTTTGCAGTGTTGCTCTGGGAGCTTGTCACCAGAGAGGTGCCCTTCGCTGACCTCTCAAACATGGAGATTGGCATGAAGGTGAGATGATTCTATGACTTTGGAAAGCAAGAGCCGAACCAAAATGAAACAAAAAATTTTGGAGTAAAAATGCAGCCCAAATAAACAAAAATGCCAAAATAAACACAAATATATTAACCCTCGACCCAAGATGTAGATGAGTTTGTTTCTTCATTGGAACAGACTTGGAGAAATTTTGCATTAGATCACTTGCTCACCAGTGGATCCTCTGCAGTGAATGGATGCCGTCAGAATGAGAGTCCAAACAGCTGATAAAAGCATCACAATAATCCTCAAGTAATCCACATGACTCCAGTCCATCAGTAAATGTCTTGTGAAGTGAAAGCTGCATGTTTGTAAGAAACAAAACCATCTAGACGTTTTTCGCTTCAAATGAGTTCATAATATTGTTTTCTCCAGTGAAATGTGATCTCGTCTGAATCAGGAGAGAAATATGATCAAACGCTATCTACAAGCGAAAACAGTCAAAAACATTTCTAAACAAAGGTCAACAAATATATTATGATATATTTTGATGTGAGATGACAACAGGGGATGGACTGTTTTTACGGGAAGAAGTGTTTTTATTGATTATGGACTATTTTGGCAAGTTGTTACAAAGAAATGCTTTAATTATGAATTTATCTGTTATAAACATGCAGCTTTTCAGTTTGTAAGACATTAATTGATGAACTGGAGTCATGTGGATTACTTGTAGATTATTATGACGTTTTTATCAGCTGTTTGGACTCTCATTTTGACGGCACCCATTCACTGCAGAGAATCCATTGGCGAGCAAGTGATGTAATGCTAAATTTCTCCAAATCTGTTCACATAAAGAAACAAACTCGTTCCTTTCTTGGAAAAATTCATTTCTGACCCTGGCTATTCCTTCTCTCTTCATTAGGTGGCACTAGAGGGATTGCGGCCCACCATCCCGCCGGGCATTTCCCCCCACATTTGCAAGCTAATGAAAATCTGCATGAACGAGGATCCTGCCAAGAGGCCCAAATTCGACATGATCGTACCCATCCTAGAGAAGATGCAAGACAAATGAAACAGCCCTGCTGGATGACGCCGCAAACACTGAGTTGACAGTATTGCCTTAAAATTCACCACTCACCAAAGTGCTCTGTCACTGTAGCCCTCTGCTAAAGAAAAAAAAAACGCTTTGTGGAAGCCCTGTCGAACATTTTTAAATGCTATCGCCTATATTCTTATATGCAATCATTGAATAATCCTTTTCGTGTTCGAGTGTTTACAGTACAACACTTCTCTTAAGACCTCTTTTCTACAGCCATTAAACAGGAAGTGGTGGCAGCAACAGTCGTTGGACCCAGTGAATGTACAGTAAAATCAGTTTTCAACTAACCACTCCCACATTTCATGCATCCTTTTGCTCACTCGCTTTTAAAACAACGTCACAGATCATTTCATCAAAACAGTTTGCAAATGCGTATGCAACAACCGCTGTTAGTATTTAAAACATTGTGCCATTGTTTTTCATTGTGTGTTTTCTTAGAATTGTCCCTGATAACAAAAGTCAGATAGGTCAAGTTTGCCTGAGATTTGTTAAAAAACAAAACAAAGCAAAAAAACAGTGCAATAATACAATAGCTAATGCCAATTTTATGCCTTAATCATGTAACAAGTAACCAAAATATGAAGTGCCCATAATATCATGATTGTACTGTTCCTCTCATAGCAGGGAGATACATATTATAAAAAAACATGTTAAGTTAAGGTACCATATGTTCAAAAGAAGAGCCATTTACGTCACATCAAATGTAAGAACTCTTTCGCCATATGCATCATGGGTTATGTCTTTTATCCTTGCATCAGAAATCAACATATTTTTACTTGATCCATACAATTGCATGATTGCGTCCTCTGTTATGTAACTAACACTCCTGATGCTCCTGTATACTAAATTGCATTGTACATGTTAAGCATGTTATGTCTAAGAGATATCTGAGAGATTTTTATACTGTATACATATATAAGTGTTTTTTCATGGGCAGCCCATGAGTGCCTTTTATTTTTTTGCTTTTCTAAACACTACATCTATTTACTTCCTTGTTATGCTTTCACTTTTTTCCTCTTTTCAGAGGAAACCAATAGGAAACCAAGAGGTGAAAACAAGCATACTTGACATGCATAAATGTTTTTGGGTTTTTTTCAGTGTTTCTTTATGTTTTGAAAAGCAAACAGTGATAATAATGGAAAAACAGACTGATTATCTAACTTATGCTCACTGTGTTCTTACCTTGTGAGGTTTTTAATGAAACTATGGCTTTTCTTTATTCTTTATTTTGGAGCGGTTTATATTTTATTCATGATAACTAAAGTTTACTAAAGGAAAATGAGAACAAATTAAATGTTTTGGCCATGCTAAATGCTTCAATCTGTGTTAATTTATCAATCAGAAAATACATTTTTGGGTTGTTGACATGAATTAATATCAAGCAGTGACAACAATGTGTTGTGATTATGATATGCTATAAGCTACTTCTAAATAAAACACTTTCTAAAACATTTGTATAATTTTTGTATAATTATTCCGAGTCATTAATAGCACAAAAACATATATTTTATGTTTATATATAGTTTTTGAATAGTAAGATTTTAATGTTTTTTAAAGAATTCTCTTCTGCCTGCATTTATTTAATCCAAAATACAGCAAAAGCAGTAATATTGTGAAATATTTTTACCATTTAAAATAACTGCTTTCTTACTTTTACTTTGTCATTTAGCAGACGCTTTTATCCAAAGCGACTTACAAATAAGAAAAAGTAACTAAAACAAAGTTAACACTCTGTAAATACTCTATACACACCCATTTCAGAAAATACAGAAATTAAATAAAATTAACAAATGCATACAACAACATTTCAATAGTAAATGGCTTTCTATTTGAATATATTTTTATATATGTTTTATGTAATTTATTCCTGTGATTTCAAAGCTGAATTTTCAGCATCATTACTCCAGTCACATGATCCTTCAGAAATCATTCTAATATTATAATTTGCTGCTCAAAAAACATTTATTATAACTATTATTATTATTATTATGTTGAAAACAGGATTCTTTGATGAAGTTAAGAAGAATAGCATCTATCTAAACTAGAAATATTTTGTAGCATAAATGTATTTATCATCACTTTTGGTCAATTTAAAGCATCCATGCTAAATAAAAGTATTAATTTCTATAACCCCCCTCCCCCCCCCCCCCAAGCTTTTGAATGGTACAGTGTATGCACTTTTTGTTTCAGTTAAATGCTGATCTTTGAATCGTTCTATTCATCAAATAATCTTAAATATTGATAATAATAATAAAAAATGTTTCTTGAGAAGCAAATCAACATTAGAATGAAGAATTACTGAAGGATCATGTGACACGGAAGTAAGTAGCCTAATGATGCTGAAAATTCAGCTTTGATCACAGAAATAAATTACAATTTAAATATATACTCAAATAGAGAGCAGTTACTTTTTTTAATTGTAAAAATATTTCACAAAATTACTGCTTTTTCTGTATTTTGGATCAAATAAATGTAGGCTTGCTGAGCAGAAGAGAGTTCTTTAAAAAACCGTACTGTTCAAAAACGTTTGACTGGTAGTATATATAGAAATGTTATACAGTCGTTTAGGGTCTACAAGGGTCCTGTTTTTGATTGTCACACATCACAACATAATGTCTAAATGTTGGTTACAGACAAATTCTCAGCTGCTTTGTCAGTATGTCACGTGATCAGTCAGCTGACGCTATATAAACTGGTCAGGTCGCCCGGGACGTTGTACTGTGTTACCGTCAGAACAGACGGACTCTTTAAAACACAATTCAGGATTCACAACCGCCTACAGAGACGTTGTTCTCATGCATACAGCCCACACGTCACACTACTTCTATTCGAGGATAAACACGGTTTCCTGAGCCGTCGGCTGAGACTTTATATGTTATGACAGGGCACTGAGAGAGTTTACCGCCGCGCATCCAGCATGAAGCGTCCAGTGTTCTGCTTCTCCACCGTCTGCGCTGTTTTCATAGTCTGGACATTGTTTTCGGTGCCTTGGGGTTCCTCATACCCTCTCGAGGGAGGAACAGATTCGCCCCAGCTGAGGTTCGTGGAGGAGTTTGATCGGTTTAAGCTCGGGTTCAGCTGGCACAACATGTCCTGCGTGGTGTGTAAAGCGATCTTCGCCGCGCTTGACATCGCGCTGCTGGTGAGACGAGCATTTACTACTTCTTATCGTCTGTTTTAAACTCCCCTGGCTTTCCTGTTTGTAGAGTTAAAAGTAACCTTGATAGTTTCTTTTGGTCAGCATGACGGAGCCTGTGACTAAACTTGTTGAGCTGCCTAACTAGACAGCATTTTTCGGCATCATATGCGCGTGCGAGCTGACTGTGCCCAAAAATGCTGTCATAGTAGACCGAGACATTTAGCTTTTACACAAACTATTATTTTAAAATATCCAAATTATGCTTTTTATTCATGTGTGTTTTTATTGCAATATATAGACATTTTATATTAGTTTATTATTATTAGAAGTAGTACTATTAATTTTATGTGCATGTTATTCATTTTTTTAGACACGCACACTGTTATTTGAAATAAACATTAATGTGTATATAATGTCAGTAGCTATGCTTTTAATTTAAAGTATTTTATTTAAATATTATTATAATGTATTATTTATTGTTGTTATTATTATATACCTTTTATGTCAATATATTAGTTCTCTAGATGCACAAATTATTGACTATTAAATGTATTGAATTTTTTAATATAATATTTGAATATAATTTTATATGTATAATTCTGTATGTATTCTATAATTTTGATATACATTTATTTAATCATTCTTATATTAGCTTATTATTTTTTATATATTGCTTATTTGCTTACTTATTGCTTTATCCTAAATCTTTATTAACAGAGTGACTCAAACAGGGAGCGTGTGGCGCATGCTTTAGGAGAAGCCTGTGTTCGACTGCATCTGGCTGAGGCGCAAGTATGCCGAGAAATCACTGAGCTCTTCCGAGACGATGTAATCCAAGTGCTCCAGGAGTCCGTCCTCTGGCCCCCAGAGGCTTGCGCTCTACTGGTTGGACCTACGTGTGGCCATTATGATCTTAATGCCCCCTGGAATGTGTCCCTGCCACAGGTCCCCAAACCCCCAGTTAAACCGCCCACCCCTCCCAAACTGGGCTCTCCACAGAGCCGGATCCTCTTCCTCACAGATATCCACTGGGATGCGCAGTACGCCGAAGGCAGTCTTGTGGACTGTAAGATCCCACTGTGCTGTCGAAATGCCTCTGGAAGGGCCAGTTGGAAGCACACTGGAGCCGGATACTGGGGCACGTATGGCAATTGTGATCTGCCTCTGCGCACAGTGGAGAACCTTTTCCAAAACGTAGCCAAATCTGGTCCGTGGGATTGGGTTTACTGGACAGGAGACATTCCAGCACACAACATCTGGTCTCAGACCCGGGCACAACAGCTGAACGAGCTCGTCACCATCACTAGACTCATACACAAACACCTGGGACCTAATGTAACTGTTTACCCAGCGGTTGGGAATCATGAGAGCACTCCGGTGAATAGTTTCCCTCCTCCGTTTGTACATGGGAATCGATCATCTCACTGGCTTTATGAGACCATGGCTGAGGAGTGGGCACCCTGGCTGCCAAAGCAAGCCCTGGAGACGATACGGTAAAGTACTGATGGAAAAGATGTTATTTTGGCTAAATCTGTCACATTAATTAACATCACATTTTGGAGTATTGTCACTGAAAAATTCACAATCAAATTATTCATCCTCTTGTTAGTTAAATTGTATTATTTTTATTTGTAATATAATATCATGATGTTATTGTTTTTATTTAATTGAATTATTTTTATAACCGTTTGATAATTGTTTGTTTATTTATATTATTTTTTTGTAATATAATATCATGTGGTTATTTAGATATTGATGTCCTCTTTAACATTTTGTTGTGGTGGTGGTTTTACTACTATATAATTTATTTAGTATTTTATTATTATTACATTATTACTATCATTATTGTTATTAACACATACTTGTATGTATGTATGTATTTCTTCTAGGCGTGGAGGGTTTTACACGGTTGAAGTTGAGCATGGTTTGAGGGTGGTGTCCTTGAACATGAACTTCTGTGCGCGAGAGAACTACTGGCTAATGGTGAACTCCACAGACCCCGCGGGTCAGCTCCAGTGGCTCATTAATATACTACAAGAGTCGGAGAACAAGGGAGAGAAGGTACTAGTTTACAAACATCAGAGAAAGCTGAAAGCCTCTTATTTTGTATTAAGAACATAAGAAAACAAACGACGATCTTAAAGCCGTTTGCTCGCTGCAGCAGTTTTTGTGGGTTAGAGGGTGTTTAAACTTCCAGGCAACTGATAACGAGTCAGACCAGCTAGAAGCAGATGTGTGACCCTTTCAGTTTTTGACTTGCAATTTTGCTGTTGCACGTTTGTTTGTATTTGCACGTTATATATTAGATGCCAATGATCCTTCTACTACTAAATATTTCTCAAATTATTTTGTAAGACGGTCCACAATTCTTTTATTTATTTATTTATTTTTATTTTTTTTGTTCTGTTTATTTAATAACCAGATCTAACCAAAGTTCTGTTTCCGCTGGTCTCTCTCAGGTCCACATCATCGGTCACATCCCCCCGGGACTCTGCTTGAGCAATTGGAGTTGGAATTACTATCATATAGTGAACAGGTCAGTCACTTTTCTGTGAACTCACTGTATGGGTCATCCTGCCCTACACAAGAGTTCACTTTCATCCAGTGTAACCCGTGGCTGAATCAACACAACTGCGTGACTGCAGCCTAAAGGTTTATAACAGCTCCACAGTGTCTTTTATGATCAGTGTTATACTGTTGTAAAACTGGGTCATGTTGACTGTAACTGCGGGGTTTTGAGATAATTGTATTTGCCATTTGCCATATGTACTGGGAGGTGTATGTAATGCAGTGGTTAATGGTTCACTTTAGCAAGCAGTCTGGTTCCTTCCTCTATAATTCTCTTTTATTTTCCAGATATGAAAGCACCATAACTGGTCAGTTTTTTGGACACACGCATTTCGATGAGTTTCAGATGTTCTATGATGAAGATACATTGAACCGTCCACTAAGTGTGGCTTTCATCGCCCCAAGTGTGACCACTTATGTTAACCTGAACCCAGGTACTCGCTGTACGATACTAGTTGTTTTTATTTAATTCAAAATTGCCAAATTGTGTCCCCCCCCCCCCCCCCCCCCCCCATCTTAAAATTAGTTAAATGTTAGGCAGTGTGTAAATATGATTGACACAACGTGAGTTGCTATTAATTTTTTAACGTGTACAAATTTTGGATGAGAATTTCAGACTCTGTGTGCAAAGACTTTTAATGTTATAAAGTTTCAATTAAATGCTGTTCTTTATTCATAAAATAATCATTAATCGTATAGTGCTTTCTACAATATATTTTTTTAAATCATTTTATTTTATTGCTTTTTTTTACTTGCCATGTAGTTATTTTTTAATTTTAGCATTGTTTTATGTAGTTACATTTTCTGTTTAGTTTTATTTATTTATTTTTTGTTTTATCATATAGTTATTTTTATTTTAGCATTTAGTTCACACAAAAGTGTTGCTTATTGCTATAACATGCTTTTTCTTTATGGTCAGGATATCGCGTATATTACATGGATGGAAACTACCCCGGCAGCAGTCGCATGGTTTTGGATCACGAGACTTTTATTCTTAACCTAACTCTAGCCAACAACAAGCCCTCAAAACCTGACCCCAACCCATCCTGGACCTTACTGTACCGTGCGTCTGAGGCCTACGGTTTGTCCACACTCTTCCCATCAGACATGGACACTTTGATCAAAGTCATGAAGAATGATGATCGTGTCTTTCAGCGCTTCTGGTACCTCTTTCATAAAGGCCACGTCTCAAAGCCCTGCACAGACACTTGCAAGACGTCACTAATCTGCCTTCTGCAAAGCGGACGATACGACCTTCTAACACAGTGTGACGTCATACACGGAGACAAACACTCTGTTAGGAAGACAATGTGTTGAGAAAATATGAAAGTAGAGTTCTAAAGGGTTTAATACCACACCAACGTCACAGACACTTTCATTTGGACTTCTCTTTTTAGCGTTTGTTACGTTTGTACTTGATCATCAAAAGCTGACTTGCTATGGACATTGTCAAGATAAGGTTAAAAATCAGCAGTTCTTGTAAAGATGTGGCCTTTAGAGCAGAGAACCAAAGTGAAGTATATCTGGTTGAAAGTGGAACAGGTGGTGACTTCACTGAATCATGTGGCGTGTTAGTGCCTCATAAAAACCACAACTGCTCAAACATCTCAGTCTTCATTCTCACTCATATGGCTCAGTGTGATTTGCGTCACACTTGATCGGATTGTGGTCTCACTTTAGAAGTGTTTTGTGTTATCACTTCCTGCATTGACCTATAGTTTCCACACTGCAGCCTGTTGTAAAAGAAAGTGGTTTGATTCAACCACAAGTCATTAAACTTGTTTTAATTGCTAATGCAATGATGAAGAGATGATCGTGTGATTGTTTCTGTGTGCTAAAAATGATTTTGCAATTCTAGTAGGATTTTGTGAATGTTCAACTGGAATGTCTGACGGTCTTCTTGATCAACTAATTCTTTTGCAAGGCGAGTTGTTTAAAGCCTTGTGCAGTACAGTTCAAAAGTTTGGTTTCACTGTTGTTGGAAAAATTCCATTTTATAGAGCAACTATGCATTCGAAAGTAACGTTAATTATTTCTGTTCCAAATCAATGCTATTCCTTTGAACTGTAATCAAAGTGTATTGCAGATTCCACAAAACTGAGGAGTACAACTGTTTTCAACTGATAAAAATGAGAAATTTTATCAAATATAAATATTCTCAAGAATTCAAAACTTAAACCAGAAATGACTCTCTTCCATTTAAATATTGAGGATAACAGCAACATTCTAGGAACAAGTTGGCTGAAAATAAGTATCCTGTGAATGTGTGAAACCTATAAAGCATCAAATGTGACGCAGTGCAGGACAGAACCACTAGGAGTCAGTAGATCATGCCTGATGACAGTAAGTACTCAAGAAATATTTAAACCTTTTGATGTGTAAATGTTTGATATGTAAATACTTTTTTGAATTTATTTCACAGAATAATTTGAACGGCTGCCAAAGATAAACAGAACCACAGTACAAAAACAAATACTTTACATAAAAACAACCACGCAAATACAATGAAATGAAAATATTTTTTACAGATTCAAATCTTTTATATCGGTAGGTTTATGTGGAGTGTTTACATTGGCTTCAGTTTGCCGCTTATCATAAGGACATATCAAGAGATATCTACTTATACAAAAGGACTAAAATAGCAAACTATATCCACTGTCAGAGAATTTTCTTCTCAAGGGCCTGTGAAACACAACGTCACTCCAAAGTCCTCCTTATAGATGTCCCAGGTCTTTGATTTGTGTGGATTATCCAGCTCCTCCCTTGGGAGATACAAGCTACAAAACAAACAACAACACAAAGATTTCAGCTCTCAGAAGAGAAAAAAAAAAAAAACTTCCAAAACTAGCGACAAAAAAAAACAACCCACCTGTTGTTCTCAACAAAAGAGGTGTTAAACCAGAAATAGAAAGGACAGTCCTCGTAACCCTTTGGCAAACCCTGGAGAGAGAGAAAAACGGAAGTTCAAGCAACAGCGAACCTCATTTAAACGTTCTGCCGACACTTCATCAAATACATGGGTCAATTAAATACTAAAATAGTGGAGACTTACAGCACTGGACTCAAACATGACCTTCACATCTCCAGTCACAACAGGCCCTTCCTGTAAACTGATGACCACCGCATTGTTACCGGTGTCAGGAAACACCTGGGAAAAAAAAAACATGACAGGATGATCAGAATGATGTGGAATGTAGCTACTAGTAATGTGCTAATGGTACACCAGTAGTAAAGTAGCTAGCTTTGCCCTTATTATACAGAACATAGAGAAACGTGTTGACAATCACGTCTAGATTTAGACACGTACCGCACAGTTCTGCTGTTTGGCACAAACACACTGGAAGACGAGCTCTCGCTTCACTATGATCTTCACCTTCAGGTCACTCCCGTTACCCTTCCCTACACCTGAACAACAACCAAAGCCACGGGAACATTACACTGCTCCTGTACAATCTACCATAGCTTTTCCTTGGTTTACTTAAAGTGAACATTTGTTACTAAATATTAATTTGCATGAAAATACATTTTAATATTAAATATATAATTCAATATGAATATATGCAACAATGTTTACACTTAAAATACATATAATTTCATGTTCAATATATATTAAATATATTGTGAATAAATACATTTTAAAAATATATATATTAACTATATTTTATTAATCATACATTTTTTTTCATATTATTCAATATGAATATAAAATAAATGCAAGGATATTACATAAATTTCAAATGTACTGTATACGAACTACGTATTATGAACTATAAGAACTATGAACTATATATTGCTGTTCTATATGTGACCCTGAACCACCAGTCACATAGGTAATTTTTTTTTAATAATAAAAATAAGTTTTTTTTATTTGATTTGATTGAAATTGATAAATAAACTTTCCATTGATGTATGGTTTGTTAGGACAGGACAATATTTGGCCGAGATACACCAATTTGAAAATCCAAAAAAAAAAAATCTAAATATTGAGAAAACCACCTTTAAAGTTGTCCAAATAAAGTTCGTAGCAATGCATTCACAAATCAAAAATTAAGTTTTGATATATTTACGGTAGGAAATTTACAAAATATATTCATGGAACATGATCTTTACTTAATATCCTATTGATTTTTGATTTTGACCCATACAATGTATTGTTGTTGGCTATTGCTACAAATACACCCATGCAACTTATGACTGGTTTTGTGGGCCAGGGTCACATATAGTACTTTTTCATATTCAGTATCTAAATTTTCACATGTATATATTAATAAGTTTTATAAGTAATATATTTATAATAATTGACTACAGGCTGGGTCTTACCTGCGATGGAGTGGATTCGAATGCTTTTTATTTTCAGGCTCTTCTGAGGTGGTAGCTGACGGTTGTACTGGTTCTTCATGATCTCATAATAACCGACGTACCTACTCTGCAAGCGCAAAACAAACAGAAAATTGACCAATAATAATAAAAAATAAAAAAAAGACTAAATGCATTCACTGGTTACTGATGACTTCCAATCCGGTATCACACACACCTGTGAGGGAGTTTCAACACCCTGGAACTTCGAACTCGTACTTTTATCAGTCCGTCTCTCCCCAAAGTAGTCCAAACTCTCCTGTAACATGGTTTAAAGCAAAATGTAACTCATTCTTAGATGAGAAGGGTTCTAAATGTAAACATGGATGAGCAGACTATACCTGCGCACTCTCAAACTGGTCGCTGTCGATGAGCCACGTGCACACCATCGTCCCAGTCCGCCCTATTGAAAAAAAAACAAAAAAACATTACACACTTCAGACACTTCCTGTATTCACAAACCACACTGAATACCACCAAACGACAGACCTTTTCCTCCTTTGCAATGGATGGCGATCACATTTCTGGAGTCTGCCGCCATCCAATCTCTAACACAGGCCGTGTACCGAGGCATATCTCTGACAGCATTAATAACAAACACAGCTCCAATCAAGCCTCAAACCTTGCTAAAAATTCATAATTTGATGTTCAGTTGAGGTGACAGCACACTTACTCAAGCGTCGGCACGTTGTGGTCATCTATCATAACACGCTCCACTCTATAGTGAAAGAACTTTGGATCGTAACCCTTCTCACCTGAAACAAGATGTCAGATTAGCCACCTTCTTTATCATTCCTTTTAGAAATTATCTGTACGGGCAATTAAGAAAATAATCTGATAAAAATCATAAAGAGAATCATCTACTTACTACAGAGGTTAAACACCTTGTAGTGATCCAGATGTTTGGTGTCCAGGAATCTAGCGACCTCCTAAAATGTGTCATTTATGTATTCATCATACAATTGTTGCAATGTTTTCTGAACGATTCAAATATGTGAACTATACTACGACGTATCTTACTCTGATTGGGTTCCTATAGAGTGCCTGCTTTCCAGAAGATGGAAAAGACATGGCAATGACTCTTTCTGAAGAGACAGAAGACCAATGATGAATCACTTTGGTTTGCTAATTAATTCATTCTGATGTTGTTTATAATGTTTTAAATTAATTTAAAATTATACATCTGATGCAAAATTAAAGGAGAAAAACATGAAGACGAACTACAACAAATAGCAATCAAACCTGTGACATAAGTGAGGTCCAGATCAAATCCATCTTTTTGGTACCGTCTTTTGTTCTCAGACACCTATGAAAATTATTAGATCAAGTTTATGCATTTCATACAACATAAAAAGCTTTACATGAGAGTGAGAAATGTGAAAGAACATATGTTTAAGAATATATAAACAAAAGACAAGAAAAAGACTAAATAGAAGACTAAAAATTAAATAAGGAACAGAAATACAAGTTTAAAAGAAGAATGAAAAGTACATACACTGCAGTCAAAAGTTTGGATATAAGTTTTTTTTTTTTTTTTCATAGTATTACTCATTTTACTGTATTTTTGATCAAACACATGCAGCCTTTGAGAGCACATGCGTCTTTAAAACACAAACAGATTAAAAAAGGGTATCTGCAGGATTTTTCGGCTCAAATTTAAGACTTTAAGATCTGCACAAATAAAATTAATATTGTATGAGAAGGGTTAAGCAATGTCTACGGTAACATTTGAAACTGTAAAATGACGGTAAAAAGCATGATTTACAGTTCAGATACAGGTTTTCCACAAAAACAATAAGTTTTATGAAATTAGAAACTTCATATTTCAGCCTTTAAACCATTTTTAAGATAAAAGATGAGACAGAAGTATCAATTACTACATTAAACAATTATCAATCAATCAATTATTATATTAATTAAATAACATCTAAATATATTTTACTGTTTTAATTGTTCAGATTTTTATAATGCATTATCTTGTCAACTCTGCATGTTTTCTGAGTAAAAATATGGCTCGATTTTCACTTTGTCTGAACAAAAACAGCAGACTTGATTATTAAAAAAAAGCTAATTCATTCTCTGGCTGCAGAGATGCCAGAAATCCCACTCATTACCGAACTGGCTAAATAGACACAATCACAGTTATTATAATGACCACACCACAAACTGTGACGAACAACATTTTCTTTGTTTAAGTCACTCACCATTCTCCTGGTGACCTTCTCAAGCTCTTTCTTCTGAGAGGCCAGTCTGAAGACACGTACCAGAATCAATATCCTCAGAGATCTCAGGAAAGTGACCACCCTGCAACCGCACCATTTTAATATCGTTACACTTCTAGAATATTGGGTGAAATGTGAGCATGTTGAGAATGTGTTCTGTTAAATCTGCTGTACCTGGGAATCAGGCTAGCTCCGGAGAGATCGGTGAATGCGTAGATCATGGTGACCACCAGGGTAATGAGCACAATACAAGCATCTATTATATTCAGTTTTGAGCTGAAATACACTTTGAATCTGAGAAAGAAGATGATTTAATAATGGTTTATCAGAAATTGCTAAGGAATAGATCCTGAAAATGTAAAATCTTTGCACCAGCTTTTGATAATGCTCATACTATATATATATATATAACCAATATTATTGCAGTGCTTGTGGACCGTTTAACTTATTTTTGTTTTTGAGCTCTAGGAAACTGGTCCAGAGTGAAAAAACTCTTTAGGGAAAAACAAACCGGAAATGTGTTTCCTGCAGATCATTTCCTATCACGAGCAACTCGTCATGTCAAACATGAACACTACAGCACTATTGGTTACTGTCAGTCAGTCTAAAGCGTTTGGTAAATTGTTCAAATGTGATGCAAGACAAAAAACTAAATTCGCAAAATTACTTTGAAAAACTACTAACCCTTCCACGTATACACGGAGCAGCACATCAATGAGGAAAAAGAAGGAGATAACAAGAGAAACGGCCTCCATTGCACTTCTAACTCCGTCACTACCGTTGGAAAGGGACAAGTCCACAATGACCAGAATAATATCCACAATGATCAGTACCAGGCCAAAAACACTGCAAATAAGAAGAGAAGCAGCCTATTATATCACACAAACAGTCTAAAATCTACTTTTATTGGATTTTATAGGTCCTAGGAGCCTCTTTTTATGACATTCTGAAACTAAATGATCCCACTCACCGAAAACCAAAAGACATCACAAAAGGAGCTATAGTTTTCCGGACACGACTGCAAAACAAATCAAATGCAGGATGAGACATAAGAATATAAATCTTAAAACATCACTATGTCAACAAATGATAAGCTTACTTACTGGTACATGGTGTCTGGGTCCTCAGTTTCTTCCTTTCCATCATCGATCCGCACCTCTGCCTCCTCTTTCACCCCATTACTGCTCCAACAAACATGGATAAAAGATATAACATTACAAAGTCATTTGTTAAACACGCAATTCTTCTGGGAGTAGTGCTGAATATACTGATTAAAAGTTGGGGGAGTAAAGGTCATCCTGCTGGTGAAGTGTTAGTAACTTCAACTGAATATTATTCACTTACCCATTAACTTCTTTTGAATCTAACCCAGGGTTGAAATGCACAGATGTCATTTTTACAGGAAAGTTTCGAGTTTCTCTCTGGGAAAAAAAAAAAAAAAACTAAACTGCAGTTTACGTAAAGATAGCATATAGACTCTTATATTAAATCATTTTATCGTGAGTTTATCAAATTCAAACTGAAGCTGCATGCTTACAAACACAAATTAATCTATTAATGAGTTATCAATCAAACAACACTGAAAAATAAAGCAGAATTCGGTCTAACAAACCAAAACATGACAAAAGATGTGCTTACTTTAGACCAATAAATCCTGAGAGGGTCCAAATTCAAGGTTTCTGAGGTGGATTAAAAGATTTTCTGATTAATATCCCATGGACTAATCCCGAAAGTTGTCTGCACCATAAAGTTTCGAAGTATGAAGCCCTAAATTAAAGAAATATAACAAGAAATCATTTGTTAGTTTCAGTCTGACTCTGAACGAGATCGTATCAAAGGAATGCCAGCTTTGGGAAAACTGATACAAAACCAGTCAGAAAGCGCATCCGGGAAACAGTTTTCCTTCCCTTTGCTCGACTCGCAGCTTTTCTGTTCTCTGAACAATCACATGTCCCTCAAACCGTCTTTCTGTGTCAGGTCTCCATGATTGTCTTTACGAGCGGTGACCGTCCCGTGATTTTTTGTGATAACAAAGGAAGGAGGTTCAAAGGTTCGCAGTAGTTTTCTTATGTCCTCCATCCACAAGCACATTCACACCGCCCTCTTCACTCCTGATGCAGACGTAGCGCTTTTTAACTTCCTCGTGCGCTTAAATTAACATGCACACAAAATACGTATGGCGAGTGGAAACGGTGATAACAAAACAAATGCGGTATTGTACTTCGTAGTGTTAATAAAATATGGTTATTAAAGTGCCTTTGCGCGCGCGATACAAGTATCTATTATGTTTTCTTAGGGGCCAAATACTCCATCTCCTCAGTAATTGTAAATCCTTGTGGATACCTTTTTTGTGAAAACTTCTTCATAAAAGAACGAAGTAATGATTTGAATAACATCTAAAAATCGTCTGTTAAAGGAACAGTTCATGCAAAATAAAATTCTTTAATTTCCTCATGCCTTTCCAAACACGTTGGCCTAAATGACATTGTTTTCTGTGTAGTGACCCTGGACCACAAAACCAGTCAATTTTTTGGAAACTGAGATTTAGACATCATCTGAAAGTGGAATAAATAAGCTTCCCTTTGATGTAGCTATTGTATGGTTTGTTAGGATAGGATAATATTTGGCTGAGATGCCATTTGTAAATCTGGAATCAAGCCAAAGAAAAAAATCTAAATATAGAGAAAATCGCCTTTAAAGTTGTCCAAATTAAGTTCTCAGCAATGCTTAAAAGAAATTACGTTTTGATATATTTACGGTAGGAAATTTACAAAATAGCTTTATGGAGTTTTGGCATAAAAGAAAAATCGATAATTTTCATACACTGTATTGCTGGCTATAGCTACAAATATACCCCAGCGACTTAAGACTGGTTTTGTGGTCCAGGGTCACAAGTATAGACATTTTAAATGTAAAGATGAAAAATTAAAATGAGCTGCCTATCCTAAGTATTCAGTAAGAAAGGTGTCGCCTACTTACTATATTGCTAATCATAATATTAAAGGTTTTGTGTGTTTTCTGTGGAACAGAAATTCCACATAAATTATAAAGAAAACAATTGTAGGTTGTTGCTTCTGGTATGTGTGGAATGGGGGAAGATGAAGCATCTTTCTGACTCAGTGGACAGACTAATGTGGACCATGCGGAACCAGCAGTGCCTATAAATATTAGAAATGAAAGTCTGGAAGGCATTTCATTGACACCTAATCTGGAGAAGGGTAAGAACACCATGTTCTGTAAGTATAGATTTATATTTAATAAACATTTATGGATATCTTTTTACAAATATATGACTACATTGCTTATTTTTTCTTACTTGCATTTAAACATTTCAAATGTTTGTATTCTAAACATTACAGTGTTGAATGAAGATTAAATGGAAGCTTATGTTTGCTACATATTATGTGTTTTTATTCTTGGACAAGATTAACACATTTCTCCACTTTCACGTAAAGAATATTAGATAGTCATGTCACAGCTGGTGTTTATCTTGGTGTTTCATGCTCTCACATTTCTTCAAACCTCAGTAAGTTTGACCAGAATTTCTACAATATCTACACATTAGAAAAACAGCCTATAGAAGAAGAAACAAAAACAGAAGAATAATGTTGACTTTGGTTTGTTGAGGCAGAGGAAGAATGCCAAATATCTGAAGTGTTGAAGCTGAAGGAAGAGATTCAGATGCTGAATAATAAATTGCTGATTGGGGAATGGAAAGTTATGCATCTGCGTAATCACCGACGGTTCAAGCTGGTTCCCAACCTGGAACTATCACTGGAACACAAGAAGACCCCTGAAAACAACACTGAACCTTTACCCACCCTACCAAGTACTGGAGGCTCATTATTAGTTCATGACAAAGGTAACTTCTATAAGAAACCTGTGTACGTTTTTAATTTGCAATTAAACCTTTTCATAATTTTATAAGAATTGATTAGGAACAAATTTGTTAAAATTATGTTTAAAATCTGTATATGAAGTTTTTTTTTTGTTTTTTTGTTTTATCTGCCGGGAGTCTCAAGTCTATTTATGTTTTAAGTTTTATATTTTATTGTATTTCTTGAATTTTAACAGTTTTATTGCTGGTTAAACTGACATACAAAAGGGAAAGAAAAGTGCATTTGTGATAAAACAGAGTACTTCTAAAAGAAAGTATAGTTCAAGCATTATTTTTTCTATCATTTATGTCTGTTAGATTGTTCCGAGTTGTATGACAGACTAAAACCAGGGAGCGGATTCTACAGGATTAAACCCAAACCGTCAGTTGAACCATTCCTTGTATACTGTGACATGGAAGATGGTGGGGGTTGGACTGTGATTCAGAAACGAATCAATGGGAAACTTGATTTTGACAGGTAAGTCTAATGTCTTTGTACTAATGAATATTTTTGAGTAAAGTTTATATTCTTACATTCAGACACACATAAGTATGATCAAATCGCCATTTCTATTCACAGAAAGTGGGAAGATTATAAAAATGGATTTGGTCATTTTCAGTCAAGCAAAGATGAATTCTGGCTTGGAAATGATCATATTCATATCCTGCTTAATGATGGTAAGATTTCTATACAAGCTGATCACTCTGCTTTTCTGTTCTACAATAATACAATTAAAATCCTCTTTAGGTGAAAATGTGATGAAAATTGAACTGATGGACTGGAAAGGAGAGAGATCCTATGCCATGTATGACAACTTCAGAGTGTCAGATGAAAAGGTATGGTAACACTTTAATGTCTACTATTCCATCAAATTCCTCTTTGCTCACATAATTCCTCATCTATCCTCAGGATAAGTACAGGCTGCACTACGGGATGTACAGTGGTCAGGCAGGAGATGCCCTGTCCGGAGGGGCCAATATGGTGGAGCAGTGGTCAGCCTCTCATAACGGCATGCAATTCAGCAGCCGGGACCAGGATCACGATCGCTATCAGCAGGGAAACTGTGCTGTTGAGAACAGGGGAGGCTGGTGGTATAACAGGTGATGCTGAGGGCTTTCTGGACTTTATGGTCACAGCTTTTTTGTACACTAAACACCAAATTTTATGTTACCTGTTGCCTACTTACAGGTGTCATGCTGCCAATCTTAATGGGAGATTTTATAGAGGTGGGGAGTACAAAGCCAAGCATGATAATGGTGTGGTCTGGGGCACCTGGAGAGGACTGTGGTACTCTCTCAGACGCACAGCCATGAAGGTCCGGCCCAGCTCCTACATGGACAACTTAGGGAGTGGAGTAGGACCTATTGAGTAGCACGACAGCTAAACAGTCTCATCATTCACATTTGTGTATTTTACAGTGTATTAACTATAAGATTTACAAGGTATGTGCCAAAAGTAAGAAAGGATATTAGGAACAAAAGAAAAAACTTATCTTGGTAATACCAATAAACACACTGTCTTACATATTACAATTACGATCTGATATAAAGTAAAATACTATGCTTACTATTATTTTTGTAAAAAGGTAAATATAATAATACAGCATTGCATGCAATAGCATACAGTGTGCATACCATAATAAAGCAGCATCCAAACATACTGAAAGTCTTGATTAAGATTTTGTATCAACTATTTTTATCTTACATAGTGTATCTTTAACATGGTTGACAGTAAAACAAACATTCATTAAAGAAATGTGCTGTATGTATATTTTCACCTGTTCTACAAAAACCTGAGAATTTACATTTTCCAGTGTACAAACAAATCCAACTGTGTACAAAATATTCTTGAGATATGGATACTGTATAAAGTCCATGACAGTGCTTTGCATAAGATCAAAATGGCTTTTCAAATTAATAGTCAAAACCCCATAAATAAAAATAAAATTGATCATAGGTATAATTTCAAGTCTTGAAAACATTAATATAATACAAAATCTGATATGCATGTCCACATGGAGCAAAAATAACCTCCTACTATTAAAAACAAGTGCTTCATTCTATTAAGACTTTTATAAGTTTGCGTTTGCTTCAGCAGAGTGACACAGGTTTGATCAGGTGAGTTTATGAATAGTCAAAACCTCTACTCCATCATCCTCACCCAAGTATCCAGAAATGTCCAACATGTGCTGCTCTGACTCTGTGAGACTATACGGGGAGTTGCTGTAGTCCGCAGAGAGAGGAAGGCTACGACAGCGTCCCCTGCGCTGCTCTGAGGTAGAAAATGTGGAACTGCGTTGCCTTTGGCAGGTTGATGAATTAGCCTCTCGTAGCTTTCTGGCTAGTATATTCCTCTGGATGGGTGAAGGACCTCTTCTACTCCAGTTCTGTTCTGCCCGTTCAGCTCGGTCCAGTGCAGAAGATGGGCTTCGAGCCACGCAATGACTGTCCACCAAGGGCTCTTTCATTGGTGTCACTGGAACTGAATCTTTCGAGTTTGACTGAGATGGGGGAGTGCCAACCCATGGTCTTCTCCTGTTGTCCACTGAGCTATCAGTTATTCTAGGACTGGAACAAGACCAGACCTCAAGTTCAGGAAGTGTATGCTCCCAAGGTCTGCTTCTACAGCTCCCCTCTGGTAGCTGGCGAGGAGTCACCTGGGTCATGCTTCTTTCCCGGTAGGGTCGGGACGGGGGCAGCTGATTCTGGTTGTTCTCATGGAAGCTTGAAGTTCTCCTGAAGTTGGGATTACTGGAGTATGGCAGTCTACTGCGCTCTACCATCTCCACCCAGTCTGCCGTACGCTCAAGGCGATGGGAACTGGCACTGAATGAAGACTTCGGGGGACTAAGCAACAAATCCACCTTTTGTTTGTCTGTTAAAGCATTGTTTTTGGGAGGCCACATGGGTTCTGGAAAGGGAGACCTTATGCGGAAGTGACTGCTGCTTGACTCTTCTGGGCTGTCAAGTTCTTGGGGCACTGGAGTTAGACCAGTTGGGGTTGAAGCCATTGCTTCTAGCATAGTGTCATCGACTGGACTCTGGGACACATGGTAGACATGAGTGGCCTCTTTTAAGCCCTTCTTCTTCATCTCCTTGAGCTGCTGTTGAGCCAATCGGTAGCCAAAAATAGGTGGAAGCATCTTTTGGCCAGAGGGAGACATCCTCTCCGAATCTTGAGAAATGGGAAGAGGAAGGGACACGCTCTGTTGATGAGCCAAAACACCTCGGTCAAAAGGTCCTTGCTTTGCAGGCAAGGTAAGTCCCTTCTGGAGGGGAGCTGCCTGGAGACTTTCTGAGAAACTGGGTCTCTGCATGCTGTGACCACAGATAGAAGCCTCATCAGAGTTCTTCCGACCGCTGGGAGAGTGCAGAGATCCACGGCGCATGGAGCTGCACTTTGGAGCATGGCAGAGTTTTCTCCACACCGTGATAAAGATGGTGGCCAGGATCACAGCCAGGCACAGGGAGATCCCCGCCACTACCACTAGATTCCCAGTTAGGGGTGAGTTGACAGCTGGCGGAGGGGTGAGGGGTAGAGGTGGAAGCTCCTCTACATAAAGAAAAAACTTTTTTTCTGAAATAATTTGTTCTGAAAAAAAAAAAAAGTAGATAAAAACTGTAAAATGCTTACCAGTGCAATCTTCTAGTGAACAGTGTGACTGCTCTCTAACCATGCCAGTGCATTGCATCCCACCACTAGAGGGCAGCAGACATTCACGAACACGCTCTCGCACCCCTTCTCCGCATGTCACACTACAACCACTCCATGGCTGCCACGGTCCCCACATTCCTTTAGAGCAATGATACGTATCAGAGAGAAGACATACATTAAACATATTTATTGTATTATACATTAATGTAAATTGTGTCTCAAGAAAATGTATATTATGCTTGCTTATTAAAATCCTCGATAAGATGCCTAGGCATTTTCAGTGTTCTGGGTAAATGTTAGCTGGTTGCAATACTAAGTTTAATACTTTGGGTTAGAGGTTAGGGCAGAGGTGTCCAGTGCTGCTCCTGGAGGGCCACTTTCCTGCAGAGTTTAGCTCAAACACCTGCCAAGAAGTTTCTAGTGATCCTGAAGACATTGATTAGCTTGTTCAGGTAAATTTAATTAGGGCTGGAGGCAAACTTGGCTGGAAAGTGGCTGGTCAGGAATAGGATTGGACACCCCTGGGTTAGGGGTTCAAATCACTTATCCTAAGTATAAACAACAGCAATAGTGATAAATGACTAATACTAATTAGTGAAATTAGCAAATTAATTAACAGATAAAAATAATTAGGAATGTTTGCATTTAGGTTATTTTATTCAACCTAGTGTGATTCTGTCAGGCATAAACATAAAATTAAGAACAAATCAGTGGTGCTGCTAATTCCAGATTAAATTAGCTATTTTTTGCACGTTCAACAAATAAAAGCAGACTCACTTGTATGTCTTTGCACAATCACACAGGTGTGGGCTAAACTGGGAGCCTTACTGTAGACGAGTGTGAAATGGAAGCAGTACTTATTCCTGCCAGGGTCAAAAATGGAGCAGTTAAACTCAGTCGCATTCTCCCCTTGTGTGAGGAAATTGAAGGCCAGTTGAGAGGGAGCAGCCATGTCATCACTCTGTTCCTTATAAAGCAGAACTTTTCCATTTGTAACTGTACAGGGAGGAGCGATCCGATGAACAGAAACGGCTCCCTCGCAGCCACTTTTATAAATGTTATCCACAACAAGCTTGTAGGAGAAGATGCTGGACAGGTAAAGAGGACCAGAGGATTTGATGTCTTGCTGGATGTGAGGGGATTTTAGAGAAATCTGGATGAAGCCACGCTCTGTCAGAGGGGATGCACATGGCATTTCCAGATGTTGTGACCTAACTACTTTAATATTGTGTCTTATCTGGTTCTGCACCTTCTCAAAGGTGTTCCTCCCTACCTGGACTTGTTCCAGGTAGCTAACGTCAAGGAAGAGAGTTGAGGCTTTGCTGCTAGAACAAGGATGGAAGTTGTCGTTAGTGTACACTCCAATCCTAAAGTCATTAGAGCTCCGGTTGTTGCTGCCACGATCTACAACCAGGTGAAAGGTGGGCCAGTGGACATGCAGAACTGGACTCCACCACCAGATGGCACTCCTGTTAGACACACCAAGGTTGTGCTTCTGCTCTAGTCGGAATCTGAAATTACCTGCATACAGGAAGCAAGAGCAGTTGAACTCCAGTGACCCTTCTGATTGGTTAAAGGGAAGCGACCTGGAGAGTACTGTAACATCCCTGTCCATGTCAATCAATGACACTGTCAGCCTGTGGTCAGTGAAGTTGCTTTCAGTGCTGTAATCCACAAACACACTGGCATTGCTCAAGGCGATGTGCATTGATGGCCAGAGATGGATCCCAGCCATTGCTACACAAGAAAGAAAAAAAAATTAATCATATTAATAGACCTAAAACTTTTTTGATTTGATGAACAGTTTGAATCATTGCTATTACTATGTTCCCTCAAGTAGCATAAAGTAGCCAGGAGTGAATCTACTCCCTGTAGCTAAAGAAAATGTGAGTGATACTTAACCATGCCAAACTCATTGTCATGATTTTGGGTGAGTGGTTTCCTTAGCTATGGATTCTGAAGGATTCTGAGTGGTTGTTAGCATGTAGGCCTTTATGCAGTTACACTGATGTTCTGTGTGGTTCTAGGTGGTATTTACAGGTCAAACACTTACAGTAGTCTCTACGGTAGTGGTCCTTCTCTGGCTTCTCTTATTTTCTGCCAGGATAAAACCAAGTCTGATTGCTAAAACATTAGAAGACTGACAACTACAGGCCTGGAAGAAATTTCACATTATTTCTTCTCTTTTTTTCGGCTTTTCTGCTACTTTTATTGACAGTGACTGTCTGTAGGACAGAAAACAATATGGAGAAAAGGGAGGAATGTGCTCTTTAGAAAGCGAAAACTCACCATTGCCAGTATATGCACCACAGCCCATTGGGACGCAGCACACCAACCACTAGGTCATGACTTCAACTAAATTGGTCATTTTTTTTCAGACCCAGATTAGATTTTATGGTTTATCTCTAATATTACTGTAGATTTAAGGTTGTGCATTTGGAGCCATATGTAAATACTATACTACTACGTTATATTTAATAATAATGCAACACTGAAACAAGTTTAAGTTCTACTGCTGCACAGTACTGTTGTCTATTCCTGCAGTATGAGAACTTGAGGAGGCATTGTGATTTACAAACGCTGTGTGTGTGGGTCACTTCCTGCAGAAAAAACAAATACATCCAGGGGAAGAGAGTGCAGGAAAAGTCAGTGACCCTCCCTTCCCCCTCCCTCCATTTTCGTCTCCAACTGAACTCAATTCACCACGGTGCACTTGAAACTGCCAATCACTAACCTTCATGTAAACTCTATTTTGCATGAGAAGCAGAAAAGTTGGATTATATAACTGAACATTTGTGCTGTTGTCATGATTCCTGCGGATGTAATGAGAACTACATTTTTTTATTACACCTGTTGCATTGCAGGTTTGGAGTTCCTTTCCTTGCCACAGTCACCTATGGTTTTTGTAAGGCATGATGTTCCATAAAGCTGCTTTGGCATACAAATAAAGTTGACTTGACTAAGTTCCAGGTTAAACTGTTCTTTAAAATGTAAGGACATCTTCTCACCAAATCCAATCAGGAAGAGCAGCACAAATAGGGTCGCTGTAGGGAAACCCTGTGTCATTCCGACTTCTGCGGCCTCTTATCTTTCTTTGTCCACATCACCCCAATCCGCTTTTATTTACTCTGTCCTGACACAGATCAAATTCAATAAGACACAAGATATGAATATGTTCATTCTCCATACCACACCTGACTCTTTCACTGGACTATGGATTGGTAAATTGGAAAGATGTATTTGAATATCTTTCTTGATAATCTCACATTTTAACACATAGTACATAGACTATTCAGTATATGCATATATAGGCTACACTTACTTAATAAAATATAGGCTATGCACAATAGCTTTTCTTGATTTGTATTATCTATCCAAACATAGAGCAAGGCATAGTTATAGAAAAAAAATAAGATTTCTGACTTAAACGTGACACGTTTAGTTAGGTTTTTTGAGGCAGTTATGTATAATCTCTATAAAGAATATAGAGGGAAATATAAATATAGGCTACATTCTATATTAATATAATTTCTATTCATTATATTTTATTCTAAATATAGAATTATTACAAAATACTACATACTATTATAAAACAAAATTATGTATAATAAATGTATGACTAGTAATGCTATAGGCTACTGTTCCTGGGGCACAATACATATGAACACCCTAAAAACGTTCAAATTCCTATTGCTTTTTGTTGTAAACTTACAACTCGTATTGTCCAGATATCTGTTCTCTTGAACTTATACAAAATAATAAAAAAAAACCTTCATGCATTACGGTTCTTACCTGTCGATAGCCTTCGCTTAAATGCTAAAATTAAAGGTAAATAAAGGTATAGAGGTAGATGATAAAAGTATTTTACTTACATATGACATTGAGTCGGATGTATACCGTTGTATTCTTGTATTCTGGACGGGCTGAAAGGCATCACGTTACCGCGAGTTTTGTTTTTAAGCGTTAAATGAATGAACGTCTCGCTCTGAGGTACGCTCCAGACTGAGACAGTGCTCGCGCGCTCCCTCGCTTCCTCTACCGGCGCTATTAGGGAAATTAAGTTAGGATGCGGTCTGGTCTCCACAAAAATCTATTTAGTATTTGGGTCTAGCCAACAAATTGTGAAGAACTGCATATTATACATTTTCAATGTGAATCCAAGGCGCTCTATTAATACAGCCAATTAGCATGTTACCGAACATAAATGTCATCTGCTTAATAAAAAACCTCTCCTCAATAAATCTCCTCACAATGGGGAGGTCTGTCTCAAGATGAACTTGGCATTTCAGGCAAAAATGGAAGTTCTTTAATATATTAAGCTATATTTAGGAACAGTCTACTCATTGTAATCGCAGTTGTCATTACTGGCTCACATGCTTCCATGGAAAGACCTTAGAAAAACAGAACATAATTCCTCAGTACTAGCAATTAGTGCCCTAAAAGACAAACAAGGCTGGTGAAGCATCTGATATAATAAAGCCAACGAAACGTGATAACACACTAGAGATAATCAAGAAAGATAAATGAACATGAAATAAAACCCAAAGACAGAAAATGCTTTTTACAAAATATTATTTTTACACAACAGTCCAAAATAAGTATGGAAGACTTCATATGCTTCCATAAGGGGAAAAGCAGATTGCTTTCAACAAAAGTGTCATTGAATTAATTTGATGTATTGATGAATTTTCTGGTTATTCTGGCCTTTTTTAGAATTATAAATAGAAATTTTCCTTTCCTTCTGTCTCACGTGTTTACACTACACATGTAAATGCACACATATTTTTATGGACAATCTGACAGCATTGAATTTGCGCCTATGTGCTGGAGTTACACAATATCAACAACAAACTCTGTCCTCTGCATCCTTTGTCATCCCCCTTTCATTAGAGGCTGTGGAAATCACTAAACATGTTAGAAAAAAAAGATGCTATAACGTATGCAAGTATCTTAACCAACATTCATGAAAGACCCTATTGACAAACACAGTGGAAAGTAGGTACCCACTTGGGTCCACAGCGAGAGCTAATCAGTTATCAGTTCTGAGAAGGATCCGGGGCCAGCGGGAGCTAAGAGCCAGCCGGGTTCGATAACATATCGGCTTCATGCGTCAGAACAGGTTGGGATAAAAACGCAGACCTTCTACCGAATCGTCTCGGCACAAGTGACCGATTTTTTCAGCTAGTAACAACCTATAAAGAAGAGAAATACATCAAAATAGTGAGAAGACACTTGAGGGATGAATTATTGATGAAATAAGGAAAAGGATGTCTCCTGTACCTCTCTTTAGAAAGGAGAACTGACAGTCCCAACAGCTTGGCAAACTCTTCGGCTGTGAGGGAGCCTTTATCAGACACCTGGGAGAGGAAAAAGAGAAGGAAACCTCAATTAAACCAGATGGATGTCCACCAAAACCACCGCTTTGTGTTTGGGGGCATTGCCAAAGCTAAAAATATACAATACTATGTTTCGATTAGATAAATGTGTCACAGTGAGTTTATAAAGCAAATTTCTCACACTAGAATTAAAAGGAAAAAAGTAGAAGAAATTCATTTCATCATGAATTTCATTTTCTTTTTTTAAATGACAATTAAGCAAATTTCTTGCCCAAAATACTACTAATAATAATGTACTTAAGCATCTTCATTTATTTTATTTTTCTTAAAGAAAATAAATTACATGCAAATGAAATTCATTCGATTTGTATTTATATCAGTTATTGCTGTGACTGCTGTCAAATGATTAATCGCATCCAAAAAAGCTTTTGTTACACACACACACACACACACAGTACACACACATATATTATGTAAACAACAACATATTTTGGATGTGATTGATCGTGATTAATCGTTTGACAGCACTAATATCAATATATATTAAACTCTATATAATCATAATAATGTTTCCAAATCATACGCAATAAAAAAAAAGATATATATTTTTAAATTAATTAACTTTTTTAAATTTTGCAATGAGATTTGATCTTTTTTTGCATTACAATAACAACAATTTTGATGAAAAACTTGCTTAATTTTTATTCAAATGATTCTACATTGCAAAATATTTCAATTGTTCTAATTTATTATTCTTATTTTATTGTAAAACATGACCCAGGAGTGATCTTGACTGGTTTCGTGAGATTCACCTGGCTACTGTATATACCAAATTTAATGGCTAATTAAATATGAAGAGAGCAATAATTGCCAACTCATGTCAAATGATCTTCAAATATGCTTGCTTTGTTTTTTTGAACATTCCTCTCCTTTACCACATCTGTCTTGGACTCTTCAGGGATGGAAATTTCTAATCTGATACGCCTCTCATTCCAACTCTTTGACCTAAAACCCCACCCCCAATCACATCTGCTAGCTGTGTCTTGTCCAAAAACCCTTTGAAGGTGGTTCATTTCATGCAATTTCTAGGAGTATGAAAAGGGAAACTTCTCTCACTTTCCTAACCACAACCATTTAATAGAAGAGGAAGAAATTGGCTGTATAATTTTGTGGTTATAAATCTGATCCAATTTCCACTCTACGAACCTGTAATTAAACATGACAGGAAGTTGCTGCATGATGTTTGAATGGCCACATAAGTGATTTCACAGATGGGGGAAAATGGTAGCACGGCACTCACATTATCTAGAGCTGAGGCAATCATTTCCTCTTCACTGTGGGACTGGAGCTGAACCACCATCACCCCGCTGTCAAATACTCGCAACCTGACAGGGAAAGAGAAATTATGTTTATGTTGCTGACAACTTAAGTAATCTAATCGTATGCAACCTAATTGTGGTTTGGGAGTCAAATGGTTGTTTTCTTTTTAAAGATGGAAAATGCAGCCAACAGACAGAGGGCGGACACGGGTCCTGAAAACAGGAAGTCTGCCATGAAGTGACTGACCGATCCCATGCTGACCTGCTTTGGCCTACAAAGACACATCCACATTTGCTCACTTTTACTCACACAAACACACACATACAAATAAAAATGCTCACACCCTTACCGTAGAGGAAGCTTCAGTGATTCAAACATCTTGCAGGCATTGACTAAGTCCTCTGGAGAGAGAAGCTGTGAAGAAATTTGCGAGAGACAGATTATATGCCTCGAAAGATCCATCCAGAATGTTTTAAAGAAAAAAAATCACCATAGAACTACATAAATATTTATGTACATTTCAAAAAAAATAACCTGAGAGATATTTTTCTTACACTTTTTTAATGTGTTCATATTAAAAAGGTTTTTAAATGTCATTATGATTCTTTTTTTAAAGAAATACTTTAAAATAATACTTTTATTTAGAGTGCATTTAGTTGAAAAGTGACAGTAAAGACATTTAGAATGTCTTAAGAACTTTTTTTAATCATGGTTTCCACAAAAATTATTCAGCAGCACAACGGTTTTCAACAATGTTTCTTGAGCAGCAAATCAGCTTATTGGAATGATTTCTGAAGGATCAAGTGACACTGGAGTCTGGATTAGTGATGCTTTGCATCACAGGAACAAATTACATTATTTATTACATGACAATACACATTATAAATTAATTTTAAAAAATGTAATAAAAACTATTATTTAAAATTTTCATTGTATTTTTTTGATAAAAACAACTGCAGCTTTGGTGAGCAAAAGAGACTGCTTTCAAAAACATTTCAAAATCTTATCTTCCCTAAACTTTTGAATGATGCTGTGCTTTTCAAAACTTTTTTACCCCAAATATTTTGGGTTATTAATTCATAATTATCAATAGGTTTTTGGGGATTATACCACATTTTAGAACCTGAAATAACCTTGCTTCTGATGGATGCAAACCAAACATTTAAAGTGAGAGCTTGATCTCTACTCTCCAGATGGCTGTGCCATCATCAGCTTCACTCTTAATGCTGGGAAGGAGATCAGGATCAGATCTGATTAACTCAATGACAAGACACACCGATGAGTCCAGCTTCATCTTACCTCCATACCACGGGCTCTGTTCACCAAACAGTACACTTCTGTGAGGGCCATCATTCCTCCACGCTCCTATAGAGAGACAGGAGAAGAAAGAAGATAATATCGCCAAGTAAGACGGAATGTATAGTCATCTGGTTATTACTGCAAAGTAAACCTTAAAAAGGTGATGATTTTCAGATAATGATGAGCTAACTTTACAGTATCATAAGTAGTACACAGCTACTCACTCAAAAAAAAAAAGCATATGAATATTTATTTGCGTTGCACAATGAGAAGAAACAGATGTGAAGACAAACAAAACATGAAATTACCACCTAAACAGTACTGTTCATAAGTTTGGTGTTGGTCAGAATTTTTTTAATGATAGTCTTTTTTTAACAAAAATATAGTAACATTGTGAAATATTATTACAATTTAAAATAACTTTTTTATTTTAGTATATTTAATGACACTTCAGAATAAAATAATATAATTTAATATATGAAGCTGAATTTCAGTGAAGTCTTCAGTGTCTTATTTCATTTCTTATTATTATCAGGATTGAAAACAGTTGTGCTGCTTTATATTTATGTGTAAACCGTCACACATTTTTTTCAGGATTCTTTGATGGACAAAATGTTCAAAAGAACAGCATTTACCAGAATTAGAAACCTTTTGTAACATTATAAATGTATTGACTCCTAATTTCTTTCAATCAAAAATCTTACTGACCCCAAACTTTTGAACAGTGGTGGTATGCAGGTGGCCATGCAAAGCTGCTTGATAAACCTTAGAAATATATAAAAACACAGTTTATTACCTCTAGTGGGGCCAGTAGCATGTCTCCCAGCTGTTTGGCGAGTTGGATGTGGTATTGTGTTCCTGAGCCGTGTGTCTCTCTGGTCACTGGGTTGGCTATACCCATACTCAGCAAATAAGACTTGAAGCGGATAGTCTGTCAGATGGCACACAAAACAAACAAGACAAATTTAATTGCAGCTCTACACTAACTAAATATAAGAAAAATGAGCAAGCCTGGCTGTTATAGGCTACCATCAATGCTGAGAAATTCCAGTTTTAGCATGTGAACTTCAAAATTTCTCCAAATGGAACAAAACACATCAACTCATTTTTAGATGTGGCAAAGTTTTTCCTCATCTGATTGTGGACTTCTGTAATAACTGGTCATTTTCTGTGCAATAAATATTTGTGTCTATTTGGATGCAATGCTGCACTTAAGAAACAATCCTCAATCCTGGCTGCATTTCAACTCAATTCTAGGTTCTATTTATGTCACTGTCTCATTTCCTTGCCCTCAGTGCCCCTGTACAAAGTGTATGTTGCAAGCGACCGGGATCTCTGAGCTCTGTGTGGATTACACTGCCAATGTTTGCCAAGCTTTGGATTTATAGACACTCCACTGAGCCAGAGAACATGACACAAAGGTACATAATCGAATGTATTTTTTATTAAAGAGAGAAGGACTGATATCTAACCTTTTAGAAGCATATCTGTGCATATGGAGGCCGAATAAAACAAAACATTTAGCTATAACAATAAATATAACAGCTGTTATCTACATGTAATCTAAAAAAGCCTATTAACTTAAGCAGGATCAAAGCAGTAATAGACTTTGAGGAGGAAACAGCCTTATAAAAAGGCTCTTCTTACAAGTTCATAGGTGTACACTACTATTTAAAAAATTTGGGGCAGTAACTTTAAAAAATAAATAAATAAATACTTCAGCAAGGATGCATTAAATTATTCAAAAGTGATGAAGAGTTTTGCACTGTTTAAAAAGATTTATATTTTAAATAAATGCTGATCTTTGGAACTTTCTACCCATCAAAGAACCACAAAAAATTTTATCAGTTTCCACAAAAATATGAATCAGTACAACTTTTATCAAAATTGGTAATAATAATAAGAAATGCTTCATGAGCAAATTTGCATATTAGAATGATTTCTAAAGAATCATGTGACACTAAAGACTGAAGCAATGATTCAGAAAATTCAGCTTTGCCATCACATGAATTAAAAAAAAAAACATTTGAAAATATATTCAAACTGAAAACAGTTCTTGTAACAATATTTCACAATATTACTGTTTTATCACATTGAAGGATTTCTCAACATAAGACACCTCTTTCAGAAGCATAAAAAAAATCTTACTGCCCCAAATTTTGAGCAGTAATGTTTAAAATCCAGTATTTGATTAATGACTGGCTAATGTCAAATATCTCAGCCAATCACATGATGAAACACTGGTGCTTCAGAAACCAAGCACCTCAGGGTCTTTAAGCTCACCTCATCTTCTGTAATGTCACCCTGTTTGTCTTTGATTTTGTTGGCAATGGATTTGGAAAGTTCCACCATCTCTTTGGCCTGCAAGGAAAGATAGTGATTTGCTGAATCAAGAGAGATAAATTTGACCATGGCTGTATTGTGAAGGGTAACAGGCCGACCCACCGACCTACTGAGTGACTGACCTTTTCCATCAGTTTACTGAGATCCACAAAGGCCTGAAAGAATAGATAGATGTTAGAATAGTGATATCCAAAACACCTCTTTATCAAGGGCCGAAATCACCTGTAAATCACTGGGTGTGCCCACACCTAACAGGATATCCCACTGCTGTGCACTCTTTTTATCTTCCATTATAGCTGTGCCAGGAAGCTAATCAGAGCTATGAGGTCATCTAGCATTAAAAACAGGGTCCCGCTTTCTTTCAACATTAGTGGCCCCTTAGAAGGGGGCCATGGCGCCCACAGCTTTCCTGATTATCTCAGGCTGGTATGCCAGTGCTGTATGTTAGATATGACTACCTGTCAGTCTGTTTCTCTTTCTTACCTCTGAAATGTTTTTATCTGTCTCTTTTCTTTTCTCTTCCAACTTCCGTTCAATACCCACAATCCCCACTGCACGTGTTCTTCCTGCCTACAGAACCACAGAGAGCAGGAGAGAAAAAAAATGAGCCTCGCTCTTTGTTAAGCATGCACATGTACAAACAATAACTCAAAAAACATGCAAACAAATAACAAAGGAACAGGAAGGAAAGGGTTTGCCCAGGGATTACTGCTTCAGGGCCACGGCCTGTTCTTTACAATATACAAACTTACATTTTTTTTTTAAACGGCTATACAAACGTTGCAAGATATCTATAATATATAACAATAATAATAAAAAAAAAACATATCAAAGGTAAAACAATATTTTGTAAATATTTGAATAGCACGATATCACAAATTACAAATGGCAAGCAACATTATAACAGTGCCACCTTGAGGTTGTAATAGGGACTTCATCTTTATTCATTCAAAACAAAATTAACAGGCAATTCACAAAGATTTATTTGATTCTGAAGTGTCATCAGATCCCTAGAGCAGATAACTGACTAGCCGCCACCAGTATGAATATTTATTTAAAATAGTTAATGCTATTTTGCAATTAAGAACAGCTGACACAGTTGTATCTGGTGCTGATGCAACTTAGTTATATGTGACCCTGGACCACAAAACCAGTCTTAAGTCACTGGGGTATATCTGTAGCAATAGCCAAAAATACAATGTATGGGTCAAAATTATTGATTTTTCTTTGTAAAGATCATGTTCCTTGAAGATATTTTATAAATTTCCTACTGTAAATATATCAAAACTTAATTTTTGATTAGTAATATGCATTGCTAAGAACTTCATTTGGATCAATTTAAAGGTGATTTTCTCAATATTTTGATTTTTTTTTGCACCCTTAGATTCCAGATTTTCAAATAACTTTATCTCGGCCAAATATTTTCTTATGCTAACAAACCATACATCAATGAAAAGCTTATTTATTCAGCTTTCAGGTGATGTATAAATCTTAATTTTGAAACATATATATATGTGTATGTATGTATGTATGTATATATATATATGTATGGTAAGAAAATCATAAAGTTAAACATTTTAGCAGCTTTTTAAACTCAAATTAATCAAATCAATTAAATAAATCATGTCATTAATTTAAAACAATATCAATTTCTAATGCTTGCATTATTCAGCTACTCACAAAATAATAATTATTTAAACAAATACAGCTACAGTGCTATTGTTAGTTCAAACTAAAATTATTTAAACAATTTTCAGCAACTCAAAGCTGAAATAAAACAAAATATAAATATAAACAAATATTAATATTTGATGAAAAAAAATCTACATTAGTAATGTTGCTTTGGCAACTAACTGAAATAAATAAATTGATGTTGAAGGACTAAAATAATTCTGACACATTATTTTAGTAAAATTACTAAAAGTACAGCTGACATAATAAAGCTGATTTAATTTCAAATTAAAGCCAATTAGAAATATTCAAATAAAACAAATAAAAATGGTAAAAGTACATAACACAGTTGCTAAAACAAACAAAAATTAAAAAGTATAATAATAAAAGATTCTAAATATTAATAAATATTATAAAATCACATAAATAACTAATAAATATACATAAAAATACGCAAATAACACTGGATAATTATAATAACTGTTCAAGGCATAAATATATATAAAATAATAAAATTTGTTATTATTAAAAAAAATGAAATTAATAGAAATAATAAAACAAAACTTAGTTGTTAACGTATCAATCAAAGATTCAGTTTACGCTAACCTTAGGTCCTATTCCTGTGGGGACGGGCTGTGAGACAGGTGTATTCTCCCATCTTTTCTGAGTCATCTCTTCAGTTAGACGTCTGTAAAACTACACACCAAACACAGCACAAGTTATTTACACCTTTCTAACACTTCTGCTCCGTTCCTCTCTAAGTGTCATGACCGCTTGTAGTGCATGCTTTCAAACTGTATTAAGCCAGATTTAGTGGAGTAATAAAGTCCATGTACGTGCAAGCAGAATTAATCCAAGCATCATCTCAGTTGAAATATTTGTGACATCACTCCTTCAGTTACTGACCTCAATCTGCCCATGTTCCTTGAAGGACAGCTTTATATAAGAGTACTTGCTGTGCTGGTAGGGGCCTGGCTCCTTATTTTCCGGGGCTGGATGCAGGTGAATGACAATCTTGGCACTGCAGGGTTGGAAAGGTAACTGTTTATTTTTATAAAACAAATTAATAAAGGGGGTGTAATTGCCAATAGTATTATTATAACATGCTACACATGTCAGATGCATTAATTGCATGCTGATGTTAAAGTGCAGTCACCTTTTTCCAATGCCGGCTGCTTGCTCCTCAAAGAATATGATCTGTGACAAAGGTATGCATATACAGCATTCCTACAGAGATATGAGATATTTCAGACATTGTTCTTCATTTAAAGCAAAACGACAATTAAGAGTGAGAGAAAAGTTTGATATAAGTTAAAAAATTGGACATGACTTGACAATATAAAGGCGGTAAAATGATACTGAAGATGACATACATGACTCTTCTGGTCTCTCCAGAGAAAGCGATGGGTGCTAAGAAGAATGACTCCCACATCAAGTTTAGCCTGTCAATATGGAAACAGGATGATATTATCTATCCAAGTATCGCAAAACTCATTATTGTATTTTGTATGACCACATTTCTAATTCTACAATTACTTTCTAGCAGTATTAATAAACAACATCATCTAAAATATACATGTGTTTAGCTGTAATGTTTACATCATCGTCAGGTCAGTATTTTCGACATGGTTGTCATTTCATAACTATCTACGAAAAAAATACCTTATCGTCCCCATCGTAAAGTCTCACTCCTCTTTGCTGAATTACTAACGTTTCGTTCATCTCAAGTAACCCATTTGTCCAAACAAACCTGTCCATTGTTAACAAAAGTGAATAACAAAACTACAGCATATTTTACATGAAGCTGTTTACTTCCGCCTAGGTGTCCGGGAATGCGCCTGTTTGAAAAACACGACAATCCATTCAGAACTTCTCTCTCCGTATTGCTTTTAATGCGTGTTATAGAAAGTCATACAAATAAACTAAATAATGTCCATTTCATTTAAAATTCCCCATTATGAGAATGTGATACCTACCTAAATTGTTACCAAAGAATTGCCAGAATTTATGACAAATCGAAAAACTACCATTAATATACTTTTTTTGATAATAGATTATAAATAGTTTACAAAAAGACATTTATTTCGAGATATAGTCAACTCCCTGCGTCCCAATGTGCATACTGTCCACCCTAAATAGTATTGAAAATTACTACTATTACATAGAATTTAGGATGGATAGGGTGCACATTGGGACGCAGGCACAGACTCTTTCGCGTCGGGGTCCTGACAAAGGAAGTCGCACACGAACTCCAGCCCTTAGCATCTCTGCTAAACCCTAACAAACAGCGACAATCTATCAAAACAAACAAAACTACCGCGTGAACTATGATCTTCAATCACGTCAGCAACATTTGTAATCGTGCAAACATGATAAAAGACATGCATATATGTGAAGAATGGTGCATTTGAGAAGTGTGTGAATTTAGCACTGGACTATTGTTGTTCCTCATGTCATGATGCCCGCCTGAACTTAAAGAGACCGCCAGCCTTCTGTTGTACCTGCTGAACCTCTCCGAAATGATTCTGGCTTCACCAAAATGATAGATAATTTGCAAAACGTTGATGAATTCAAATATTGATGCTGTGAATAAGTGTAACAAGACTACTGCGTGAAGTATCCCATCAGCAGGTGAATGAAGGGTCGCCGTTGAGATGCTGTAGGAGGAATTGGTAATCAATACAGTGATCAGAGCATCGATAGAGAAGATGGACAAGAAATCTTTTGATATCGTCTTGGACGAAATTAGAAAGGTATCATTTATATTTGCAGTATAATATAAGTCTCGTCTGTTCTACTAAGAGGCAGTTGTGATCAGTTTGGCTGATTAATGGTTATTGAATAAGCAACAGAGGATAATATTAATACTGTCATTTTTGTTTGTTCTGAAGTGTGTTTTGACCGATCAGCGAATCAAAGCTATAGAGCAGGTTCATGGGTATTTCTCCAGTGAACAGGTATGTTGATTTGGTAACAGTAGAGAACTAATTCTGCGGTAACTTGTATCTACTTACCTGTCAAACTTCCTTCCTCAGGTGATTGACATTTTGAAGTACTTCTCCTGGGCAGAGCCACAAGTAAAGGCAGTCAAAGCCTTGCAACATGTAAGAATTCTGTTTCGTATTGATTTTATTCATCTACAGTCTTGTTAGTTGAGCTAAATGACTTTAATTGCATAACATGTTTTTCCTTCAGAAAATGGTTGCAATTCCAACAACGAAGGCTGCAAACATCCTTAATTGTTTCACATTCTCAAAGGACAGAATTATTGTACTAGAACTCATTGCTCTGTAAGTTACACTCTACAGAAATTATGCACATCAGGAAATATCCAAACAACTTAAATATAATGCAACAATGCAATATGTAATGTATACTTTACAGAAATATTTCTGATGCCCAAAATTACCGTCCCGTGGACGATGCCTTCCGTACTCACCTCGCTGAGAAGAAGCGTGCAAGAAGAATCCTAGAGCAGGTAAAACGTACTCGTTCATATGAATTTACAAACTGTACATTATGGCCAAGTGTAGGCTATATTGATTGAATGGGGATTTAAATGCAGTACATTTCTGTAATTTGTTTAGGTGTGTAAGGTGGGATGTAAAGCTCCAGTGGCGATGATTTCATCCTGTGGGATGATCCCAGGCAACCCTTACCCCAAAGGCAAACCCAGCCAGCTCACTGGAACATTCCCTGTAAGTTCCTTCACTTAATAAATATATTAAATACCTTGTAAATGCATATTGTTTCCTTTAGTTCTTTAAAATTAATTGTGGCTTTTATTGGAACTTTTAAGGGATTGCCTGCCAAAAAGGATGGAGACGATGCAACCCTGGATGGAAAGGGCATTGCTGCACGCATCCTTGGACCAAGCAAACCGGTATGTTTTATTGGACAGGTATTACTGCCTAAAGATATTTGTTCTTTGAATGTTTCTGATAGTTCATTAATGGCTATGAATCTCATCATGTCATCTTGAATAGTGAACACATTTCTTATTACATCCATTTCTCTCTTTTCCCACAAGTCACCATCAACGTACAATCCACACAGGCCTGTGCCATACCCTATCCCGCCATGTAGGCCACATGCAACCATCGCTCCGAGTAAGACCCTTTCCTTCAGATTAAAATAAAATGATCAAGAATAAATTCTATGGGTGATAATCTCACTAATGTACAAGAAACAGTAGACCATGCATATGCCAGCAATGTGTCTGTGTGCAACATGAACGTTAATGTGGGGGACTGGATTCAGAATGTTCTTGCCCTCTTCTCCGGATGCTGCCCAGGTGCGTACAACAACGCAGGCCTGGTGTCTGTGGGTGGGGTCATCACCGCCAGTGTGCCACCCCCACCCTACCGAGCCATTCCCAATTCGGCAGGTACAACGTGCAGTTGCCAGCGCTGTGTGCTGCCTTTAACAACTGTGACTGCAATGCTGTCTGTAGACGCTACCTCACCGTGGCATGCTCTAAATCTGCCTGCAGCACCTATAGCATGCAAATTGATCATTCTTAAAACTCTGGGGTTTCTTTACTGATCTAACTGAGCTAATATGGTCATTTCCATTTGCTACGAATGATAATAGAGAGCACAAATTCTAGAATTCGTATTATATTGGATTTTCCAGAGTCTGTGTGTGAATGTAATGTTCTAAAAAAGATTTTACTTTACGGCACTTGCAATAGAAGTAAACTACACTATTCACTTTCAAGTTTGAGAGCACAAAGGTGCAAAAATGTCATTTTTCTTAAATCTTTGTGGTGAGACTGTTTTAGACTTGACTTAAATGCCTAAAATCGACATTAGAATTTTTCTTATTGTGAAAGTTTCTTATGTATCTTGTCACAAATGTTTGAACGTCTCATAGTAACACATAATATTCAAGCCTTGTTGGCATTACCTTAAATAGTTTAAATCTATTGTAAGTGCCTCACTGCATCCAAGATGTTTGCTTGCTTGTTTTTTTTACAAACCTAGGGGACAAGTTGAAATTTCTGTTGAACCCAGAAAATTCTTTAAAATAGGTTTGCAACAACTTTGCCTAACTAGTTTTATCACAAGGGGGCACTATGTTATATATTGTCAGTCCATGTTTAGAGCGTGAATGCTTGCTCTGCTGCATTGTGCATCTTATGGTGCAACTAGAGGATTGGTAGATTTCCTGAATTCTCTCGCTTGCTTTTTCTAATGCGCCTTTAAAAACCAACACTAATAAACTTACATGCATATGGTACCTTGTCTTTGTCATTTCATAGGGATTTCTTCTTTTTAATATTTCATTGTGCGTATTGTTTCATATTTTCAGGTTACAGCCGACCTGTCAGTCAACAAAATTCTACCGCCAACATCTCCGGCACACCTGCTATCTCTCCTCATAACTCCACAGCATCTACTCCAGTCACCTCCCAGCCTCATCCTACCACACCAATCACTCCGGTTTTTCCTGGCATGGTCCCATCCCAAAACCCTTTAACCCCCTCCCCTTCTCCTGCCCCCTCACCCTCAGTCATCAAAGGACCTCCTCTCCCAGTTGGTTCTCCCCAAGTTGCCTCAAACTCCAGTGGCCACACCACACCAGTTCCTTCTCCGTTCCCTGGCATGCCACCTTCTGGTCGAAACACCCCTTCCGTCATCAAAAGTCATACCCCATCTGGAACACCCTGTGGAACACCCGGGCCAAGTACAAGCGTCCCTTCTTCTCCATTCCACAGTGCGCCCCGCTCAGAAACGCCTTCCGGTGGACTCACATCTACTCCCAGGGCAATTAGTGACCCCTTGACTCCTCATGGAGCTATGGGATTACACTCAATGAAGGGTTACCCAACTTCCTCAGATTCCCAGTCAGCACTTTCACTCCCTGGCACTCCCTCTACCCAGTCACATTCGGTTATCCGTAGTTACACACCCTCAGGGATGTCCTCTCTCACTCCTGGACGCTCTACTCCTAACATGCAAATTGTTGGTGGATTACCAGTGGCCCCTGCGGCTCCAAGTCCTAAGCCCTCTCCTGGACTGACCTCTCAGGCAGCCATGAGTAGCCCTGGTGGAGCTTTGTTTAACGAGCAACATGCCAGCTCCATGGCCCGGCACGGCGGAGGTAGTGGAAGCAACAGTCCTGTTCCTTCCGCTTTCAAAGGTCCCTCCCGCTCTGGCACCCCTTCTCTTAGCTCTCTAGTAATGCCCAACTCTGCTGTTCTTGCCCGACCCATGGGCATGGCCCATGGTGCTGCCTCGCCACAATCCTCTTTACCCAGCACTGTTGGTGTAGCCGGACTCCACAGTCTTTCCTCAGCTCTGGGCTCTCAATCTGGAAGCAGCCCTGCTCCTCATTTTTCAGCAATGTCTCCTTTCCCTGGAACCCAGTCCTCCATTTCCACCCCATCTACTCCTACTCCTCCAGTCTCATCTGTATATTCTGGCCTGGCTCACTCTAGCACTCCCACACCCTCCCCCTTTGGCCTGGGATTGACCACAGCTCCCTCCGTGTTCCCGGGTCTTCCTCCTGGCCCAAACCCTGCTTTCCCAGGTTTTGGTGGCTCAGGGCCCACTGCAGCAGGTAGTCCAGTGCTGTCCTCCTTAATGGGGCTTCCAGGAGCCTCTTCCTCAGTAGCCACCGTTGCACCTCTCCAGGCAGCAGCAGTCGCAGCAGCTGCGGCAGCAGGAGTCCCCTCCTCTTCTCCTGTGCTTCCTGGATTTGCCTCTGCATTCAGCTCTAACTTCAACCCCGCCCTTGTTGGCCAGGCTGGGTACATTTTTTTTTTTCTATTTATGTTGCATGGCTTCATGAAGTATTAAGAAGCAGAGAAGTTTGATTATACTATGCTAGAGTTTATTTAGGGCAGGGGTAGCGAACCCAGATCCTGGAGGAGTACCTTCCTGCAGACTCGAGTTCCAACCCACTTGCTCCAACATACCTCCTGTTATTTTCTAGAAATCCTGAGACCAGTTTATTAGGATTTGATTCACTGATTCATGTGTATTTAAAAAAGGTTGGTGCTAAACTCTGCAGGATGGCAGCCCTTCAGGAGCAGAGTTGGCTACCCCTGATTTAGGATTATTTAAAATAAGCAGAAAGTGCTAAACTAGGGGTGCCCAATCCTGTTCCTGGAGATCTACCTACCTGCATAATTCCATTCATCTGTCTGTAATCATGAAGTGCTCCTGAAGATCTTAATAAGATGGTTCTGTTGCGTTGGAGCATGGTTGAAGTTGAACTTTGCTGGAAGGTAGATAACCAGGAACGGGACTGAGTACCCCTGTGCTAAACTATTATGTATCATGATCATCTTAATTGTTCATGGAAATAACAGTTTCAAGACCTAGTGAGCTGCCTACTTAGCCAGCATTATAGGTATACAACACAAGGGCTTCTCTAAAATATAAGAAGATTGATTGTGTATATTTCATTTAATATTGAAAAAAAGTATCAATAACTGCAGTTCAGTCGAATCACTAATGGACTGTGTTATCCACTGCTTGTGTGTTATGTATTTTATGCGTATTTAATTGTACTGAAAGCTTAGCAATATGGTATGGGAAAACTTATTGGAATCAAATGAGTATTAAGTAACTTGAAGTTTTGTCTCAGGATTCTGTCTTAAAAGGGCTATGTAGGTAGTAGTCAGCAAGGCAGGTCACTGGGTCTTGAACTGGTTATGTCAAACATTTTCCAGTTGAAATGCTCTGCAAAGTCTAAAGTCTATATTTTCTATTCTATTCCAAGATATGGAAAAACGGTCATAACTGCCATAAGGAAACCATAGCCACAAAAAATATTTTATGGTCATATGGCTGATTAACTTGAAGTTTAGATACCAAGTCTGTCAGCAACCTATATAGCTTTTCAGATGGCACGGTTGCCTTTGAATTTCATATTACAGATTATTGTGAAACTAAGTAAACAAGTGAAATCTATTTATGTTAGTAAAATAATCATTAGAACTGCATTATTAATAGGCCTATGCAATGTTGCTTAATGTGTTACTCAGGCTAACTGGTAGTCTCCAGGCCCCTGGAGGTGCAGCTTTCCCAGGGTTGCTGTCTTTCCCCCCAGGGATGCCCAGCTTCTCCACGACAGCTCCTGCTGCCCTCTCTGGTCTTCACAACTCTGCCATGCAATCTGCTCTTTTGCAGGTATCTATTTATTTGTCGGAGGCTGCAGCTCTTTGTTTGATCATTATAGTGCTACTGGATGTTGTTATTATTATGCCTGCTATTAAGATTACGAGTAAGTTTTTTTTAGAAGAGTTTGCTACTCTGCAAATGTTAAAGTTTTTTTGTGTGTGTGATTGCAGGCTCACTCTGCATCAGCGCTTGACAATTACCCTCCCCAGCCGAATGGATTCACTAACTACCCTGCAGCCGCTGGCTCGAGCTTCCCTCTGCAGCCAGGCCTGCATCCGCCACTGGGCTGGCAGTAACTCATTGTGAGTTACAGAGGGCAGGCATATAGAGAACTATGCCACCTAGTGTGTGTAGTATGTGTAAACTATGATGAACATTGTGGATTTTAGTGATGGAAAAAGGTGTGTCATAACGCAATTATGGGTAAATTAAAAAGCTTATGTGGCAGCTCTACTCTCCAATAATTTCCTGCAGAAGACACTCACGTCTCAAATCAAGACAAGCTTGTGGTTTAGAGCTCTGCATTAGTAGAACATAATTTTTTATTGACTTTTGAGGGCTGGGCTGGACTGTTTGTTGGGGGGGGGGGGGGGGGGGGGTGGCGTTGTAGTAGGGCTTAACTCTGTTTAAGCATCATAATTTTAAAAATGAATTTTAAATATACACCAGTAGAGGAAATGTGAATAGCGTGGGTGTCTAAATTTTACTAAACTGTTTTTCCCTGTATCATGAAAGTAGGGAGTTAACTAACCTTTTATTCAAATGTCTGTCAAATACTGTACATGTAAATACCCTTTGAGAATGGGTAAATTAGGTGTTTGCTCTTTGTACTGTAGTTGTTCTGTTTGTTTTTTATTATTTTCCTAAGTTACCTTGCAAATTTTAAAGGAGCTGCTTTGCAACTCCAAAGTGACTTTAGTGTTACAAATTTTACAGTTGTGCAATTTTGCTGATATTAAGGTCAGAACCATGAATTTTGCATGTATACAATGTGTAGATCGCAGTCTACAATAATCATGTTTATGTTCATTATATATTATAAAATATAATAAAGAATATGGTAGGTTTAGTCTAGTATGTTCTAACGGCATCATGAAATAAAAGTTCTTTTCTTGGATTATCTTGTTTTTTTGTTTTTATTCTGAATTTTTTTGGTTAGCAGTGAACGTCACTTCACCTTTCACCTCTTCAGGACTTTCCAGAATGACCACAAAACCCACAGCAGCTTTCTAAAATGAGACGCAACAGGCAGTCACTACAGAAAAACAAAACCAAATTCAAAACGTTGCATTCCATTCAATGATACCAGATACCAGTTTATTTTTAAATAGAAAAGTGATATTAATTTATTATACATAATGTGTTAAAAGGAAGTTTGTTTTATTACTGAGTTCCCCTTTTTGATTGTTAAAACTGGGCAAAGTCAATATTGAGGTTTTTGCTGGTGTACTTTTTCGAACTGTTCTAAAATATTTCAGATTATTTTTGACATTGATTTACCCTGCCCATACTTTTGGTCACGTAGAATGAGTGAAATCACCACTTTAATCTTTTTCACGTCATGAATCACGAGACTCCTGTCCTGCAATTACTAGTTTCCACTTGACCCTTTGTTCACTTACTTGACATTTTGCAATACTACGAGTTTATTGCATGTAAGCATGAATGAAATTCCTCACTAGATATAGGTAATACAAAATATTTTTATAGTAAATATAGTTATAAATGGATTAGAAATAATAATGCATCAAAATTCTATTCTATTTAAAAACAATTTAGCCTAAAAATATCCTATAGTTTAACAGCAATATATATATTTTTTTAAATCATGCTTTACTGATATGCAGGTTGAAATGACTGAATTCTTATACTGATCTAGCTACCAGACTGTTTTATAATTTACTGTTATGGTTTATTAGTATTACTAAGAGTAATCTGGAAATCTATATAGAGAGAAGCACACAGGCTATCTAAAGAATAATGCATCTTGGCCTAAAGCAAACACAGCGGATGTGTTTCAGAGAAATCACAATCATCATAACTGCTTCATTAACAAACATCAGCTTCATATTGCATAATGGACACAAAGCCCACAGCATCATAAAACCATTAGAGTCTGTAAATTATCTTCTAATTGCATTGTAGACAAGGCCACACCCTTCATAGGAAGTGTTTTTGCAGTACAAATCTCTCAGTTACCCACAAAGCCAGTGCTGTCTTCTAAATCTCGTGTAGCAACAAACCCACATGGAAATGGAGTCTGAGATAGAGCGAGGACCCCAGAGCAAGCAGAATCTAATCAGTAAGATGATCTCACTTTTTTACTCTAACCCTTTTGTCTCTAAACATTGGACTTTAACATGTAATTTGCTGAGAGTATAATAGTAATTGTCTTAACTACAACTACAACAGGACTTGTGTGTCGAGGTCGATTGAGTTTGTATTGTTCAACTATGATCAGTTAGATTTGTCATTTGCATTAGTGTTTGGTTTGCAAAGCAGTCAATTTTCCATACCAGTTCACAATTGTACCTGCATGAGGAAAGAGGAAGACATAAATTTACAGTACATGTATGAAATCCAATAGCTGTTTGTGTTATTTTTAATATTCCTAGTGAGAAATTGTTCAGATAGCCTATAAGCTGAACAGACAGGAAAGGTCAACTAAGCTTGAAGTTAATGGTGTTACGTGTGTCGCGATATCTTACAGGATAGTAACTGCAAGACTAAAGGAACCTCAAAAAGGCTAAAATGGTGAAAAAGAAAGTGACAGCCAGAACCTAAACTATAAACTATTTTTACCCCCGGTTTCACAGACAAGGCTCCCAGACTAAAGTGTAAGCCTGAGCTGTTTTAACTGAAATAAACTTGATCTTAAAAATATCAGTGTCTTTGTTTTGTCTCGAGATGCACACCAGTAATGTTTGTAATTGTTACTTAAATTTCCTAATTGAACAATGGCCTAATCCTGGCTTAGTCTAAGCCCTGTCTGTGAAACCAGGCCTTAATGTATTTTAAATGTATTTTATTTTAACTGAAAATTCTGTATTCGTCAACTACTCATTTTAACCTTCAGCATTTTGTGGTTTTAGAGTTGGTGCATTATCCTGATTTGAGTAATCACATCAGATTATAAATAACCTGAAGAGTTTATTATAGTTTCTTGATTTCCTCTCTTAGGTTAATAGATTGCTCTGTACAACACAATAGTTTAGGACTTTTTACTGTATTATACAATAACCAGTACAGTAAAACACCACATGTGAATACATATAAGCATGGTAATCTTTCTGTTAGAAGAGCATAATAGACAGGTCATGAGAATAAAATATGGCCTTGGTTTGAAATTGTTGGGTGTGTGTGGAAAAATTTGCGTAGCCTTATCCATCACACTTAGGGGTTGTGGGACAATGTTCACCACCCACCCACTCACTCATAAATGACCACCCAAAGCTGATTTATGATGAAGAGGGTCTCCCTGGTGACATGTTTATCTGAGATACTGTTGAGTGAGGGGCCGATATTGATTTTTTTTGGTGTTACGTGTTTCTATTCAGGGTTAAGATGTGGTTTACAGTTTGATTGTTAGTAAGGGTTAAGATGAGTCTTATTGATAAGTTGCTATTTAGAAAGAGAATTTAGTTTCTTAGCAAACCAAATTCTAAATGAATTTAATAATAATTTTAAGTTTAGTAGTCAATTGTTACACTATGACATTTTTTTATTGGTCATCCTAAAATGAAGTGAAACTAGGATGTGGAAAGAATCTGGAAACAGCATGGTCAGTCCTATAACTTTTAGTCAAGTGCTCTTTTTGTGAACGACACCATTTTCTGTGGTTGCAGGTGAAAATAACGGGGGTCTGGGCTGCTGTGGGTGGATCATTGTGATTATCTCTGCATTTTTCTCCATCTTGATATTTCCTATCAGCATTTTCATAAGCATTAAGGTATGAACTACAATAGGACAAACAAAACAAATAATCCTGAAAAATATCAATTATGAGGCTCTCAAGGACCGGTGTTATTTTAGTAGTTTTCATTACTATTTTAAATTCATTTTATTTTTATATTTTTCATTTCCATTTATATTTTAAAGTTTATCATAGTTGTCATACAGACAACTGTTTCTTACCTGACTCTCATATCACACAGCTGCCTTTCTTTAAAAAAAATAAATAGGCCTCCATATAGGCTAATAAAATAAACTGATTAAAATTTGAACACAAATCATTATTTGAATATGGCCATTTATTAATTTGACTATAATTATAATAATTAATTTGAAAACAAAACAATATAACTAAATACTAAGCATTTTAACAGGAAATTACATCAATGCCTGACTGTTTTACACCTGCAGTTGTTGTTCAAATGTTTTATAATCCGCTTAATATGTTTGATAACTGTTTTATAGATTGTGAAAGAGTATGAGCGTGCTGTCATATTTAGACTGGGGCGGATAACAGCCCGAAAAGCCAAAGGACCAGGTAATACTTCGATTCAGAAGGTTAAAGCTAAACAAATACTTACAGTAGGTAACACCATCTTTTGTCAAAGGCAAATCAATATTTGCTGTAGACCAGTTGTCGGCAACAGGCGGCCCGCCGGAGCGGTGTGATTTTGAACGGAGCGAGGAGCGGATTTTTTAAAAGTCGGAGTGGCGTGGTTTTCACTCGCTCCATCACCAGTAGGCAACAATTCATGCCAACGACCCGTCCGTAATATAACAGCATATTTAGCAAGAATTCACAAGTTATTTTATAAATATTTAGCTAGCTTGATAGAGAAGGATCACTCAAATCAGAAAGAATGTGAATGAAGGCAATGGACATGAGCAGGAAGTTATCCCTGCTAAAAAAAAATACAATAGAAGCCCAATAGAAACCATCACAGAAATTCCAATGGGTTCCATTAAAATACCATTATAAACTATTAGCTTTTTCCAGTAAAACCATTACAAAATTCCTTTTTGTAGTGTGTTTTGGGCATTTTTCCACTAGGATTTAACATCCCACCAATAAAATCCATCACATACCAGTAGACACCATTATAATTTCCATTAAAACCAATACAATTCCCATAATAACCATTAAATCCATTACATTTCCTATTGTGTTTTGGGCAGGGCTCTATTGTTTTCTTCAGCAGGGATAATAGCCTAGTTCTCAAGGAATTAGTTTGTTCCTTCTAGATACTGACTATTTTGAGCTGAAAGCATGATTTAAACAACTACTACAACACTTATTCACATGCAATCGCTCTCTCAATAATGCATTCAAACAAATGTAGGCGAATTTTTCATCTGTATCCGATTTCGATTTAACAGAAATCTGTAAGAAATGCATCGATCCATAGGTAAAATAACTGACGAAAACGTACTGATATTTTCATCACACACACACACACACACACACACAAATAAAAAATAAGTAAATAATTGCACTGCAAAAAGCAGCAATTAGGCTATGCCTTTTAATGCTGACAACTATGTAATTAGCTTGTCATGTGGTAGGAAAAAAAGTCTGCACACTAGTGTTCCAATAAGCCATTTATTTTATTTTTTAATATTGGCCTATGAACAGAACTGTGATAAATACTTCAGCCGCGGAGCGAAGGCAGAGCGGTGTTTCTGATCTCAGTGAGCGCGGAGCGGAGTTATTAAATGCCCGGAGCGCGGAGGGGAGATTGTTGACGCTCCACTCCGCTCACAGCCTACCGCCACACAAATGTGGCATTTTGTTAATGACTGTCCTACCACAGGATTTAACACCTCACCTTTAACAGCTCACAGTAACAAAAGACACTGTAACAGTATGTCACAAGCAATTCTAGTTGCATTTTGATCAATTAATTTCTTAAATTATCCTTTGACTATGTTCTGGCCCGCCATCTAGTGGAAAAATAGTTTTTTGGCCCGATGCCAAACTTACTTGCCGACCCCTGTCGTAGACGTTCATCTAATGCACAGGACAGCTGAGGACATTCACAGAACTTGTTCTTAAAAAAATAAATGGAGTCAGTTTAGTTCAAATAACGAATCAATAATGTTTTACAGAGATCATATTATAATTTATTATAATTAAAAAATGTTACTTGTGTCTATAGGAATCTTCTTCATCATCCCCTGCACGGACTCGTTTGTTAAAGTGGATCTTCGAACCATCTCATTTGACATCCCTCCCCAGGAGGTAAACTAAAAATAAACACGCAATAAACCAGAAGTTAATATCTAAGAACTTACATTCAACACCTGAATAGTTCCAGCAAGCGAAGTCAAAGCTGAATCAACTTCTGCTCTCCAAGCAATTAGCCTTTCGTTCCTGTGTTTTCGAACGAATCATTTCCGTGAATGATTCAGTGACTCGATCATGAAGACAGTCGTTTCCTTCTTGAATGAGTCAGTGTTTTTGAATGAAAAATTTGAGGCTGAATTCGGAATAACATATTGAAAGTACTACTATTTGTGCCAAATAAATATATGGGAGAAATAGTAATGCTAGAATGCTAATATTCTATTTTGAAGTCAGCCTGAGTGACTAAATGTACCTGAGTACCTTTTTCGTTCCTGAATCAGTGTTTTGAACGAATCGCTTCAGTAAATGAGTCTAAAGCGCACGGCGCAGGTACACTTTTAGGGCGTGTCCGAATCATAGGGTGTTTCTCAAACGGAAGGAGATGGTCCTCACTGCAGAACACAAGATCCAGGGGGTGTGGTTGGATCTAGATCCAACTCCTCCCACCTTACATTTACCTAAACCTACCCGTCTCCACCCCCTGATCCCTAAACCCACCCATCCCCACCCCTAAACCTACCCATCTCCACCCCCTAGATGTAGATCCAACCCAGCCCCCTGGATCTTTGTTCTGCAGTGAGGGGCTACTGAACGGAAGGCTGCATCCTACGAAGGCTACATTTCTCGGCTGCCACGTCATCAAACGTCGCTGAAGGCCATCTCAATCGGAAGGATCCTTGGAAGGCAGCCTTCGTTTCGCGTCCTTCATTCAGCTGAATTTGAAGGATGCATGGGAATGTATCCTTTGCGACCTTCAATCACCCACAATCTTTTGTACCCATTCCATTTCATGAAAATACATTTATTTTGAAATGTTAACCCAAATAATGTTTTCGGACATGAAAGCATAGATGTTATTTTGGTGTAAATTACTCAATAAACGCTATAACTGCCAATAACTTAAGCCACGGGGAGACTGTAGACAGCTTTGATTCACTGTATTACATTAATAGAAAGCCAAATAATATAAAGATTTGTAACGCAAAGTATTTTTTTATTAGTATTTTTGTGTCGTGACGGTGAGGGCGGGAACATATGTGATGTAGCCACGCGCACTTACTAGACTGTCTTATTCTAGCATTTATATGCTGAGGAGGACACTATATAAGACTCTGAAGGACTGAACTAGGAAGGACGCAGCCTCGGTAGGATGCAGCCTTCCGTTTGAGAAGCACCCAATGACTGTAAAAAAAAATAAATAAATTAACGCAAATGCATTTGCTATTTAAACAACGTGGCGCAGGACGTGAAAATGATAACTGCGTCAGGCTGAAACTAGCAAAAAACACTTGCGTCGTGTCTGGGTCCGTATTGAAAGGGCCTAGTCTCCTTACTGATGTTTATAAGCTAATCGGTTTGGTGAATTTGGTAGTTTGTGAATGAGTCAATGTTTTTGAACAAATAGCAGAAAGGACTGATTTACTCTACTCATCAAGACAGTCACTTGTTTTGTTTCTGAAATATTGATTTAGTTTTTGTTTGCATTCAGATCTTGACCAAAGACTCAGTGACCGTTTCTGTGGATGGTGTTGTGTACTTCCGTGTAAATGACCCTGTTGCCTCAGTGGCAAATGTGTCCAGTGCAGATTACTCCACTCGCTTACTGGCCCAGACCACCTTGAGGAACGTCCTAGGCACCAAGAACCTGTCTGAGGTCCTTTCTGACCGAGAAGGCATCTCCCAAAGCATGCAGGTGCGTGTGTGATGAAGTGAAAAAGACAGGTAAATTTGGCATTCCTGCTTGTGCATCAAGGATATATTTGCAGGTCAGATACTAGCTCCGCAATTCTCCTCCCTGCTGCAGATGACTCTAGATGAGGCCACAGATTCATGGGGAATCAAGGTGGAGCGGGTGGAGATTAAAGATGTTAAACTGCCAAAGCAGCTGCAGAGAGCAATGGCGGCCGAGGCGGAGGCAGCCCGTGAGGCCAGAGCGAAGGTGAGTATTACTGCCACCACACATTACTAATGTATGTCTAAATGTATTTTAATGGTCAAAAAAAAATTTAATAAATAAACAGCACATTTAATGTACAATTTGTGATGTCACACCCTAATAGGTTATTGCAGCGGAGGGTGAGATGAATGCATCCAGGGCTCTGAAAGAGGCATCTCTGGTGATCTCAGAGTCTCCATCCGCCCTTCAGCTCAGATACCTCCAAACTCTCAGCACCATTGCAGCCGAGAAGAACTCCACCATCATCTTCCCTCTGCCCATGGACATCATAAGCCACTTCATGAAGAAATGATCGCTGAATATTCACAAAAGTGTACAGATGCTCGCAAGCCATTTATTTCGAAATTTTTGCATGATTTTTTTCTTATGTGTCATGTTTTTCTTGTCATTTATCTTTTACGAGAAAGAGTACAAAAAATACAATATCTATATCATATTTTAGAACATAGTGTAACAACTTTCAAATGGCAATTTTACATTCTTATATACAATGAGTATGCATGAAATTAAATAAACTAAGAAAAAGTAGATTTTACATTTTTAAAACATTTATAGTCATTTTCACCGATGTGAATGACAGTGTCTTTCAGCTGTTCTTCATCTAACCATAAACAACCCAACCATTCATTTAGAGCCCAAAAAGATTTTTAACCTCTGTTCACATAAGTATTTTCTAACTTTCAACTGGAGGACACTATTGTGCCAAAGAGTTAGAGGAAATGAGCTCCCAGCGCCCATGTTATGGTGGTAGTTCAAAGATTTCTGTGTGGTTTTCCATCATCTCCTCTGTCAGTATGATGGATTCCTCATACACATCCAGACCGAGACAAAGAATAACACTAAAGGAAAAATGGGTAAATGTGTTACATTTAAAATTTCATCTGTGATAAAACTTTACATATAATGAAACATAATAGCAACATTGGAAATTATTAGCACTTACTGCACTTAAAAATGATCATTAGATTTGCATTAGATTCAGTTAGTACTGTGGCTTCAGAAAGTATGATATATAGTGCACAGGTCACATGGACTACTTTTTTAGTGGCAAGTTAGCTCAAATAGATTCATCCCAATGACTAGAATGTTTTGAACCCAATTACCAAAAGGATTCAGAAGTATTCACTTAGTTCGGTGAGTAGTGTTGGTTAAATTACTCTAAAAAAATGAATAACTAATCCTCAAAAGTGTATTTGAATACTGTCTTAATCTCTCTAAAAATGCATTGCATTACTTATTAATACTAAATACTTTCTTAACCTTGACCAGCTGAACAATACAGAGATCCTTTAATTCGTTTAAATAAATAATATAAAATTAAATACATTATTCTTTAACTGATTTAAGTATTTTAAGAAGGCAACATTAAAAAATTACATTATAACCTTAGATGTTAAATTTTGGTGTTAAATCCAGTATTGAATTATATTGAGTTCTATAGACTAGCATTTAATGCAAGTACATGAGAAGTAAATAAAATTACAGAAAAATTAAGATTAATCCCTTAATTTACTTTTAAAGGGAAAAGTAATTAAATTATAGTAATCAATCTTGTCAGGTTACTGTACATCGTTACTCCAGTAGATGGCATTTTGTGTGTTATTAACATACTGTATTACACATTCTGTGACAAACCATGGTATGTCTCTTTCAACCAAAGATATGCTCCTTCACAGTCCTTACTCCAATGCTATTGGCTTGTCAGTCTTTGAATGAATCAGTCGCTTTTCAAAAGGGTGCGACTTAAATGAAAAATGGTGTGGCGGTAAAGGACGCTGATTCTTTTTGTACATTTTATATGAACTCCATATATATAGGAGCTCTGTAATAATTCTTCAGATTTCTAAATTTATGTTCTATAGACAAAAACAACAGCATACAGATTTGGGTTGACATAAATTATAGAATTGATGATTATGCCTAAACTATTTCTTTAATAAAAACAGATGCTTTCACAAGTTTAGGAAGTCTATAGAGGTGAGGTGGGCTACTCACCAGATCAGGATGACTGGTATGAGAGTTAGGCCTGCAGCCAGCAGGAAACTAAACCCGGAGAACCAGGAGAGAGTAGCTGCATAGATGCTGCTGAACATTGTAAATGAAACACCAACACTCAACATCTCCACAAAGGCTACACACGCAAACAAGGCACCTGTACACAAACACACAGCCACAAGGAACAACCTTACACAGCCATCAACAATTCAGAGTTCACGTGAATTGGGAATGTTCTATTTTTTTTGGGGAGCACTTGAATTTTTTTTGCTTGGAATGAACAAAAAACGAACAAATGAAATGAAAAATAATTATATTCTATTCTATTACATTCTATTCTGTTGAGATACCTTGCTCAGATCCAGACACTATTTTGGACATCATGGATCGTAGGACAGGAGTTGGCATGATGGACAGCAGCAAAGGCATCCTCACTGCAATGAATAAAACATAAACCATTGTTCCACCTGAAAATAGACCATCCAGCCACCCATTAGAAACTCCATAAATGCCCAAACTCAGTCTTGCCCAGGAACATAAGCAGGGTAGACTTTGCAAACGCTGCCATGATGAGGCCGGCTGCCACAGACGTCAGCCCCAGCAGGATGATGTAGGCGTCAGGCAGACAGCGGGACAGCAGCGCCACACCGGCAAAACTCACCAGATAGATGGCAGAGGAGAGAGCTGAACCATAACCCACCAACACCTCACTCCAACACAGAGGAGTGTTCAGCTCATACAAGATAAAGATGGACATGCCACCCTGCAGGGCTACCTGTGAAGGACACAAGAATAATAACAATGATAATAAATGAAACAATAATAATCATAGTTCTTATACTGGGGCTAATTCCTCCTAATTCCTGCCTAATTTTAATTATTAAAATATTTGTATTTTATTAGAAATAAAAATAGTATTATTAAATGTATAAAATATTTTACAATAAATATAAATAATAATTATATATATTATTCATAATAAAAATAACATATTTTAATAATAAAAAAAGAGGGATTGAAGCCAGTATAGTACAAAGATATACTACTTTTACTTTTATATACACCACTATTCAAAAGTCTGGGATCGGTAAGTTTTATATAATATTTTAATATCTATTCTTGTGTTGTCAAAGCTGAATTTTCAGCATCATTACTCCAGTTTTCAGAGTCACATGATCGTGATCATTCAGGAATCATTTTAATATGCTAGTTAGTAATTTTTGTTGTTCTGTTAATAATGATACATTTTTCAGGATTCTTTGAATAATAGAAAGTTTAAAAGAGTGGCATTCACTTGAAATATAAATATTTTGACAAGTTATAAATGTCTTTACTGTCAATTAAAAAAATCTGTTTAATTGATTTTTGCTGAATAAAAGCTCTCTCTATCAAAATAAATAAAAATAGAAAAAAAGATTCCTGACCCTAAACTTTTTAATGGTAGTGCATACAGGCCTATTTTAAGCCTTATATAGTTATTCTTATTTATTTTTAATTTGACATATTTTTCACTGTTCATCTTTATTTAAATATTTTTTAAACTATAAATGTACATTATATAAAAAAAAAAAGTCGTGACGTATTGTCAAGTATGGTGACCCATACTCGAAATTGGTGCTCTGCGTTTAACCCATCCAAGTGCACACACACAGCAGTGAGTAGTGAACAAATGCACACACACACACACACACACCGTGAACACACACCCGGAGCAGTGGGCAGCCATGCTGCAGCGCCCGGGGAGCAGTTGGGTTCGGTGCCTTGCTCAAGGGCACCTCAGTCGTGGTATTGAGGGTGGAGAGAGCGCTGGACATTCCCTCCCCCCACCTACAATCCCTGCCGGCCGGAGACTCGAACCCGCAACCTTTCGATTACGAGTCCGACTCTCTAACCATTAGGCCACGACTTCCCCAAATATGAAATATAAAGATGCAATCATGAGAAACAGGCAGAATTACAACCACACTGTGAGTTATGTGTAATTTCCATTCATATTTGTAAGTGAATTCTGCTGAATCAACTTAAGAAGGCTAGTATAATATAACCTGTCAATGTAACTTGTTTGGAAGCATCCATTATTTCTTAGTATTTGCAATTCCGTTTTGTGCCACTAGAGGCACAACACATTATACTTCACTGTTGATGGAGAATTATCATAATCACCCTGAAAAAGGCAAAAGCAGCCAGCATAAGCAACAGCACTACATTCCTTCTCCGTTTAGAGGTCGCAAAGAGCAGGTAGACGCCCTGCAGACGGGCGGTAAGAGTTTGAGACTGGCGCAGTCGAGGGGCTTCGACAGCTGAGGGGTCGGACGAAGACGGACTGGGGTTTGGAAGAACCAGGGACTCCTTCAAGATCACCAGCACATAGAAGAGGTTTATCAGATGCAGAAAGACCGCAGTGAGGAAGGGCCAGGTGAAGCCAGCCGCTTGGATGTAGAATCCAGTGCACAGGGAAGCTAAGCCAGTCAAAACCCCTAAAATCATGTCCAGCCGAGCCATTCGGACAGTCTTCTGTCCTTCCGGATCTTCTCCGCAGAGGTCGGCCACATAAGCGAAGCATCCTCCGATCAGAGTGGTGGGGCCGCCCATCAGGCCTGACAGGAAGGAGGCAGCTAACAGGTAACTGAGGCTGAAGGAGAATCTGCTGACCAAAACATAGCAGAGTGCGAACAGAGCGTCGCCCACCAGAGGAGGAACGATGGCAACTTTACGTCCGCAGTGGTCACTGTATGACACCAGGAGAAGCGCGGATATGAGACTGGGAATGAGGAAGCACAGTTCACTCTTGAGGAGGAAAATTGATGTCTCCTTCTGCACTGCCTGAGAGAGGAGAGAAAAAAACTACTTTCAGATCAGAACATAAAACAATGTGCATGTGTTTTTAAGAGTTCTGTCTAGTTATACCTGTAAAGTGTAGTTAACTGTGAGAGATGTAGGGAGTGAAAGTGAGTGTGAAATAGGACACTGGTAATTAAAACCAATGACAAGCAGATCCACAGGAAGAGCTTGTTATTTGGAAAGGAATTTTCTTACACACACAATGACTACAAACAGAAACAAGTACAAAACACGAGCTCAACTTCAGCAAATATAACCGGTTCTCCAGAACTCTTTTATTGAGATATGAACATCATCATCATCATCAATGTAAACATTACCTAGTTAACAAAGCAAACAGTTTAGTCTCTGAACACACTCATTCTATTTAAACTTTTAACTGAGCTATTTCTACTTTCTCTGGGAACTTTCTCGCTATTTTATTTGCTGGTATTTATTTTTAAATGTTATTTTAGTAATATTTATACTGTTAGAATTTTTATTAATATTTTAAATTAGCTTTTTATTTTTTATTATCATTTCAATGTGTAATTTTAGTATTTTATATATGACTATTTGGGTTTATTTTTTATTTAAGTTTTAGTTGAGTAATGTTTTTTCTCCAGTTTTAGTCCAGTAAATGTCATCATTTTGTTAAATTGGATTTTTTTAAATCTAATATCTTTATATTATTTAAAAAATGTTTTTAATGGTTTGTTTTATAGATGGTGTCCAGTTGTTTTATTCCCCCTATATGATCAATTTAGGGAAAATTAATTTAGAGTATCTTTTCTATGAACTTAAGAATAATATTAATAATTTCAGCTCAATTGGTATATAGTAAATCAATTTTGTTGCAAAACAAAACAAAACAACCCCCCCCCCAAAAAAAAACAAAAAAACAAACAAAAAACAAAAGAATTACTGTCCTAATATAGGTCTAGCCGTCTGTCATTGTCATAACAGAAAACAGTTATTTTGAGAGCAGCTTGGCATCATCACCAAATGGGTTATTATTCATCAGAAACAATCCTCTTTTTTTTCTTTTTTTTATACATTTTAAAGTTATAGATTCAAAGTTAATCATAGCTAATTTGTTGTGTTACTTAACTGTCACTCACCATCTCACATTAGATCTACAGGACGTGATAAATGCCTTTATATTGAAACAGAAAATGATTTTAAGAAGTCAGAAGTGGCCATTATTGAAGCAGCTAAAGGCTCTGACCTGGTGTATGGTGACATAGCTGTGGTTGTTTGAGCAGTGAGACAGACTCTCAGCAGGGTAGGTCATGCCGCTCAGCTCAAACCACAGCCTACGGTACACATACTGCTGCAGAAGCGGGTAGATCATAAACATGGCAAACGCATACAGGCCAACCGCCGGCTCGATCAGAAGCACACGACCCATCCCACTTCCTGCTCTACACCGGCAAAAAATACAGAGGACATAAAACAATTATACAAAATAACAAAATAATCTTTTAATTATAAATAGATAGATTTAGTGATTCTTACCTGCAAGTTATGATGAGAGAAATCTTTCCACATTTAAAGCATTTTATTCCTTCTTCAAATCCTCTTGAAATGTCACAGGACACTGTGAACAGAAAGATCACTTAATAGCATGTTGTGTTCCGATCTGATTATTCATTTGGGTCTTTAGAGCCTTTAAGACAGATACTTCCACTCCTCACGTATGTTTGTCAAGACTACAAATCCTCAAAGGAACACACACCCTCAGAACACGTATGTGTGTGTGTTTGTGTAGCACAAAGAAGGAAGGAGTGGAAACTAGTAAAGAGGAGAGAACTCGAATGCAGTAGGTACAAAATGCATTTGGACACTTTTCAGTCACATTTAAAAATGTTAGAATGTCATGGTATCTGATAAAATACCAAACCAGTTGGCATTTCTTTGAAATAAATAAAGCACCTACTTTTGAAGTTTGTTAGTATAATTTGACAGGGAGCATTCTCAGCACTTTGTATTACATTCTGGCAAGGTGAATAAACTTTCCTCCAGGAATGGTAATTGAAGGTTCATTCAAATTATAATTGTATCCAAATTAAAAGTCTGTGTTTACATAATATATGTGTACTGTGTATATTTATATGTAAATATAAAAACACATATACTTGTGTGTGTGTGTGTATATATATATAAATATATATTACATAATCATATATATATATACATATAAATAAACACAGTACACATACATATATGTAAACACAAACCTTTATTTTGGATGCGATTAATCAATTTGACAGCCCTAATTCAAAGTTATCAGGTCTTTAATAACATTCTCAAATCGTTGACAAAAACATCCATTAAACATTGTTTGTGGAACATTAACTGAAACATTTTAGTTTAACCATTCATCGAATGTTTTTTAAACATCACTACTTTCAGATGATTTCTGAAAGCAACATTCATTCATTAAATGAAAACATGTTTTTAAACGATTAAAAAACTTTGATGTTTTAAATGTTCAGAGAACATTCAAAAATAATGTTTTAAAAACTTGAAGGGAATGTTAGCAAAACATTCTAAAAACATATTTTTTGTGGCTAATGACAACAAATAAGCAAAAAAGCACATGAGCATTTTCTTTTGAAACATTTTAATATTCATCCCCACCCCCCGTAGTGAATACAAATGAGTTATATATAAATTCTTTCCATTCCTTATTATATTTTCTATGCTACAGTTACAGAGTGAACCATCACAAATTGAAAACGTACAAATGATCCATCCAAGACAAACATGCATCGATTACTGTACACTACAACACAAGAAATAGCTTACAAACGACTGTAAATCCATTCAGAAAAGACATAATAGAAGTCATATGTTAGTAAATAGACAGATGGACAAATTTTATTCAGTCCAATAAGTGACTCCACCACTCCCAGTTTACATTGACTGTGTCAGTATTTTCAGGGGTAAGATAACATTCAGTAGTAGTTTAGATGTCCACAGGACAAAGAGTCAGTGTCTTAGAACAGGATTCTGTTGTTTCATGTCATTCATTATAATCTATGGACTAACGCCATAGTGAAGGTCATCTTGAGGGCCATAGAGAAAACCAAACAGGATTTTAAGTATACACTTAAATACATATTTACTCCTTTTAGTAAATGTAGATTAGTAACAATTTTGTACTTTGTTATAAACCATAGCAGGTGCAGATTGAGGTTGCTGAGGTTTTTTGTAGAGACAGTTAGAACATAAATACAGAATATGAAAACAGTAAAACAAAATTAAAAAGGGAAATTAATCTAGTTTTAAAAATAATTCTGTAAAAAAACAAAAACAAATAAAATAAGCAAACCAATATTAAAAAGATGCATTTATTTTCTTGAATTAAACCAGATATTAGAAGCATATTACCTGTTTGTTAGGTGGCTATAATGCACATTGAAGGCACATTCCTGAAACATTTATGTACTTCTTGTTGTGAATCAAAATTATTCTGAATTATAGGCAAGTTACTAATGTAAATTAATCAGCTGTTGTTTAATAAAATGTTTTTTTATATATTAAACTTTTTGGGTGTGGTATATAACAGTATTGTGCTTGACAGGAAACATCCAGAAAACTCCTTAGAATCTGTGCCAGAGTAGCAAAAAACTGAACCACGACAAATCATTTCTATCACAGTGACAGAAGCAAATGAAATTAATTCAAAATGCAAAGCTACATAATTTGAAAATGCATTAGAAATAGAATCAAAATACATTTCACAGTAATAATAATAAAAAAAAACTGTAAACAGTAGTGTCTCAAAAGAAGAAAAACATCTGCAAATACATACTTGCTGTGTGTGTGGATTATTTTTTTGTAGATTGCTGGTCTTGAATAGCAGATTATTGTACTTCTGTGTATGATACCCTGTACAAGCACCAACTGATAATAAAAAAAATATTATCAGTGAAGAGTACAAAAATTATCATTCATATCAAAAGTGTCAAAGGTTGACCATCAATCGTAAAAAAAAAAATCAAATCCAAATTGTAAAAATTTTTAAGAAATGGCCCCGTCGTTTTGAAATATCAAAACCCACTTTGCAAGAGGAATATCTTCTTATTTTTCATTAAAAAAAACAACTCATGTTTTAGTGAAAAACTGAGAACTGCCTTGAAAACAGCAAAATAATTTCCCTGAACTTTATCATACAACATTTAAAGACACAGTTACATTCTTTTCTATTTCACTCATACAGAGAAATCTCTCTCTAGGTTATGCTACACTCTACAGAGGTAATACAAGAGTTAACCAGCATTACAATAAAGATAAATACAAACATATGTTTAACTGCCATATTGTACCTCTGTAAAACTTTTACACATCTATAACATACCTGCAATACACCTCTGGCAGGTGTGACATGAAGAAGAAACTCCTGTCCTAGTAGTTATGGGTAAAATATTGTCCTCAAACAAAAAAAAAAAAACTCATCAGAGGCGGAAGCTATCATCCTCAGGAGTCTGAGTATCTAGGCTAACATGACAACTATCCTAGGATTCACATTAAGAATGGAAGACTTACATCACATGCACATCAAGTAGCAAAATGTCCATTAAATTGCAAAGTACTAATAAAAATTACAACAACAATTTACAACAACATTTCCTGTAGTCGGTACCTATACATTTGCTTGATCTCCCTGTGTTATGTCATGCATGAGAGCACTTGCTTTTGTCAGATAAGTTAGGAAGAACAGGAAGAACAGACTTGATGCTGAAGAGTTTTTTGTCTTGTTAACCAAGCCACCGGTAAAAACGGGCACAATGAATCTGTGCCAGCGAAGGTGTCATGTCAGCAAACTGATTTGTGTATGAAGAAACACTTGCTTAAAAAAGCTGGTTTTGATATTAGCTGGATTAGTCTTTTGAAGGGTCCAGGAAAACATATACGTTAACTGCTCATGCGCCAGTGGTAGCCATTGCAGTTTGTTAAGACAATGTGAAAAGGCCTTTATACTGCAAAAATCATTTTCTTAATAAGCATTTTTGTTTAACCCAACAGTTATTTAAACATTTTAAAAAATATATTAAAATAGAAAACAGCTATTTTAAATAGTAATACTATTTCACAATATTACAATTTTTATTGTATATTTTTATCAAATAAATGCAACCATGGTTAGACTTATAAAAACATTTAAAAAATCTTACTGACCCCAAACTTTTGAATGGTCTACCTGATCTCATTACGAAAACGTACCTGTTGGAACTTTTTCGTAAGATGCGAAATACGTAACAAGTACATATCACTGCAGTTTCCAACAGAAATGAACACTAGAGGTGGTAAAACATTGAGTTGAAAGATGAGAGATCGAGAATGTGAGAGAAATGAGAGATCGAGAATGTGAGAGAACAATTGCATTTTTACGTCACATTCGCTATTGTTCATACTATCGGGTAGGTTTAGGTGTAGTGCAAATGGTACGTTATTATAAAATGTCATGGTGAATTTTAGACTTATAGCGCCACTCAACGGACATTTCAAGTCAGAACTGCGGTAACACCTACAAAACCAATGTCACATAAAACATACCATATGTATGCTCATCTGTTCTCATCTCAGAGGACATTTCACATCAAATATGTCACGAAGCGTACATGGCGGTACGTAGGGCCTATTTCACGTCTTGCGGAAAAAAATCCCACAGGTACGTTTTCGTCATGAGATGACGAAATATATTTAAATATATATATATGTATATATATTTAAAGTTATGCTTTAAAAAAATGGCCATGGGGATAGGATAAAAAAACAATAAATAAATGTTGATAATTTTACTGTAAGAAAAAAATTAAGAAAATTACATTTTGCAGTATATATGCCTTGACTAATTCGAAACATTCTAAATCAGAACTTGGGAGATTTGTAAAATCAGAAGACATATCGCATAAAAAAATAAACCAGACCACAAAAAATGCTGGTGCATTTATCTGTAGGAAGAAGGTAGGGCAGGAACCTAAAGTGCTTTTTGTTGTATAAAGTTCTTGTATGTCATTCAGAAGAAACTACAGACATTTGTGTTGGAGTCCAATAGCATGTTTTAGAGGCAAAGTTATACACAAAAACGGTCCTGCCTCCATGCAGACCAAGCATTGTTGGCAGCACATCATAAGCATTAGCATTAGCATCATTGGCTCTTTCATTCTGATGCTACGCATTTACGAAGTCTGATTCTCTGAGACAAAAAAAAACTTTTTTGCGTCAACAAACGGAAGTGACAAAGGCTGTCTGGCCATTGGGGTTGACATTATCTTAATTAAATAAAATCTGTTTTTCTAAGAAAAACATGGACGGTCTGCACGCCAAAACAATACAATGCTGTTACAGTGGACAGTAACAGAAAATGGGCGATGTGGCTGGGATTCAGTAAAACAGCTCATCTGGGTAAAGTGTTGGCGTTTGGGATCCGGGCAGGGGACGAGCGTGCTGCTGGTGAGCCTCTGAGAGTGGGCGTTCCTGGTGCCGAAGATGCCACCTTGTGAGAGGGCGTACAGGGGCCAGGAGAACAGGAGTGTGTGGGGGTCCGAGGACCTGGAGAGTAAGGGTAAGGAGGGATATCAGGGCTGGGGAAGAAGGCTTTGTGGATGGGAGAAGAGGAAGGTGACAGATGGGGACTCGTCTGGAGAAGCCAGTGCAGCTCTTCATTGTTGCGGCTCAGCCGTTTCTTCTCGTTGGTCTCCTTCTCCACATACTCCTGAAGGTTTGCGTTCTCCTCAGACAGCTGTCTATAAATATAGGAAGAAATAGTCAGGGTTAGTCAACTTAATTCACCCAAAAATGAAAATTTGCTTTAATTTACTCACCAAGATGTAAATGAGTTTGTTTCTTCATCAGAACAGATTTGGAGAAATGTAGCATTAGATCACTTGCTCACTAATGGATCCTCTGCAGTGAATGGGTGCCGTCAGAATAAAAGTCCAAACAGCTGATAAAACATCCCAATAATCCAGGAGTAATTCACACAACTCCAGTCCATCAATTAATATCTTGTGAAGTGTTTGTAGAAAGCAAATCCTTCATTAAGGTTTTTTTTTCATAATCCATAATCCATAATAGTACTTCCTCCAAAAAAAAGAAAAAAAAGAAAAGGAAAAGAGCATGCCCTGTTGTTCACTCACATCAAAATCCACTGATATATTTGTTTAGAACTGTTTTGAACTGTTTTTCCTTGTAAACGGTGCTTGATCTGTGCATGTTTCTCTCCTGAATAAGACCAGATGACTTTTTCACTGGAAAAAGCCATATTATGGATATAGGACTCATATTTTAGTAGTATTTTAGAATGATGGATTTGTTTCTAACAAACACTTAGCTTTTTACTTCACAAGATGATAACTGATGAACTGGAGTCGTGCTATGTTTTTATCAGCTGCTTGGACTCTGACGGCACCCATTCACTGCAAGTAATGTAATACAAAATTTCTCCAAAATCTGTTCCAATGAAGAAACAAACTCATCTTGGATGGCCTGAGGATGAGTACATTTTCAGCTAATTTTAATTTTTAACTGAACTACTTTAATTCAAATATTGTATTTACCTTGACACTGTGAGATGGCGATCAATGCGGGCCATCAGGTCTTCATTTTGCTGCTGAAGCACCTGGACCCGTTCCTCTAGATACAGGTTCTTTTGGGCCTGCTCGAAGAATCAAGTGAACACAGAGCTCGACATTAAATTATTACACAAACTTCTCCTTGCCTGGACAACAGGGGTTTGAAACGTGATTCATGTGAGAAAAAAACAATGAGAATTTATAAAAGCTGAAAGGAAAAGGGAGTAAAACACATGCCCTATTTCCACATCATAAATAATATAACATCCAAAGGAGCTGAAAGGAAGAAGTAAAAAAATGTGTAAAGTGGAAACTGATTCAATATCCAAATCATAAATAATGTAATATAGCATGACAATAAAATAGACTTTCTAAACACAGTATAGAATATATACAAAACATACATCATATACAACACTCTTGAAGGACCCCGAGGTTTGTCATGCCTGTTCAGAAATGAATTCATGTCCTTGCTTTATTATTTATTATGGTGTGATCTTTTTGGAAGTTTTAAGGGTTTGTAAAGTACTTCTGTACAATATCTTTTGATATTTGAAACGAGCTTCAATAAGGAATGTAATGTGGCATGTCACTATAAGATCAAATCAATATTTTATCATAGAAATTAATGATTGTTTAACATTCTGCTGTATAAATATTTTATTGTATTTTCTTTTGTTCTTTTATGTGCATTGTTTTCTTTTATGCCGCAGTTTTTCTTTTACATTTTCTTTCTTTCAGATACAGTTTTTATATTATTTGTATTATAATTTTTATATTTATTGTTTAATGTTTTCTTCTTTCTGCCAGTAGTGCTTTATTTATTTGCACTGTTTTATGCAGATGTTTTTCTTTTACCTAAACTATTTTCTTTTTTACTGCAGCAGGTTTTTCTTTTTCACTGTGACAGAGTGGAGGGAAAACTCTGTCCGCTTCTTTATTTTAAACCGCATACAGGGACATGCTAGACTGTACAATTCTCCTGCACACCTATTCATTTGGAGCTTACCACTTTCTCCAGATGACAGATCTTCTTCTCCTGGTCATGAATTTGCTGGTTCTTCATCTCCAGAACCTCCTTCAGACTCTTCAAGTCCTCCTCGATATGCTGATATGGTGCCAGCACATCCTGCAAATACATTTACAATACTTACTTTCAGTGTTTGTGTGCCTATATTCAAGTATCCCTTTATAAATGTTTTAAAGAAACATACCACAATCTGTTCATCAGTGCTCTTCCTCAGAGCTTCTTCAAAACGCTTGGCTTTGTCTTTCAGAGTGCGGTTCTGGAAAGTCAGAGTGTCCACTTGGTCCTAAGGGAAATGGTACTGTTACTGATGAATCTATTTGGATGATTTGCAAAAATCTCAAACCCTGATTTACTCAACAATCACCTGAAGCGAGAGGCGCAGTTTCTCAAAGTCCTCTTCTAGACTGGCCTTTTGCTGCTCATGGGCTTTCCTTAAGTCTAAGAGACATGAATGCAGAATTTTAGAATTTCCTCTCCACATTTCTGTCAGCTGGTTAGTGGTGGTATTACTAATCAGGCACTAACCCCTCATGGTTCTGGCATGCTCTTCTTGCAGTGTTGACATAGTGATGTTGTGCATGGTCTTCAGGTCTTCAAGGGCGGCCTCATGGTTAGCAGTCAACTCTTCAATCTAAACACAAACTCACAGTTGAGTCTTCAAATTCATGCTATCTGAAATTTATTTCCCAGCATCCTCAGCCAGACGATCTGACCTGTTCCTGGTGCTGTGTGTGCAGCTCCTCCACCTCTGACTGGTGCTCTGCTCTGAGATGGTCTCTTTCTGAAGCGTGTCGTAATCTCAGGTTCTCCTCTACGGTAGCGAGTTCAGACTCCTGCTGCACCTGTAACTCTCTCAGCTCCCTCTCAAAACACTCCTCCAGCTCTCTTTTCTCCTTCTGAAGACGCTCCCAGCGAGCTGCTTTAAAGGCTGGCCAATATAAGGAACAGAGAAGATGGATTTAAATACCGCAGACTCGCATTTATCTTAGTAGTTTATGGGCAATCATAAACCTCTTTGAACTCACCCACTTCATGTTGAATCCGACTGAGTTCCAGGGACAACTCTCTCTCCTTCTCCTCAGCACTTTCACTCTGAAACACACACACACACACACACACACACACACACACACACACGCCTGTTGGGTTTCCATGTTTTATAAAGACATTCCATAGGTGTACTGGTTTTATACTGTACAAATTCTATTTTCTATCGCCCTACACCAACCATACACCAAAACCTACCCTTTACAGAAAACTTTGTGCATTTTTAGATTTTCAAAAACTTCATTTTGTATGATTTACAAGCTTGTTTGTAAAAAAAAAATGTCCCCACAAGGTGACACCAAAGAATGTCCCCACAAGGACAAAGATTTTGGATATTGCAAACTTTGTGGGGTCCACTATTAGACCATAGATCCACTATTAACAATTAAGTAAAACTCAATTTCTTTCTATCACAGTGAAGATTTTCTATTGAATTCCAGATTTATTTCCTAATCACTCCATTACTAACAATTAAATACAATATTACTCAAATAAATTTTTTTTTTTTCGGTTGTTATGAAACAGGTTTTGGTTATCGGACTACCCCTCTTCTCAAGCCCTCTGGATATCGCTCGCCGATCTAAGACCCACGCTTGCCCTAAGGATTGCTCCGTGTCTTGCCCCTGCCATACCTGTTTCCCGTTGTTTGACCCTGCCTGTTTATTGACTGTTTATAAATAAAAGCTTGCACTTGGATCCGCACATCTCACGTCTTGTTCACCCTGTTTCAATGGTGGGGATTTTCCACTGAATTCTATATCTGTTTCCTAATTGCACCCCATTTTTCTTTTTATTATTTATACACTTATCAACATGTATATTTACTGTAACATTATAATTACATTTATTTATATGCTGTTTATTTCTGGCTTCAAAATTGAAATTGATTTCAGGTTTACCATTTTTGTAGGGACATTTGGTCCCAACAATATCAAGTATTGAACATTTAGAAATTTATATTATGCCCAATTACTTTGTGGTTTACATAGTTTTACTAAATAATCACAACCATAAACAGTGTACCAATGAACCCTTACACAAAACCGTACTTGGTTTTTCAGTGCATACTTGCTTTTGTAGTTAACTACAGTTGACTACATAGTACAATATACTGCATTTAGTATCCCTTTTACGACCTAAATAACATCAAAAAAAGAAAAAATCTTGCACTCGCTTCCTTCCACATATAACACAATTTCAAGTCAACTATAGATTCCACCAAAGAGCAAAAAACTCAATCCTTGAAATTAATTTGCAATATATCCAAAAAAGGACTACATGCTGACATAACAGCAATCTTCTTTATTCTTACAAAGTGCAAAAAAGTGCTCAGTGCATATTAAAATGAGGATACGCTTGTTGATTTTAATATGCACTGAGCACTTTTTGCACTTTGTAAGAATAAAGAAGATTGCTGTTATGTCAGCATGTAGTCCTTTTTTGGATACATAGCAAATTAATTTCAAGGATTGAGTTTGAGTTTTTTTGCTCTTTGGTGGAATCTAAATAATATCAAATGATAAAAACCCCAAATGCAAATGTAGCATGTTGCAATGTTTTTGTTGCAAACAACAAAGAAATAATGATGCAGTGCTGCAGCAACATTATCCCTCTTGTGTGCACTTAACAGTAGAGAAAATGTACAGTATACATTACCACCCTGATTATGCAAAGCACTTATAAATAACACACGCACAATAGAAACTAATAAAATGTGGCTTGCTTCATGTTGGAGTCGGCAGGCGTGGGAGAAGTTGGCAGGTTACTGACATACCGCTTCTGTCTGTAAATGCTTTTACTGCTGAACAAGAGTGCATGTGGAGGAGAGGAATGCAATTAATATTAATGTAGTATGGGCATTAAGCTGGACTGTTGAAGAGAATTTTAGATTTGGATGTATTTTCAAGCCATTGTGTTTCTGACCTCCACTGACCTCTTCAAATTTAGTAAAGTTAGTATGAAGAGGCATTTCAGAAGCAACTGTGAATCTTAAAGCCACTAATGGACAGCAGAGGGCGCCATGCTTCTAAAAATGTCTTTATTTACATTGTTTATTCATTTAACAGATGCTTTTATCCAAAGCGAATTACAAACATGGACAGCAACATATGTGATTCATCCTAAGGAGACAGCGATATGATATAATATCATACTTTGTATCATGTTGAATAGAACGTACTGTATCAGTTGAAAAACTACAAATTTAGAGAAAAACTTCTTTGGAATGATCAGTTCTCAAAAATAATATAAAATAACTGTTTTATTTCATAGTTTTGATGACATTTTTATGACTTTACCATGAATACTGAAAATAACAAAATAGAATATATATTTATTTCATAGTCTTGATGACTTTATTATGATTCCAAAATGTGTAAAGTAGTAATAAAGAATAAGCATGCACGTATAATAATATAATATAATACATTTTTATGACTTTATGAACAATAAAAATAGAATGTTTAATAGAAAATAAAATGTTTTATTTCAGTTGTGATGATTTTTTTATAATTCTAAAATGTGTGAAGTAACAATAACGAATAAGTATGTGTTTCAATATATAATAATATAACATAATATGTTTATGACTTTAAATAATACAATTAAATTGTTGTTTTATTTCAGTTGTGATTTTTTTATAATTCTAAAATGAGTAAAGTAACAATAATAAGTATGTGTCAATATATAATACAATACAATATAATATAATTATTGCTGTCAAACGATTAATCACGATTAATGGCATCCTGTGTGCTGTGCATATTTATTATGTACATATACTGTAAATACACACACATGCATGTATATATTTCAGAAAAATATGTTATGCTTATATAAATATATACAGAACACACACATATATTATGCAAACAAAAACTTTTATTTTGTATGCGATTAATCGTTGGACAGCACTAAATATAATATAATATACTATAATATGTGTTTATAACTTTGAATAATAAAATAAAATAGTTGTTTTATTTTATGGTTGTGATGTTTTTTTATAAAATGTATAAAGTAATAATAATGAAAAAGTATGACAATATATAATATAATAATAATAATAATATAATACATTTTTATGACTATGAACAATAAAAATAATAAAATAGAATTAAATAAAATAACTGTTTTTTTATCATTCTAAAATGTGTGAAGTAACAATAACGAATAAGTATGTTTAAAAATATAATATAATATAATGTTTTTATGACTTTGAATATTAAAATACAATAGTTGTTTTATTTCATAGTTTTGATGATTTTTTTAAGATTCTAAAATGGGTAAAGTAATAATAATAATGAATGTGTATGTTTGGACAAAAACATTTTTAATCTTTAATCTTTAAAAAAAAATACCTTGAGGGAGAAGTGCTGAGTGCAGATTACAAAGACCTCCAGACTCATGCTGGTTTTCTTTAGTTCTGTCTGAAGAGTCTGTAGCTGCCTGGCCTGTTCTTCACAGCGACCCTGCAAGAGCTGCATCTCTTCATGCCTCTCTACTTCCTCTCGCTCTTTTTCTTTCTTCTGCTCTTCTTCTTTTTTCTTCTCTGGGCCCGGAGAGCCAGCACGAGGCAAAATCTGCATGCTTGGGCTTCGGACCGCCACTGTTGTTCTCTGTTGCCTCTGAAGGACTAAAGAGGGAAACACAAGAGAAAAAGCACTAAAAAATCAATTTCATTAAACTCATCTCAGAACGGCCCTGTGTGAATAAAATGGCCTCTATAAAGCTAAGACACCCCAGGGAGTCCTGCATGCTTAACAACCATGAAACAATTTACATAAAGCTTTACCATAATTTCTATACCTAACTGGATTACATGAATCCACTATTAAGTAAAGCAAAGGGACTATTCAAAGACTATACTGTTTTCATTGTAATGTAAAATGAGGCATGTGACCCAAAGCTAATGGAACAGTGGCTGAAGAAACCACAACAAATATTTCAAATAAAATAATGGAAGAATTGTTGCGCTATATACTTCCAATTCACAATGCATGGATTACAAAGGATTTATAGATTAGTTACACCAAGTCAGTTGAAGCCCTCACTGAAGTTACATAAAGACAGTATCAATTATTATGCTATGTAGATATGTATACTTGACAAACCGCTAAAAAACTGGCATAAAAGGCAAGGATTTTACATTAATGAAATATAAAATCAAGCCGTATATCCTAATGTGCTTCAAGATGAGCAAGCAACCCAAAACACTCATGCTAATGCTAATAGCTGCTAATGTTTTGTTCCTACTGCAGCTGTGTGTTAGCATTCATTCCATGATGAATTTGATAAACACATTGAGCCAGATGGAATGACAGGATGATTTACAGCTATCATTACTGTAGAAACTAATCTTCAAAAGAAATGATTCAGAGCTGCTAATTGCTATGATGGAGTCATTGTCCTCGGTGTTGAGTGTGAAAGCAATTTGTTTGTTAATTGCAAGCAACAATTTTTTTTAGTGGCCTTTACTGACGTATTAGGTATTGAATTAACCTCTGTATACATCTCATCTTGTACGTCTTATGTACAGTGTAGATAGCATACTGTAAAGGAATGTGGAGATACACTAGCATTCAAAGGTTTGAATTAACATCGATTTACACTGATTAACAAAACAGCAACCACAATGCTACTGTACTAAACCTACATTAATTTAAATAAACATTTTATCAGTGCTGTTAAAATTAATGTGGAGCTACGGTTGTCAATCCCACTCACAATTGCTGCTTTTGTCTCTTTTTTTCTTGACAAGAATTGCATTTAATTAGGTGTTGAATGTCTTTACGACCACATTGAACTTTTCACATCAACTTTTTAAACAGACTTTTTCAGACGCGCACTCCACTTTGCCTCCGTGACAGGCACTGGTTAAACGAGCGCGGAAACGGTACAGGTGACGAGGAGCTTCAGTAGAACTCAGTGAACTGTGGTCAGATGAGATTTTGTCAGGCTATATGTCAGTAAAAACAAATTGTCCTGTCCTGTCAGCCGTTACATTGTGCTCGTAGCACGTGCTCTTCAATTGCATGCACAAATATGGCGGCACGGCACACGCTGTAGCCTGCCTTATTTCATATTAAAGTGCATATGAAACTACGAGCATGCTTGTCAGTTCCGTGTCACGTTCAGCAGCGGACGCTCTTAAAGTAATAGCAGCCAAATAACCTAATGACGCAGCTGCTGTGATGTCTGTTAATCAAAGAACAAAAGAAAAATAGGAAATCAATAACTGCTATATAAGGATTCATCTATAATTAATATAGAATTTATTGTTTTCAATTTCTGTATATTTCCTACTTGATGAAGGGCACAGGTAAATATGACATTTATTATAATGGGTTTATGTGAAGATTGTTTTAAGTTCACTTAAATTAGTAGTTGTTTAGTCTAATAAATGTTAAAATTGATAGCTCTCAGTTATACTGTAATGCTGAATGGCTAGAGTCAATGGGAAATATTAGGACAAATTGAACAATTTCCTAGAGACATCAGTAGTATTGGTATAAGTGATACTCGCCTTCAGTCATACAAAAAGATTTAACATTAAAAATATACCGTTTTATGTTGTTTCTACATAAACTTGAAGATTAAATGTGAAATTATTGCAATATAAAAGTATATTTAAAAACTTTAGTGTTAGGTGGGATTAACTGCGATTAATTTCAGAAAAAATGTGTGGTTAATTAGCTAATTTTTTTAATCGATTGACAGTAGGGGTGTAACAGTACACGTATTCATACTGAAAATGTTCGGTATGGGTCTTTCGGTTCGGTACATGTTTACTGAACAAATCATTCAATTTTTTCAGGAAATTCAGACAATAAACCATAAAACCATTTTGGCACTCTTTGATATGGCGAGACAGATTGCTGTATAAACACGAGCACGAGTGAGTGTGATCACCCCTTCCTCTTTATTACTAGTGAAATAAACAAGAATTAACATCTCACCCCTCATGTAATCGCTCAATTAGCGTTTCAACCGCAGAAAGACGTTATTAAAACAGCATTTCATGTCACGTCACATAGCATTTCATTTAGCTCAGGCAAGTCATCAGTGTCTACAGCTTGATATTTGCTAGAGAAATGAAGACTAGTTAAGAGCATTTTGCTAAATATTAGACTATACACTTTATTATATTTTACTTTACCTGTTAGTGATGTCTTAATTATTTAATGTATGTTTAAATAAATATTTTATGAAACAAGTTATGACAGCCACTCTGTAAATTATTATATTTCAACAACAAATAGAAATGGTTAAATTTAGAAGTTAATTTAAAAACATGTTTGCATTCAATTTTTTTTATTTGGGTTTGAATTATTATAGTTAAAAATAAATAGTAATTGAATTTCAGTTTGGGCTCTGTTGTTAATTGTAACCTTTTAATAATGTAAAAGGTCTCCCTAGGGCAGAAGTTGAGGTAGATTTTTATCCCTAAGAAAATTTTATTGAATATTTTATATTATTTAAAGAAAGAGCAATTTGTTCAGTAAACCATTGTTTAATTAAAAAAGAAGCAATTTATGTTTAGTTTTTTTTTCCCTCCTGCTGTACCAAAACCATACCGAACCATAACGTCAAAACCGAGGTACAAACTAAACCGTCATATTTGTGTAACCTTATACCCTTAATTGACAGCACTAATTATTATTCATTACACAATCTAGTCCACCACACACATACACAAACCAACCACCAGCCTCCTAGAGTGGCTTAATCTTTAGCCTAAGAATCAGTCTCTATGACAACAAAGAGAAAATATGCTTTTTCAGGCAGTAAGGTGGGCGAAACTGATGTTAGGTAGTCGATTTCCTGCTTATCGGAAAGATAATGACAACAAGAGGGCAAGATGCACTCTGAAGCCTCCTAGCACTTTGTTTACATTTTTCAAGACATCCAACATTTTCTTTTAATGTCCTTCAGGAGAACTCAAGCTTTAATGAGGGTGTCTGACCCCCTAACACCCATAATTTGCACCCTAGGGCAGTAGATTGGGCAACGGAATACTGAGTATTATTTCAATGAATTCAACATGAAAACTGCATTTGGCCCTAGTGGCCACACTGATTACGTCTTATAAGAAGTTCTCACTCATTCTATGTTTGTGTGTGTGTATGGAGAGAAAAATAAAGAGGGTTTTAGTGGAGATATGAGCTTCAGATGAGATTTATCCAACAGTGTGACATCGTCTAATGGAGAGCAGCAGGGGACAGCTATGAAAGGAAAGAAATATCTTGGGTTGATCTTTGTTCAGGTTGGTTACCTGGAGACTGCGGTTTAGGAGACACTACAGCGAGTCTCTTAGGGGAGGAAAGAGATGAACGGATGCCGTCAGAACTCTTCTGGAATTCCTTACGGGATGCTATGGATAAAGAAAAGACATCGGTACAAGAGTTAATGGCAGTGATCAGGAGGTTACCTGAATTAAAGGATATTCGCTCAGGGAACACATAGAGGACACATGAGTGCAAAGCCATGAATGCATTCACAACAGTAACCACCACCCCCTTTCCGTCTTTTTTCGTATCACTCTCCTCTTCCATGGAGTCATAATATGGTCTCAGTGGTCCGTGGATCGATTCCAATAAGAGGCAGCCAACCACAAAATAACGCAACTGCTAGGGTCCGCCTGCCACACAGGCTGGACGAAATGATATTCTGAGAGGCTGCAGGCATCCGCGGACCAGAGCATACAGTATAAATATATTAAATGAAGAAAAAAATAATAAAAATAAAAATTCCACCTCACAAATCTCAGATCTGTGGTCAGAGCAGGACAACAGAAAAGAGAATAGCTCTAGAAATAACCCTGATGTAAATAATAATATAAAATGGAGAAATATTACTATCTTTACACTGTGAATTAAATTTTTAACTTCATTTGAAAAATTATTGCAAAATTCTTGCCTAGAATAAAAATCTAGATAATGTTACTTGGTATATTTAATTGTTCATAAATTGACGTCTTAGTAAACCTGAATATATTGCGCAACCTTAACTAGATTTTTCTGAGGGAATAATTTAGCAAGATTTTTTCAAGTAATGTTAACATTGAAATTTACAGTGTACTGTTACTATGTATATACTATATATATATATACAGGGCTGGGGAGTAACGAAATACATGTAACGGTGTTACGTATTTAATATGAGTAACTGCATTTCGTTATAATTCCATTTTAAATAGGTGGTAATCAAATTACAGTTACATCTGAACAGTTTGGGGATTTTAACCAATAAGACAACTGATTCTCCGTTTAAAAAAAAAAAACTGTGTGCAGCCGCGTGTTTATTTAGTAACTTGTAGTGAGAGTACGCTTATCATCACGACACAAAAATGGATGACACAACAGAAAGCCATTAGCGCAATGCATTTCTCTCGTGGAAATACAAATATTAGTTTATAAATCTGAAAAAGGATGTAATATCAGTGCAGTGCAATGCCTACCTGCAACAAAACTTCTATCAGCATCGAAGGATACGTCTAATCTGAAAAAAGCATCCTGAGGAAAGTTCTTGATCTTTGAAAAATTTTATCCAGTAACTGTAACTCGTTTTTCTATTTTCTCATATTTTGAGTGTTGAATGGTTATCATTATGTTTAATATTTCTAAGAACTTAATTGAAAAATGACACCAAATTCTCCTAGAATTCACACTTTGCATTCAGCCAACAGATACGAATCATGCATGAAATAAACGTTTATAAATCAAACGATAGCTTTGTGTGCTTTTTGAATGAATAAAGACTTCAAGTTCATCTATAATGTTCAAGAACAGATCATCTTTGGCGCGGTTATGTGAGCTCATGATTCGATTCGTGAACAGATGATTCTTTTGAGTCAATCTTTTGAGTTTTCTTATTGTGGCGACATTTCCACGCCCTGAAATGTGACGATGAATGAAACGAACTGTGATTGGTTGTTGTGATTGGGCAGGTCTTGACCAATGAAAGCTGCCATGGATTCCAGACCTTCAGTCATCAGTCTGAAGGCCTGGCTACGCGAGACTAATGTTTTATATATAATTTAATTTGAACTTAATTAAAAGGTTTTAATTTAATTCTCAGTGTCTCCCCTATAAGATCCCAAAGCATATCTTATTCAATTATTCAAGCACAAGGGCTTATGGGTATTTCCACTTTATGATAACTTAATGTAGCCTGATCTGGCTATATTCATTTTATTTTTACAGTAATTTGTTGTGTTATGACAGAAAGTGCACTAACAGACAGAGCTTTTACAATACAAGTATAAATATTGGATATATCCTCATAACAAATTAATTACCATATTATTATTTTACTGTCTCTGTAATATCAGCCGAACAGATATGAAGACACAGACGTTGCCTATGGGATTAGAGGAAATGATTGAAGATGCTGCTGGGATTGGAGCTTGTTTCAAATCTCCCATCTCACAACAGAAGGGGGTGCATATGTTTTTGGGGTTGCTGCTTTTGGCTTACTTCACCCAACAGAGCGCCCACACAAACATCACATTGCAACAGGGGTCCCAGGGCACCTAATTACTGCCAGCTCATTTCGACATGTAGCAGACAGCCATAGACACCCCTCTAGAATCCCAATGGACTCCCTCCTCCCTTAGACCCCACTGTTACCCTCCCCCCCCATGCTGAGACAACACCTACGGCATCAAAAACACCAGTGCATCATGGATGGGTGCATGCATGTGAAGATGTTTGACACAAGTATGGCGGTCTAAAGCCACTGTGTTATAAATTCTGCTTCCATGCGAGTGATGCGACAGCTGGACAGGGTCTCTGAACTGTTTTTCAGCAGCAGGGTCTCATGAATTTTGCCATCGCTCACTACCTAGATAGCGTTCTAACCCTAGATTGGTAGTCCATGATGAGCCAGCTGCCCCTGGCAGCCGTTTTGTCCCTCCAGGGTGCTGGAGATTTTGTCAGGATGACAAAGAGGGGAGCAGCAGGCAGGGATATAGACTCTCAGAGCTGTGGTTAAGGATCAGCAAATGTGGCATTGAAAATGAGATAGAACTGATAACACTAGAGAGGGGGACAGGTTAAAAAAAAGAGAAGGATAAGGAGGAAAGAAGATAAACAGGGCATCTTAATAGCCTCATTATCCTTTAGGCAGGGGTAAAATGATTGGTTAAATGGGCACAGACGAGCTCTGATTGGACAGAATCTTCTGTAATGTCACCAACATGCACAATGGTTCATCACTTGCTTTAATCGGATGATTGCTTCTTAATGATCGGCCTAATTGAGCTGAGATAAATAAGTGATTGTAAGCAAGAGTATGAAATTCAGCTAGTATGCACTGTAATGAGTATTTACTACAAGAAGTATGCTCTAAACAAGATTAATTCCACCAGAATACACTACAACTAGAGAGATCTTTAACCTACAACAATCATGTTTAAACAAGTTTGCACTACTAGAAGGATTTTTTAAGCAGTATGCATTACACAAATATGTAGCTAGAATACACCATAAGAATGAACTAGTTTACATTACATGTCTCTTCAGTAAATATGCACTACAATATGTATGCACTCTAAGTATACACTTTAAAACATTTGGACTTCAGCTAGTATGTGATTCAACAAGAATGCACTATGAGTATGACATTCAACTAGTACACACCACAAGAAGTATGCTTTCAAAACGACTAATTCCACCACAGCTAGTAATCATTAACCAGTACTACAACAATCATGTTTAAACAAGTATGTGCTACAAGAGGTATGCGCTAATGCTAGCATGCATTATACTTCAGTAAACACTGTATTTACCTCAGAAAGTTTATATTACAACAAGTTGCGCTCCAATAAGTATGCACTTCAAATAGTATGTACTACAATTTTGTTTCTTTATAATTCTGGTTGAATTTAGTTCAATTGGTATACGGAAATAGAGAGGTTGCATCCTTTCTCTGATGCAGAAATAGTATGCTTCACGTAAATATGCAATTCAGATAGTATGCACTACCATTTGGTTTGCTTGTTTCTTCATAATTCAGGATGAATTTAGTTCAGTTGGCATACAGAAGGTTGCATGTTTTCTCCAGTGCCAGAACTAATATGCATTACGCAAATATGCACTTCACCTAGTATAAGAAATGGACTTAAAATAGTTTACAGTTACTGGCACTCCAATAAGTACACACTTCAAACTACACTACAAAAGGTTTCTGCTTCAAAAAGTGTCCACTTTTGTAAGAATGCAACATAACAAGTATGAAATTAATCCAGTATGTATTTCTATGAGTATGTGCTACAGGAAGTATGCTTTAAACAAGTCCAGCAGAAAACACTACAACTACTGTGACCTTCAACCAGTACTACAGCATGCACGTGTTTCAACAAGTACATACTATAAAATGGTATGCGCTACTAGAAGTATGCACTTCAAATAGTATGCACTATAAAAAGTATGTGCTTCAATAAGTGTGCACAGCACACAAAGTACACAAGCCTCTTTCAATGTGCTGGGCTTAAGACGAATGAGTCTGGACAGCATACTTCCTGAGAAAGGGTGTTTCTTCTCAAGGCAAAGTCTACATTTCAATCTTGACTAAACATAGGCTGTGACGTCTCCCCAACAGGACTGTCCTATTATTCACACACGCAGAGGAGAGTAATGACTCTGTAGAGGACATGGACAGGGAGGTAGTGCTGTTTACTTATGCCTAGCAAGTACACTCTCAGCTGTGTGTCGGTGCATCAGTGGAGGTCTGCCTTCAAACTGGAGCCACTGTCTGAAAATTCATCATGACATTTGACAGGTCACTTCTGGCACTAGAGAAAACATGTAACCTCTGTATTTCGGTGCACCAACTGAACTAAATTAATCTTGAATTATGAGGAAACAAGCAAACAAAAGTATAGGCCCTAGTGCATACTAGTTGAAATGTGTATACTTATTGGAGTGTAACTTGTAAATTTTCTGAAGTCTATACAGTGTTTACTAGCTGAAGTAAATATCTGTATAATACATGCTAGTTGAAACAAAGTAGTAGTGCATACCTCTTGTAGTCCATACCTGTTTAAACATGATTGTTGAAGCACCGGTTCAAGATCACTGACTGTAGTGCATTTTGTTGGAATGAACCATATTCCAATAACAAAAAGGAATGAACGATGTTTAGAGCATACTTCTTGTAGTGCATACTCACTGACATAGATGCTAGCAGAATTTCATATACATTATAGCGGATTATTGAACTACATACTGGCATACTAAGTCCATACGTGTGCATACTTATCAGAAAGCAACATGTTATTTGAAACTATTTGAAGTCCATTCTTATAGTGTACACTAGCTAAAGTACATATTTGTGTAATGTATACAAGCTGAAACAAACACTTTTAGTATTGCAAACCTTTCGAAACACAAGCTTCTTGTAGTACTGGATGAAATTAAATCTGCAGTGGCACCAAACCCGAAAGAAGAAAGCTGTCATGTTTACAACTGTGACGAAAGAGCACTTATCAGGATCAACTAAACACTGGATTTTCAAAAGTATGTGAAAAATTAAAAATTTGTGGCATAGAATCTTTAAAATATGTCAGAGTTTTACACATCGGTCTGTTATTGTGGCGACATTTCCGTGCCCCAAAACATGACGTGGCACAAAACGAAATGTGATTGGTTGCTTTACCTTGTCAGTCATATGGCCTCTTGGTCGGGCCTTGTCCATTCAAAGTGGCCAAAGTTCCCAGACCTTCAGCCATCAGTCTGAAGGTCTGGCTATGCGAGACTACTCTAACTGTAGTGCATTCTGTTGGAATTAATCATGTTTAGAGCATACTTCTTGCACTGAAATGCATCCTAGCAGAATTTCATACGCATTATAGTACATTAATTTTGAAGCACATACCAGCATACTAAGTCCATATGTGTGTATACTTAAAAGAAAGCATGTAATTTGAAACTATTTGAAGCTCATTCTTACAGTGTATACTACAGTAGCTAAAGTACATATTTGTGTAATGCATGCTAGCTGAAACATACTTCTGTCAGTCCTCTGTCGTGTGTCATGTGTTCCCACCTCATGTTATGATATCTTGGTTTGTTTCCTGTCCTTGTTTAGTATGATTATTAGTTTTTTCTTGTCCAGCTTTGTTTGTGTAATTAGCCTGTGTATTTAAGTTCCTGCCTGTTCAGTTTCGTGTCGTCTGGTCTACTCGTTACTCCCCAGTCTTCCTGTCTGTGTCAGCATTGCCTTGTCTTGCCCTAACGTATTCTTTAGCCCATACTTGTTTGTTGTAGTACTAAAGATCACTTAAGTTTTAGTGTATACAACTTGTACTGCATACTGGTTGAATTCAAACTTCTATAGAGCATACTTCTTGCAGTTCATATTCACTGAAATGCATATTAGCTGAATTTCATACTCATAATAATGCATTCTCATTAAAGTGCATACTAAGTTCATATGTCTTGTGTACAGGTATTGAAACATACTTTTTGTAGTGCATACTAGCAGAAGTATATACTTATCAGAGAACAACCTTTAATAAAAACTATTTGAAGTCCATTCTTAGGCCCTGATCAGACCGAATGTCTGAAAAGTAAAAAAAAAAAAAAGAGCAGTGTGCTGTGGTTTTTATGTTGCAAGGCAACCACCAAATCAGTTGTCCTGTCAGTCTAATCAAAGGATTATAGCACGAGAGCTCTAAAATCTTTGTTTTTTGCTGTTAAGTGAACTGTCATAGCAAAAATGTAAAAAAATACAGCTCCTGGTAACCCGCGAAAAAGATACCAAAAGTTTCTCCTGCATCATTGCAGTCTCCGGACGTTTTACAACAGTAAACCTTCGTCACCACAACGGAAGGCCCACCTCTCCATTCATTCAATTGGACAATGGAAAAAAACGCAAATGATGTCGAGCGCTTTTCTGTTCAGAGTAGCTGGTTTTTCAACTTCCGGTGCTCAGTGCGCTCCTGTAAAAACACGAGGCGCAGAAGGCGGCTAAAATGTGAAGCACCCGGGGTGCATAAACAGCGCACAAAACACTCACTGCCAATAGAAAACTATTTTAAAAAGGCGCCTCTCACTGCAAAAAACGCGTTCTGTCTAATTGGAGCCTTATAGTGTATACTAGCTGGAGTACATATTTTTGTAATGCATACTAGTTGAAACAAATACTTCTAGTATTGCAAAACTTCTTGAAACACAAGCTTCTAGTAATACTGGTTGAAGATCACATTGTATTCTAATGCAGGTAGCTTTGCTTAGGGCATATGTCTTGTAGTGCATACTTGTCGAAGTGCATAATGGTTGGAAATATGAAGGTTTGGTCCACTTACCCACGGGAGAGCTTCGAGGAGGGGGCAGCAGGGAGCGGCGTGTGGGTGCAGGGGTGTTGGGGGGTTGAGGGGTGCTACGGCATGGTGCTCTGGATCCATCTCCAGGAGGTGACGTGGTGACACGGTGAAGCGGTGGCGGCTCATCGTTTACACTGTTGGGACCTGAAAATAACCCAAAAAGAGCCAAACTTCATCACCAAAAATACAGCACATCTGCACAAATCAATGTTATTTCGCTTTGAAAATCTCTGTAAGTGGACTTTTATGTTCATCAGTTGAATTGCATTTAATTCATTGCGCATTACACAGTAGTCTAGACACTGAATACTGCAGGTCATTGTCTAGATTCCCTGATTTACTGTCAATGCTTAATCAGACTGCGCGCATCTCACTTGGTTTCTATCTGAGTACATTATTCATCATCTGTGGTGGATGAGAATTCATCTAACTGCTCATTAACCCCACAACTGAACCCAGACCAGCCGTACATCCCACTCTATGCTTGATCGATAATTGCAGCCCGGCTTGATAAGACCAAACTCTGCAATAAAATGAGAATTGCTTGCCATGTAAAAGAAAAAAAAACAAGACATAGCATCTATTCAATGAGCCATAGCCGATTTCACAAATCACATAGGTACTTTTATATAACGGGTCCTTTGAAAGACACTTTCCTCTGTATAGAACGCTGCTCTGCCACTGTTATCGCTCTGATTTATGAAGTGCTGAGAGAGGATTCCACAAACCGAAAAGAGCAGATAAATGCAGAAATGCTGACAGTACACTGTCATAAGTGCTTTTAAATACCATATTTTATAAATCCTATGTAACCTGAGGAGATATTTAGACAGCGGCCTACAACTACAATTAATTTAAAAAAATGTTGTTAGCATGATATATATATCCTTTCCAAGACCATTAAACACAGCTACATTAAAATAATAAGTTATTCTCATTTATGGTAAGACTATACTGCGGTAAATGCAGTTTGAGGGTGATCTGATAAGATCTGGGACAAAGTTTTGGCTGCAGAGATGGAGCTTCGAAAACAGTAGGAAGTGTTATACATCCCTCCAGTTCTCGCAGCAGGAGATGTTAAGGTGCAGAGCAGCTGAGAGAGGCATTTGATTGGCTGCTAGGAAATAAACCTTGCTGCTCATTGGTGGATTATTTTCCAAATCTCTGTGAGAACCAGTTAACTGCCTGCATTGTGTGGAACTGGGTTAGTAGCACAGAGACTCAATCCTTAAGATTTTTTCCAATTTCATCAGCACTCCGGATTTACATAATCACCCAAATGATGGGAGCATTATACTTGTGTGGGTTGGATCACATTGCACACCTAAAATATCTACAGTTAAAAGTCTGTAGAAAGCGTCACATTCTATATGCATCACTTTCAAGAACAAGATATAAAATTTGGTTTATATTTAGTAATAAAAATAAATAAATGAATCCAAATAAATATGAAAAAACAAATATAAACTTTAAATATATTTATCTCATTTATCATGTATTTTCCCTTTCTGCAAATGACAAGCAAACAGGTATGTAAAGTCTGCAACTCTATTACAAAATGTGGAATTTTTTGACCTTTGTTATTTTTCAGAAATTAACATGAATTAAATATTATATTTAAATTAATTAATAAACATTTATTTAAATAAAATTAATAAAAGTAAATATAAAACAAACAGGTTGCAACATTTAGCCTAAAAGAATAGGTTATATGTCCTATAAATTTCAAATAAAATAAAATTAAATCAAGTAAATTAAATAAAATCTCTCAATAACTTTGGTAAAATGTCTGAGTTTGATAAATGTAGTAAACAGTAAAACAAAGTTTTATTTAAATTTAGAAATATATTCTCTGAATGTTTAAAATTCTGTCTGTGACATAAATAACTGGCAGTGCATTGTAGTGACACAGCATTACAGGATTTACATTCTGATTTATGACGCTAAGGGATTTAGCTTCTCTAGTTCACTGAACATTTCCATTCACACAGGTGAAATACTTTTTGCATACTGCACCCAACTATTATCTGCAGGTGTGTTTATATCATTATTCTCTTCTAGTTTTGACTAATATGTTTTTAATTAAGGGAAATCTCAAATGAATTTGATTTAAATGTTTGTTTAGTTTAGCAAAAACACAATTGGCAAGTAAACACTGTCAAACATGGAATAAATGGACTAAGATCACATTAGTCTTTCTTAAAAAAGAAATACAAGCTTTATAAAATAAAAAGCCACACATACACACACAAATTTAAGGCCCAGGAAATACAGTGAAGCAATTCACACATTCTGAATTTAAAATGCTGCTGACATTTGGATCATAATGAAGACAAATTCTCAACCAACATGAGTAATAAAAATATACAATTCAGTTTGAGCTGAATAATTTATCATACAATGCACCAGAAGAGAATACAAAAATAACAGAAGACTAATTTAATGCAGTGCTGGTGTGGAAATTAGCTTGTGAGGCAAGCAGAACCAAACAATCAGCACTTCTTCTCTGGTCTTCTGGCCAGTAGAGACATATGTAATGCGACAGGACAAGAAAGCAAAGAAAGTATTTTAGAAGAGCTGGAGGAAAACATTATGTCAGTAAGGAGGAGAGGATAGGAATGCACCCCACGTTGGGCGCCACTATTAGAGAAATAAATGATTGGCTGGGGAGGAGATAAAAGAGGGCTAGTTGGTTAAATCACTGCTGACAAGACCACTAGAGAGAAAAGGAGAGAGAGAGACATAAATAGAAGTGAAAATAGAAAGCAAAGGGATGCAAGCAGAATGACAATATATCGGAGGCAGGAGCTCACCTTAAGCATAAGGATTGGCATGGCTTATAAAATGACAGAGGAAATGTTATGGGAGCAGATGTTATTCCAGCACAGAAGGTTATTTCCCATCTAGCGACATTTAGATGGCACAGAGAGAGAATCAGAATGAAAAAGCAGGCCCGGTGAACACAGCAGTGACCCATTAAGAGACGGAGCTTGCAATGCATTATTAAGCACAGAGCATCAGAGGTGCTCCTGAGGATGTCTGGAAATAAACATTATGCAAATCCAACTCACAGCCACATGTCAGGATGGCTGCCACTTCAGTACTAATATCATAAGGACCTGAGAAATACTGACTCACTGCTCAGCACTGCTTGCCCGAAGTGGACAGATGGGCCAAAATGAACGACAATAACAACAAAATAACCCTAATATTTTGAATAGTGTGCGCTAAAACATTCAGAAATTATGCAGTGACTCAGCCAGCCTGGGGTGCGATAACTACACAGCAAAGACGGCAGAAGGTCTCTGCCAGGGAAGACACGGGCTCACCATGAGGGGAGCTGTACCGTGGAAGAATATACATGTGGGATCACCCGAAGGGGAATCACTACACACGGGCACCTAGCCCAGCACAAGGGCTGACCTTGGGCAAACACACGAGTGCTGGACCTGGCTTCTGCCGCTCCGCCACGCCTGATCGCCGAGGGTGCGGGAGGAACTTCAACAAGGTTCGCCGCGGGGAACTGAACTGAGAAGCAATAAAAGCGCACGTATTCAGTCCATAGAGGGGAATGGCGCAGCAAGCGTGATTGACACCGAGCAGGTTCCAGTGTTATTGGCCATCTGAGGCAAGTACACGGGAGGACACGGGCTCTACATGGAGATTATAAAATCTTGCAAACGTGTTAGGTGTCGCCCAGCCGGCAGCTCTACAAATGTCTGCTATCGAGGCGCCCAGCACCAATGCCCAAGAGGAAGGATTGACTCTCGTAGAGTGTGCTCTCACACCGAGGGGACATGGTAAGTGCCGGGCCTAACAGGCCAAGACTATAGCCTCCACTATCCAGTGGGCAAGTCTGTGTTTGGAGACAGCCTTTACCTTCTGCTGTCCTCCGAAGCAGACAAAGAGCTGGTTTGAGGTCCTGAAGCTCTGTCCAAGTAAATGCACAAGGCGCAGACGGGACAGAGCAGAGCAATGGCTTGGTCTGCCTCCTCCCGGGGCAGCGCTTGCAAGTTCACCATCTGATCCCTAAAGGGTGTGGTGGGAACTTTGGGCACATATCCAGGCCGGGGTCTCAGGACAGCGTGAGAGTTACCCGGTCTGAATTCCAGGCACGAATCATTGACCGAAAAATGCCTGCAGGTCCCCTACCCTCTTGACCGAGGCCAATGCAGTGAGGAGCACTGCCTTTAATGACAGAAACTTAAGCTCTACTGACTGCAGAGGCTCGAAGGGCTCCTCCTTCAAGGCTGTCAGGACCGAGGGGAGATCCCAAGAGGGTACCAGATGAGGGCGCAGAGGATTTAACCTCCTCGCCCCTCTGAGGAACCTGATGAACAAGTCGTGCTTCCCCACAGACTTACCGTCTACTGCATTGTGATGTGGGGCAATAGTGGCAACATACACTTTGAGGGTGGAGGGAGACAGCCTTCACTCCTACCCATCTTGCAGGAAAGAGAGCCTGACCGTGATTGGGCATCTCCGGGGTCTTCCCGGCGGGAAGAACACCGATCGACAAACAGGTTCCACTTCAGCCTGTAAGCGTGTCTTGTAGACGGGGCTCTAACTGAAGTGATGGTGTTTACTACCGCTGAAGGTAGCCCACCTAGAACCACTGCATCCCGTCCAGGGACCACACGTAGAGATTCCACGTGGAGACGCTCCTCGTCTTCCCTGACCTTGTCTGTGCGAGAAGGCTCACTGGGGGAAACGCATATTTGCATAGGCGCCGAGGCCAGCTGTATGTCAGTGCGTCCGTGCCGAGGGTCCCCTTGGACAGGGAGTAAAACAGGCAATGGGACATGTTCAAGTGCAAGTTTATTTGTATAGCACTTTTTACGATACAAATCTTTGCAAAGCAGCTCTACAGGAAATTAAGTTTCCACAATATATTTATATATTGCAGAACCTTAATATATTTAACTTATGGCAAAATTTGGTAATTCTGCATGTTGTCTGCGCTTTGGCATCCTCTGAGGTCCTCTGAGGGGTTGGCATCATCTTTTCGCAGGTGTTCGGTCATCTCAGATCATTTAAGTGCTGAATCCAGACTGAAGCTTCTGTAATTCTTAGTTACCATGGGATGTTAATCCCGTGGCAGAAACAGTGAAACAAATAGACACATAATTAGCGTAGCTGCTGTTCCATCTAAGCAAAAATTATTTGTCCAACCTAAGCTAAAGAATAATAATAATGTACATTTGATCAGATATAACTGCAGTACAAGATTATAAAATGCATTATGTGAATGCTTGGCTAAAGAGATGTGTCTTTAATCTAGATTTAAACAGAGAAAGTGTATCTGAACACCGAACGTTATCAGGAAGGCTATTCCAGAGTTTGGGAGCCAAATGTGAAAAAGCTCTACCTCCTTTAGTGGACTTTGCCATCCTAGGTACTACCAAAAGTCCAGAGTTTTGCGACCTTAGGGAGCGGGTTGGATTGTAGCGTGGTAGAAGACAAGTTAGGTACGCAGGAGCTAAACCATTTAGGGCCTAATATGCAAGTAATAATATTTTGTAAATGATACGGAACTTAAGTGTCACCGGCCCACCGGTGGGCCCAAAGCCATTACATATTTAAAACCGTAATATTCTATACTAAACCTAAACTAATCTTGACAAACTATATATCATTGGAAACCTTAGAGATTGTATTTTTCATATTTGACCACTGTTTTATATTTAAAATTATGTAGTGACAGTAATTCATTAATTTGTGACAAGAAAATTTAGCAAAAAAAAAAAAAAAACACCAAGAAGTTGGCTTTTGTTACAAAAAGTTGATACATACACATACAATCACGAAAGTATTTTATTTTTTAATTTTTTTTGGCTGCCAACAATTCAGACAAAACATATTTTCTAGTTTTTATCTAAAACTTTGAGAATAAATTGAATATGTATATTTGTATATGATTGATGTTGCAAGTATTCAGTAAAAAATGTAATGCATGTCAAGTTCATGTATGATCATACATGAAATAACCTTTTTTTTGTGAAGTTTCTGTAACAACAGTCTAGTAGCTATGTTTGATTAAGATTTCTGATTAGAAAGAGCCCATCCTCATAACTTTATGCAGTAATGAACAGGGGAGATATTCAGATAAGTCTCAGTAAGCAGCCAGAGCTGTTTCTAAGGCCAATGTGTTTTCAGTAGTAGTTGTTTTATTGTATATGGTCATATTCAATTTTTTATGTCATATTTATGGTTTAAAAAAAATCATTTACAACCTATCTAGACATGTTTTATTGCTGTTTGAATAAAACAAAAATTGTAAATCAAATCAGTCGTCCATTACAAATCATACAAGGAGCATGACTAGTACCTAGTGGACATTGTTGGTATAGCGACTAAAAATAACACAGAAACCTCATTGTTTGTGATATCAATGTCAAATTTGGAACACAACTTCTTTAGACTGAAGGCTTTTCATTTGACATGAAATTAAATTCACCACATATTTAATTTTTTTTTTTTTTATGAAATATAAATAAATATTAAATTACTTTTTATATTACAACAAACTTAAACACTTAAAAATTTTTATTCAACTTCTTTCACTTGTACAAGAAACTTCCAAGTGTGTTTTTAAAAACGAGCCCAAAATTTGGTTCATATTCCAAACCGTTCCAGAATTACATTAATTTGAATCTGGACACCCCCTTTTCAGCTCTACCCCCAAAAAGGGGGGGTGACACTTAAGGGGTTAATAGGTAGCCAGTGCAGAGACTGTAAAATTGGGGTAATATGATCATATTTTCTTGACCTGGTAAGAACTCTAGCCGCTGCATTTTGGACTATCTGTAGCTTGTTTATTGAAGATGCAGGACAACCACCTAGCAGTGCATTACAATAGTCCAGTCTAGAGGTCAAGAATGCATGAACTAGCTTTTCTGCATCAGAAACAGGTAGCATGTTTCGAAGCTTGGCAATGTTTCTAAGATGGAAGAATGCTGTTTTTGTAACATGGGAAATATGATTTTCAAAGGACAAGTTGCTGTCTAATATAACACCCAGATTTTTTACTTTAGAGGACGTAACAATACATCCGTCTAGTTGCAAATTGTAATCCAAGAGATTTTGTGTACTGTTTTTGGTCCAATAAGTAATATCTCTGTCTTATCTGAATTTAATAGGAGGAAATTATTGGTAATCCAATCTTTTACATTTTTTACACAATCTATTATCTTAGATATTTTTGAAGTTTAATCTGGTCTTGTTGAGATATATAGTTGAGTATCATCAGCATAACAATGAAAACTAATCCCGTATTTTCTAATAATATTACCAAGGGGCAACATGTATATTGAAAATAGCAGAGGACCTAGGACAGATCCTTGTGGTACTCTATACTTTACCGGTGATAATTGAGATGATTCCCCATTTAAATGAATAAAGTGGTAGCGATCGGACAGGTAGGATCTAAACCATCTTAAAGCCTGCCCTTGAATACCAGTATAGTTTTGTAATCGATCTATGAGTATGTCATGGTCTACAGTGTCGAACGCAGCACTAAGATCAAGTAATACTAGCAATGAGATGTAGCCTTGGTCTGAAGCAAGAAGCAAGTCATTTGTAATTTTAACAAGTGCAGTTTCTGTACTATGGTGAGGCCTGAAACCTGACTGAAATTCTTCATAGAGATCATTTTTTTTTGCAAGAAGAAGCACAATTGAGCAGACACAACTTTTTCTATACCTCAGATGCTTCTGACTCCAAAGGAGGAGATGGAGTGCGAGTTGTGACATGCGATGGAAGCGTAGACCGCCTTGGTGGTTGATGTACACAACGGTCACAGTGTTGTCCGCACGGACCAGTAGATGCTTGTTGTGTAGCAGCGATTTGAAGCGCCGCAGAGCAAGCCATACTGCTAGCAACTCGAGGCAGGGGATCTGTCACTGCAGCCGTGGCCCTGTACAAAGCCCTGCAGCTGCATGCCCGTTGCACATGGCTGCCCAGCCCATGGCAGGGGCATCTGTTGATACAACAAGATGCCTGGACACTTGCAATAGAGGGACTCCTGCCCGAAGAAAAGCAAGGTCAACCACGGGCTGAAGGTCTGACAGCAGGACGGGGTGAATGAGACCCGGTATGTGCCGCGTCGCCATGCCCATCTCGGGACCCGGTCTTGAAGTCAACACTGAAGCGGTCTCATATGAAGCAATCTGAGCAGCGTGACAGCGGCTGTGGACGCCATATGTCCCAGGAGCCTCTTAAACTGTTTCAGTGGGACTGCCCTCTTGCGCTGGAAAGACTCCAGGCAGTTAAGCATCGACTGAGCACGCTCTACTGAGAGACGTGCTGTGAGAATGACCGAGTCCAAATCCATACCGAGAAAAGAGATCCTCTGCACAGGGAAGAGTTTGCTCTTTTCCCAGTTGACCCGAAGCCCCAACCGGCTGAGGTGGCCCTCTGTCCCTGTGTTCGCACAACTGTGCTCGAGACTGTGCCAATATGAGCCAGTTGTCTGCTTCCCTTAATGGAACAAGGGCTGCCTCCACGACCTAGGTGAAGACAAAAGGCTACAGGGATAGCCCGAAGGGGAGGACCTTCAGGTCGATCGCTACAAACCAATCGAAAGGACGGACACATTGAAAGATTTGTTTCTGCATCAACATCCTGAACGGGAGCTTGTGAAGGGCCCGGTTCAGGATGCTCAGGTCCAAGATTGGTCGTAACCCACCACCTTTCTTGGGTACGATGAAGTAAGGGCTGTAAAACCCTGACTTCATCTCGGCTGGAGGGACCGGCTCTATCGTGTCCTTCACCAGCAGGACCGCGATTCCCGCACGCAAGACAGGAGCAACTTTGATCAACACCAAAGTGGACCGAATGCCCCTGAACTTGGGAGGACACCAGGTGAACTGAATCGCGTAGTCGAGTCTGATGGTTCTTAGGAGCCAGCGAAACAGCCTGGGGAGCGCTAGCCAGGCCCCCAGAGACTGTACAAGTGGGACCAGGAACTACACCGACGTACCCGCGGTGGGGCAGCAAAGTGGAGTGCAAGAACCCAACTCGGAAGGCATTGCGTCCCGAAGTAGGGTCTGAGTGCACGGTGCAACATTTACCAGGCTCCACGGCTGGGCAGGGGGCGCGGGAGAAGGCATCGCGTCCTCGGACCAGACCCTGCTGCCCACTGGTGTAAGGAGAGGGGGACGGGGGTGACAAGGCTGTGCGTCGTGCACCGCCATGCTAGCCCTCTTGGGAACCGGAGACACAGGAAACTGCTCTGAAAGTTTGGGTACCACTGAACCAGTTAGCGGAACAACCCAAAAAGGGAAAAAAGGATTTTCCACCCAGCCCTTCACCAGGGGTGGGAGCGGACTCACCTTCTCCTGAAGAGCAGGAACCAGTGTCTCGGGTTCGCTCGTCCCAGGAACGCGGCTTGCCCTGGCATTTCATGGGCCTGGCAAGGACAGAGACGGGCTGCGCCACTTTCCTGCTGCCAGCTCCATGTTGCGGCCGGAGTGAAGGCTGCTGCTGGGGCCGCACTGGAGCAAAGGTGGCGGCAGCAGGAGGGCGCCCTCGGCGACGAGGTGATATACCGCAATAGCGCACATACCCCTTAGCCGCCCTGCCATTGAGGGCAGTGAGGATGGAAGAAGCACTAGATCTGGCAGAAAAAAGTGCCCTCCAAGACCTAGTCACTTCCTCATGCACTTCTGGGAAAAATGGAACCTGAGGTGGCTGCCGGTGATTGGCCTGCACCCCCAGCAACCAATCATCCAGCCTTGAGCGTTCGGGAGAAGGAGGAGGCCTCCAGTGCAGCCCGACGCTCTTAGCGGCTCGGGAAAGCATAGCAGTCAGCTCTGGCTCTGACTCGGGCAACGCCACTCGTCCTAAAGGAGGCAACGCAGCCGATTCGTCATTTCCAGAGCCTAGCTTGTCTTCCGATGCAGCAATCGACATCTTGTCATCCGCTGGCGCACCAAACGAGATGCTGGGCCCCGACTTGTCCGGGGATCCAGAAAACTCGTCTGGAAACACCAGATGGTGTCATGCGCTGGAGGAGTGAGAGGCCCACAGAGACGCACTCGACGGAGAAGCTCTCACTGTGATCCTTAAGTCACCCTGACCATGAGCCGAAGTAGCCCACCGAGAACCGGAGGAGCTAGAACAGGGCATGGCAAGGGGGATACCCCCCCGTTTGACGAGGAGGTATCTGGAGCGCAGCATCGCGATGGTCATGCTCCCGCAATGAGAACATGACTCATCCACGAGCGCTGCCTCAGCGTGCTGATAGCCCAAGCACGAGGGACAGCAATCGTGACCGTCAGATGAAGCCAGGAAACGACCACATCCAGAAACACACGAGCGGGAAGCCATCTTTAAAAAGACGCCCGTCGGTCGTGGGAACTCTTTCAGATTTAAATAAAAAATCTAATTTCTTGATGATTTGATATTTTATAATAGTTTATAATTGTGATTTTATCATTTCAAAATATAAAGGAAATAGTAGAAATGAATGACTAATAGGCCAATAAGTGCTCATCTGCTGCCATCTACAGGTTATAATGGTGATTTGATGTATTTTTTAATTTTACACAAGTGTTTGTTCACCACAGTATATTTTGGTCATCCCGTTAAAAATAACATTCAAATCAGATCATTGAAGATGCTGTAAAAAGTTGAAATGCTTGAAAGTAATTGAAAATTGCTTAAATTTCTCTCTCAAAAGGTTTTACAAACCCTGAAATGAATAATGTAATAACGTTCGACTATTTCTGCCACAACACTTTGGTTACAGTTAATGTTACTGATTCTGGTTTTTTACGTCAGCGTCATTTGCTCTGTTTATAACAGAGATTTCTGTACAGAATTTGAATGCATCTCACTAGATTTCTTGGCAATCTTTATTCATTCTGCGGCGAATTCAAATGCTTATCACTAGATCTCACAGTGCTGTGGTGTAACTGTGTCGTGAACTTTGGTTACCGAGTAAAGCTGTTCTGAGTTCGCACCAGTTTGTGGCACGGTCCAAGCTGATAAACGGTCCGCGCTGAGCAGCTCAAACGAGTAGTGGGATTTTGCTTTTTTTTTCAAATGGCAGTGTACACGGTGGTCATGCCAGTGTGACGGCTCATAAAATTTAGTTGCACCAGAAGAAAAAATGGTCACAAAATGCGAAAATGAAATGAAGAAATACCTTGTATATGGTTTAGAAACATTATTTTACACAATTTTTTTCAATAATAGTTGTGTTATTTTATTGTTTTGAAGAAATGTTCATTAGTAATAGGCTATTTTGCTCGATGCGCCCTCTTGTGGCCTCAGGATAGAAGCTAAAATATTTTTTCCCCCTAACTGAAAGTATGCCTTTTAAATTTGAATATAATTTGAATATTGATAGTATTTAAGTACAAAATTCGAATTTAGTTTTTCAGCCATTTTGACAGCCCTATTAGGAGGTGTGCACTAGGTAATATAATCACAAACTTACATGCAATGTGCACTGGATAGTGTAGTACAAAACTAGTACAATAAAGTACTAGTTTTGTAATAAAGCACTGAAGTAAGTATTGAACACAAAAATCTATACAAAACTCTAATATACAAAATGTAGTGTGCACTAGGTAGTATAGTGTGCACTAGGTTGCGTAGTGTTCACAAACTTACAATTATCATATAGTGTGCACTAGATAGTGTACTACAAGTACTAGTACACTGTGTGGTGTGCACACAGGAAATTACATAATGTGCACTAAGTATTGTAGTACAGTGCGAATGCGAAAGTATTGTGAAAGTATGAAAGTATTGTGCACTAAAACACAAGCATATTAGGTAGTGTGCTCTATGTAATACAGTCTAATACACAAAATGTAGTGTGCATTAGGTAGTGTAGTATTCACAAGGCATAACAAATATTGTGCACTAAAACGCAAGCATATTAAGTAGTGTGCTCTATGTAGTAGAGTACTAGTTCAAATAGTAGCATGCAGTAGGACATCAGGTAGTGTGCACTAGGTAGTGCAGTACTAAATCACAAAGTGGTGTGCACCAATATGCTAATATGCCACATTATGCAGAGTGCACTAGAAAGTATAGTACAAAACTATTACACATGGTAGTGTGCACTAAAACATTAGGATACTGTATTGTGCTCTAGGCAGTGAGTTCTATATAGTACAGTAGAGGTACAAAAAGTATTGTGCACTACAACATTAGGTAGTTTGCACAATGTAGCATAATACAGTACAAAATCAAAACGTGGCAATAAAACAATATCCTAGGAAGTGTGCACTAGATTAGTACTAGTACTAGTACTAGTACTAGTTGACGTAGTACTAGTAGAAATAGTGCACGGGTAAGTTTGCACAAAAATACAGGAACAATAGAATTCAACATTTTTGGCCAAAAAAGTAGATCAAACCATAACTGGTCGACATTTTGATTTCAATAATGAATCCAGCAAAGGTCACAAAGAATATTTAACTATTAATGTGCACAATTGTTTGGGTTTTTCTTTGTTTTAACCACTGATATACTCTGAAACACACTATTGAAGGTTAATGTATAAAATTAAGAAATAGAGCCAAAATGGAGGTACTGGAATAACAGAAGATACAGCACAAAACAGCCTGGCAGCACTCTGAGAAACACACTCTCTCTTGCTCTCTCTCTGGGAGGCTTAAGAGGGATAACGGAAACGGAAGAAAGCTGAAACAGACAACTGGAGATGGCTTGGGATTCTGCAGAAGAAAAGCCTGGTCTGACTCCTCATCCACAGAAAAAATCCCATAAAAGCTTTCAGGGAAATAGACAGAATGGGATTAGGCTCGTATGAGGTTAGCAAAGAGGAGCGAGCAGGTCAGTGCTAATGCTAATATGCTAATGCAGGCAGGCATACTACCATTCAAAATCATCACAGTGTCATATTCATATTTAAGTGTAATACTTAGCAGCTAGTTCTAGGCCACATACATCAAAATCTGACCTATCTGAGCTGTACAAGGCACAGCTGCGTAATGTGAAGGCAGGAGGATGCAGACAGCCCATATGGGTAAAAATAGAGAAAAAGTTCATTAGCATCTCTCTGCGCAGCAGGATCAACCAGAGCTCAGCGGTTTGGTGAGCGTGTGAGTCAGCAGTACCCAGAGCACAGACTGCCCAATGTGAAATCTGACAGTCAGAGAGATGCGGGATTTAGAAGCACACTCACTAAACATACCAATGAGAGACGCTACAAACCTGTAGTTAAGCAGTGTATACTTCAGTGTGTGAGAATGTTCCTGTATGTGTAAGTGTGCATGTTTGCTGTGGTGTGTTTGTGTGAGGAACCATCTGTTCTCAGCAGTGTGCATGAGTCAGAGATGGGCTGGAGCGATGGCATCTGTGCTCTCACAACTCCCCCTTCTTCACCTCTCCTCACTTCCTACTCTCACTTCTCTTCCATGTGTTTTCCTTTCAGACTACACTGTGCAGTGTGCACTAGATAGTGAATGTGGCACAATAGCTAATTTTGTTTTAACTACGTGCTGTGTATATTAAATTATGAGACGTGAATTACGCTTGTCCTAAATAATATGTGATATTAGAATTAGAATTAGATATGCTAGTGCTTGGATACTTTATTTCTATAGTTTTCCTAAAGTATTGCTTGTTATAATCTCTAATACTGACTTACTACCAGTGTTGCTACTTTGAACTAAAACTAAAATGATTACAAAATCACTTTCTGTAATCCAAATAAAGCTGAAATAAAATAAAATATAAATAGAGATGATTTTTGCAACTAACTGAAATAAATAAGTTGAAGTTTAAGTATTAAAATGACTGAAAATAAATAACATAGAAAAGAAATTACTTAAAGTTATATAGACATTTAATAAAAAACAAATAAAATTTACAAAACACAGCAAAATTACCGAAACTGGAAAATATACAAATATAATCTAATTCAAAATAATAAATAAATAATGTAAATAATACTAAAATAAATGTAGGCTAATAGCATTTCATCATTAAGATACTATTATAGTTTTAAAGAACATCTTGAATGAGTTTTCATTTTTATATTTTTCATTTTAGTTTAAGTTTTAGTTATTTTGATGTGTTTTTTTCTTTAAATGCCTGTATAGTTTCCCCCTTCAGTTTTAGTTATTTTAGCCATTTTAGTCAAACTAAATAAAAATGAGAAATGTTACCTTGGCAACTACCTGAAATAAAATAAGCTTTTATTATTTTTTATTATTCTTATTTTATTTTATTTAAACTTTATTTCATTTAGGTTAAATGTAATAACCATAGTAAACGTACGCAAATTGAGATGGAGCCAATATTACTTAGTGTGCAAATGGTAACACGCACTACAAAATGAGCATAGGTACATGTAGCATTCTACAGAATTACCACAATTCATATTCTACCTCAAAACTGGAAAATGAGGTAGTGCCCCATCAATTAATAGGTAATGTAGACCTACTGCCAATTAATATACACAATGCACTGAAGTGTGTATAACAAAACTAGTGCACTAGGTAGTAGCTCACCAGCCAGAGAAGTTCAGCTGTGGATGACTAGGTAGTGTCTATTACAAACCAATCCAAGCACACTACTGCAGGTAGCACTAGACATTCAACTATAAAGACAGGAGGGCTATATTCACTACAATACTGATATTCTGCCTCTCATTTTCTCCCATCTATTTTTTGTCAACAGCTGTGTAAGTGGTGCAAGTTCCAAAGTGCAGAACACAATGCTGATCTCAGACAATATTCACACATGTTCTCCACAGAGACTGTTTCTCAGATTAAAACCTGTCTAGGTGGGAGCTAGATGTTTCATAACTCACCTTGAGTACACATGCACTTGTATAAGAGGGATCTATGGCACATTAGAACAGACCTCGAACGCTTTCAATGGAAAGCAGGGTGGTCTACAAGATCAATATTGTTACAGGATGAAGGATGAAATGAAAATCAATAAAAGCAGCATCACCTTGACTGAAGGTCATTGTCTTTGCTTTAGAATGTAGGCATATACATACTGTAAATGTGACAGTGTTTGTAATCTCCTCGGCTTATTCTTTACTTTGCTGATGCTGGAAAGGTCACATCCGAGATGTTCCAGCTTGTTAGTGTGCCTCAAGTTAAAAGTGTTACTGCACACTGTATGAAATGTATTTTTTACAAGCATCTCAACTAGAGCAACTTTAAACTTGTGACATGAATTTTCAGACTCTTGATGATTTTACTTGAAATAGATCAGAAATATCCCAGAGACCAGAGGATGAGTCATGTTCAAGAAGCGACTGTCACTGAAGAAACCCCTTCAGACAATGAACCGAGACTCCGACAAAGAAGTAAAAGAAATAATTAAGAGTTTTTGGCCTAATCCCGACAGGCTGCGGCATGAGATCGCATCCATCAATCCTGCATGCAAGCTGGGAGCTCACACTAACAAACTGACAGTTAGCAACCTCTAAAGATGAATTACACCCAGACAGATTAAAAAAGGATAAAAAAGAGGATATGTTGCTCTAGTCGGGGAGAAGGATAAGAAGTGTGATATTTGAAATTGCAGAAAACTACTTCTTTTATTGTACTCTGTCTGAAAGTGAAGGTGGGACTGTGATCTCTCTATATAAAGAAACTCTGTCTGGGTCTTTGTTAAGGTCAGACGATGCTGGGTTTCTCAGAAGCTCACAGTCAGAAGCCAACAGCTTCAAACAGAGTGTTGCCTTTCAGAGCAGTGGCTAATATAAGCCTGCTATTAGCCACTCACTCCCTACTGGTACAAAGAGGACAAAGTCAGACAGAGACAAAGACACAAAGATGAATGTGTATAATTATCAATTAATTGTTGTTTTATTTGGTTTCATAGCAAAGTTCATTTACAACTTGTAACAGCTAATACTGTTAGATATAATAGTTAAAATGTTCTTAAAGGAATACTTTACCAAATTATTTTTTTTTTTTTTTTACTAACCCACACATCTTAAATTCTAAGATTTCCAAATCCTGAGACTTTCTTTTTTCTGCGGAATGCAATAGGATGTGCATCTCTTTTCCATACAATGCAAGTGAATAGGAACTAATGCTGTCGACCATTAAAATGGTAAATTCTGACTTGTGCACTATATTCCAAGTTTTCTAAAGCTTTACAATAGCTTAACATGAGAAAATGTATAATTGAATGTTTTTTTAATCAAATCTTCAGTCCTCCACTCTGTTGTGACAGATCTCATTCCCTAAAGAATAACCAATTACTGTGCTGGCTCTACACGAGGATGAAAACGAGAGCCAAATATTGACTTGCCGCTCTACAGCAGCTCAAACACTAACAGCAGCTTAATAAATCCAGTAGCATTTGCCGCCATCATTCACGCTCTCCAATTCAGCCAATTACAAGTGGACTAGCCTCAATCAGTCAGACCTGAGAAATCGATCATCTGTCTGTGACGCCCAGTCCCGCAGGGAGATTTCTAGTATCTACAGGAATCCTAGGTCAATATGTCACTCTCATTCAACACAGAGCCTAAAGCAACAGTCAGTCTTTACACTGGTAACAAATACACACGTCCATCAAATGCCCTTGTTTACCTAAGCGGACAGGAGGTCACGACACAGGGGGAAAAGGCTCTTCATAAAATTCATACACTTGTGCCATAATATTCCACAGTACTATTTACACACCCAAAGATCTAATAATAGTCACATTCTCAGTTAAAGTTAAAGGCTAATCATTTTATCTAGTGTTTGACTGCTTTTTGTATTGGGTCCGGGCCTCTAGACAGTCAATATGCAGTCGAAACACCATCAGATATGCAATCAGCCCTGTAGCATATTCAACACTTCAGAGAAAGAGAGAGAAACACTCATTTGCACCTCTGACTTTCATATTAAATCGTGTGGAAGGATTGTGAAAATACAATGGCTATAAATAGATTTGATACATACAGGCATTGAATGTATGGATGGTCGCACGGCTGTACTGAATATTATGCACACTGAGTGAATCACAGCCCTAATTTCAAAGAAGAATAATGAGCTTCGCTATGGAAATTTCAGTAATGAGTTCTATATTAACAGACACACAGTAAGTCAGGACATGACTATAGTGAGATAAATCATGTTAGAAATTTTGTAGATAAAAACATTTGGAATGACCCCAATTATATCTGCAGTGGCCCCAAACTTATTTTGACATGTCATGCTTTACATAACAATATTGCAAATTCAGTGGTACAGTAAACGCATCAGTGTTGTTATTGTTAACTGAAATTAAAACTGAATCTATTAAAAATTGTTTTTAGTAACAGAAATAAAGCTAAAAATATAAATATTAGATTACAAATTTAATTTAAACTTTAAAAATGTATTGTCTTGGCTGAAATAAATAAGTTGAAGTACTACAATTACCTAAACTAAAATCGAAATAAAAATTTGAAATGGAAATAAAATGGAACTATTTTAAAATAGATTAAATATTAAAATAGAAATATAATTGTACAGTGTAATTGCACAATTAATTACTAAGTAATATTAATTAACATACTTATTATAGGGTTAGGATTAGGCTTGGTTTACGGTTTGTTTGTAATTATGCATAATATACTGTTATTACTATAGTAAGTACATACATGTGTAACAAGGACACTGTAGAAAAGTGTTACCAACATTTTATTTGATGTTTTATCATTTTCACAAATGTGCTGTCCTTCTTTAAAATTCATTTTTACAAAATCAATGTATACAAAATAGCTATTGGGGCCGCTGCAACACAGAATATGGCACACCGAATCCTTCCCTCTGCATTTTTCTCCTGCATCTGTTTGCTCCATACAGACAGGACTGTGAACGGTGAGGGATTTCTCTTCCCAAGTGATTTCAGGTTAAAAAGATTTGATGACATAACTCATTCAGTGACGCATGTAACTCCGGTTGCCTGAATCTGCAGCCACGTCAACTGTTACCAGGAGAAGACCGGCCAACATCACTTATGTAGGTCGCATTAAAAACACATGCGGCGCACACAGATGGCAATTTTCAAAGACGGCCCCCCTCTAAGAGCAGACTTTAAAATGAAGTAGACTAGAATCTACTTTAGCAGAACTGAGCAGCTCTGATCATTCTGAGGATTATTCGTGTTGACTCACAGAGCTAGTTATGAAAGAAGCCCACTCGGATCAAACACAAAGTTTCTTTCATGACCTAAAGCAAAGGCCAACAAAAAAGTCTGATTTTAGGAAAAAAAAATTAATTACTGCACTTTTTCGTGTTTTTCATCTATTGTGCTGAATATCCTATGATTCCATCCATGTTTGAGCAAGAAGTTATGAGCAGAATATATTAATGAAAGGGGACCTGCACGCTGCTTGTAGGCGGAGTTAATAAAATGATGCAAATTGCATTATAATTAACTCTAAAAAGTGGAGCATTACCCTTTTATGTAAACTGTACTTCAGGGATCTCGCATAACAATGCACTCAGCTACAAGCACTTTGAATGTAATAGTGTGTACAGACGTTCAGTGGTCCAAAAGTGCTTCTATTTTTTAGGACAACAATTAGAGTGAAAAATATGAATATCAATGTCTTTTGTTTAAATGACAGCTGACCTTCTGTACGAAGGCTTTTACATTGTCAGTGTCAAAAATTTGCATACTCTAGTGTTCAAAAGTTTGGAGTTAGTAAGATTTTATTTGATTTTTTAAAAGAAATTAATACAATTTATTTATCCATTAAACTGATTAAAAGTGACAGAAAAAAACATTCACAATATTAAAAGAAAAAGAAAACATTAAAAATATGTGTTAAAAATATTTCAAAACATTTTCAATTTGGACAGACTTTCAGACCCCACTGTACATTTAAATCTGCATTTATTAATCTGAATGTATAGTATTTGTGCTTCAGTCACTTACGGTAGGCGGGTCGGCAGGGGTCACTCCGTGTGCTGTCGGTCGAGTGGTTACTGGACACAGAGGAGATGCTAGAGCTCCGAACAAACCCAAAGGCGGCCAGACGAGCCGGCGGGAGACGTGAGTAACCAGGAGGACGCAGGCCAGACTGAGATGGCTTCGGCAGGAGGGATTTAGCAGCTAACCCAGTAGCCACTGGCTTTCTCTGATCTGAGGGTGAAAAACTATGATTAGTACTCAAACTAATAAAAAAAACACCATTTGTAAAATAGAGCTTTGGGCAATAAAAGTCACATTTTGCTTTTCTAGTATATGTCAATATGGAGGTCAACTATGCATAACATGTTCTTGCAATACTGCTGTGACAAAATGAGGCATACATGATCACATGACAGATTCAGTTGAGAAAAAGATGGAACACAAGGAACAAAGAAAGTGAGTGTTGTGTCCTGAAATGAACTATTTCTAAGCAGACTAGCCTAAAAGAGACTCACAGTAGGATTGAAAGAGAGAGAAATTGTAGTGTTTTACGACCTCTCTCTGGTGCGAGGTAAAGATTGCTTTAAAAAGCTCCTGAAAGAATCATAAAGAGGTTGGCGGCTGTCTGCCTCCTCTGACCACAGCATGTCAAGGCCATTCATCAACATCTACACCACTGTAGTATTCACATGAAGAAGAGCGATGAGTTACAATTCTCATCCACTTAGGGAGTCTAATTTAATGCAAAACGTTTGCCAAAACATATCATCTTAGATGGCTCATAAAATCCTTATATGAGCTTGAAAAGTGTTAATATATAACTGAAATATATAACTGAACAGAGTAATAATTCTATTAATTTATTAATTATGTGCAATATAAGCATGTGGATGGTTTCAGGTTCTTGCCATTTTTGAGCATAATGAACAAGTTTTTATTTATTTATCTGTTAATATTTAATTTAATTTAATTATATTAAATTTTATTTTATAAAATTTTATTTTATAAAATACAGACAACAAGTATATATATATACATACACATACATAAAAAATGTAATTAATTCATTTTAAAACCTTTTTTCCCATTAAAAAGAACCATTTCAGCGTCTGGTGCTTAAAATGAGCTTACGGTCTCTAGCAAAAGCTCTTTCTTTTTTAATTAGTCCAGGAGGCCAATCGTTTAAGAGGCCATTGGTTCCTCTAAAACCAGCTCTGCTCAAATTATTACGATATCACTGCTCAATAAAGGCCTCAACTGAATAAAGTAATGGATTTTCCTTACCCCATGTGCTTATTATTACACCAATAAACATGATAAAAGATGTTTACATACAATTAAGAAGGATTATAATGAATATCTGTTGTCTTTTGCGTTCCCTATCAGTTCTTTGCACTGTAGATCTTCACATCAGATACCTGTACTGCTGGCACCACAGAGACTGTCCTGCTGTTGAATCAAAAAAATTATGATTTCATAAAGAACAGGAAGAAGAGGGAAGAAAATATATATAAATATGCACATGCAAAGAGCTACTGCAGGGTGAATTTAGCGACCCACTTCAAGGCTTGCTTTGAACTCCCAGACTCCCCCAACACAAGGTCGTAATTTGGGGCAGGTGGAGAGAATGATCCCCTCCTGCTCTCTGAGATAAAGCACTTTGACTTTCTGTCCCTGCGATTGCAGCAAAGCGTAGCGCATACTAAATGACAATCTACGATTTCTCATTTCGTCTGTCGCATTCTCAAATGTTTATTAGACTGCAATGTCAGCAGCATGCTTCAGATACGCATTCTTCACAAATGAAAACGCACACATACACACTCAAGCAAATGCACACAACAAAGCTCTCACCACCCTCTCATCCATTCATCTCTAATCAAAGTTGCCCTGACTCCATCGCTTCCCCTAGCGACCCCCCACCCCAACCCCAGGCCATCAAGGTCTTTAATGAAATTTCAGGCAGCTTCTCCTCCATGTGAGGGGGATCATTAAAGATAAATGTGTTGCTGTTCTCCCTCCGATTTTTTTTTCTCCATTAATCGTCTTTATTCCTTCCTATTCCTACTTCCCCATATTTCCAGACTTGCCCAGATCACACAAAATAGTCATCCATCATGGCTTTGATTTAGCAATTTCACTGTTTATTTTTATTTTTTTCCTACAATGAAAGTGAATGGTGACCAAAGCTGTTCCCACACACTTTTACTGTATGGACAAGAGAAGCTTGCACATTCTGCTAATCAGAAATGGACACAGTTTTCATTTTTGGTTGAACTGTCCCTTTAACACCAAAGGGGTGTCATTTTCCCAATCTGTTTTGGGAATAAATAAGAAGTGTGTCTGTGTGTGTATGTGTGTTTGTATGTATGCAAATTTATTATTATGGCTTGAAGCTCAAGAACTCATTGATTTCTTACTGAGTGTTAAAATGCATGAATACATTACAAGAGCACTTTCAACAAGCCCTCATTTAAACAATGATGAACCACATCAATGAAAACTGTATGTCATGTTGATAAAAACACGAACATGCATTGCACAATAAAAAAAGATGGTACTCTGCTAGTCTGTGAACCTCTGATTTTAATGATTGCTATTTAAAAACATAACAAACCCTAATAAACAATCAGTGATTCTTCGATATTGTTCTTCAGTTTATTATACTTCATTGCATTAGACAATTTCCAAGAAGATTTTTATCACAGACAGAATTTCAAAGCAGCCAAGTGACCAGAATCAAATGCTTTCATTGTTTGAGAGTGTGAATAAATAATGTAGCATGAGATGACGATAACTACAATGGGAAATTATTTTCCAACTTTAGCAAGACAAGCAATAGTCTAGTCATACCAGGAGAGGTTAACCTTCCTCTCGACTTCTTTTATATTGCTGTAGGAGTAAAACTCAAGCCTACGCACTAGACTGTCTCTTTATCTTTTGTAGCATAAGCATCTTTGCACCATAAAAATCATATCATATCTCAACTGCAGTTAATAATTGTGACCAGGCATAGTTATTGGCATGAATTAACTGTTAATTTCTTTGCACTTCAAAGCATCACAAACAGAGCCAAATGACAAGAAATTGGCATCCACATGCATTAATGGAGAATTTCATGGGTTTTCAGTGAGATAACAGTATGCAGATAGACAGACGTCCTCTAGAAAAAAAAACACAGAGGGTGATGGCAATGCTGGTGGTGGATTTAAGATTAAATAATTCATATCTTCACCTTGGCAGGCAAAGTTGTCGGAAATCAAGTGCGCTTTAGAAATGGAGGGGAACTTTTAAGCTCAGACAGAAGTCCCTCATGGCAAAAGATGAATATGAATTTTATTTATATTCAACTGAATGCCAGGAGGTAAAGTGTATTTTACACTGACTAGTGGCTGAGATGAGTTTATCTGTAACAATTACAAATGCATAGCTGACAGGGATGAAAAGACTTCATATGGCGTTCTCTTCCTTCCTTCCATTTATATCTATTCAACTCAAAATACTCCAGAGTCATTTCCACCCTTAGGATGAAGCTTTGGTGATTCTATTAGTCAAAAACAGTTTCTAAGACTGGCTTGGGTTTTCACTCAACTTGCCTTAGTATGGCATGTGAAGCATTAAATTTTACATAAAAGGTATAAAACAAGACCATTTGACTCATTTTGCCATGCAAAGTGAACCATTGATCTTACCTTGAGGTTCCTGAGGGGTTTTAGTGGTCGGGTTTACTGCCTGCATTGGTTGACTGAGGGTCAGTGGTGACTTCAGCTGGCCTGTTAGGACCATCCTGTTCTTGGCAGCTACAGAGGGAGTTCTGTTTACAGCACCAACGCCAAGCTGGGGTCTTAGGCCCCGTGGTGGACGATAAAGACTCCCCATATCCTGTGCTCCCATAGGGGGTCCAGAAGGGTCGTCGGCTCCAGAAACTGGAGATCCAAGGGCTAATGGAGATCTGCCCACCTACATTGACAAAAAAAATTAAGCTGCAGTCAATAAACTCTTCCAGTGGTTGATAAACTTGTCTACTGAAGATAACAAGTGTGAAAACTAGTCTGTTAATACTCCATAACACACACACACTTTTACATTATCAAAGCACTCGGTTTCACCAACGTAATCATGTAATAGAGTTTACATGTAATTAGGTTTGCAAAGAAATAGACATAAAAGCATTTAACCAAAGAACAGCATATTGTCTAGAGCATTCCTTACCGCTGCAGACAGAGGCTTGTTGAGAGACCCATAGAAGCTGTCTGCTCTGCTTGTCATTTTATGGGGCATGGTGTTGCTGGGTGGCTTAATCCCCGACACCATGAGTCCAGGCGAGAAGAACCGGACCTTCTGCATCTCTTGACGATACTTATCGTAGAGTAAATTTGAGGCACTCAGCACAGTGGCTTCCCCTTGATCTCCGACCGCTGGTTTGGCCTGTGTGCTGCTGTAAGTTGAGTGTCTCGTAGGTAAGGACGACACCTCATAAGTTCCCTCAAGAGACTGGGGTTTCACCTGGGGTGTCTTCCGAATGTACGTAATGATTTTGGGGCGGACGCTTTTCGGTTTTGGCAGGCACTTGCTTGGAGGGGAAGTCTCCATTGACGCCTGCTGTGGAGGAGTTTTATGGATGCTTGTGTTGATTGTGGTTTTAACTGGGGCTCTTAAGCCCGAGCTATACCCAGCATAACCCAACTGAGGACCTCGAGAAGGTAAAGTCTTGATGGGTGAGGAAGGAGGCTGTCTTTGAGGAGATCTTATGGTCTTGGGGGATGGAGGTGTTGAAGGTCTAGTCGGACTGCTGTAGGCCCGTCGGCTGAAGTGAGTCTTCCTTTCTAGGCTGGAGGGACTTGCAGCACGATCTGCTGAGCTTTGCCTCTTCAAGCGTTGGGCTTCTTGCGTAAAAGTCTGGTTGGAAGGTGTCTCTGAGTCTGCGATGGGATTGCTGTTGACTTCTGTAGTCGGTAGCACTTGTGGATGGGTCTGACCTGTCTCTGAGAAGTGGGATTGTTGCTGGTCTGCCTGGGTGTCTACGCTGGGGTATCCTGAGGTTAGTCGTTTTTCAGTGGAAAGAGGGCGGACTAGCTGCCTACAAGAAGGTAGCACCCTCACCATACCTTTCGGCACCTCGGTTGACATCCTTTTCCCAGCATTCTGCTCTGCTTCCATATGGAATTTTTGCAGTTTTACTGCTCCATATGAAGGATGCATTAGCTTACTTCGGTCATGTTGTGGTTCCTGAGGCAGTGTGGTAGAGTTATGGTTTTGGTCCAAATTCCTGGGAAGCTCCCTGTTTCTCTCTGAGTGGATGTAGGACTCTGTAGTAGCTGGATGCTGGTTCCTGCCTTTGTCTGAGGTAGACTTGGTGGACTGGGAAGAGAGAGGCTGTGTGCGGCCTGCACTGTCCAGGGCACTGGCTAAACTTCCACTGAGGCTGGTCACTGCAGAAAGAGATGATGAAAAGACATTGCTCTCAGAACCACTTCGTGCATCTCTCAGGGTCCGGTTCGCACCAGAGCGAGAGCTGGAGGTCCTGAGGTCAAGGGGCTGAGAGTTCTCATTTGCATCTCCATCCACACTATGGTTTTCATTGTGGTCTTTCCAAGGGGAGCCAAAAGTGGTGCTGATGGCTGTAGATGAAAACTCTTTGTCACTGAAGTTTTTTGCTCCCTTCCTGCTTCTTTCACTCTGCATGTCTACCTGTTCTTCTACTTCCACTACAAATGTTTCTAGGTCTTGACACTCCAGCAGTTCAAACTCTTCAAGCTCAAGGTCTTCACTCCGAGCATGTGTTCCCCAGATAATGATCCTCTCCTGGGCTTCGGAGTGCGACACCAGAGGGGGTAGTGGGCTGCCATGCTCTCTGTCATCTAAATAAATGTTCTCTTTGGTGATTTGATTGGCATTGGCGTCTTCCACTGTTTCTAGCAAAGGCTGCTTGTCGTCGTTCTGTATTTCTTCTTGTTGGTTGACTTCACCGGCTTGTATCTTTCCTTGCACATTCATGTTGTATAAGTCTGAGCTTCCCTCTCAAAAGCTCCACAATAATCCTGGATCCATCAAATGTATTGTTCTCTCACTTGCCTGTACCTAGGCTTTCAATGTTTACAGTTTGGATGGAGTGCAGAATCACAACCTAATCTCACATTATTTCCATTTCTGTTCCAAGATACCGCCAAAGAACTGAGCTGTATTTATTTGTTTCTTAACAGGGCAATGCACTTGATGACAACACATCAGCTTTGAGGACCTTGAAATGCCTTGTTCATTCATCTGGTGCCCAACCTGCACAGAAAATAAATAAGACATTATGGCCCAGTTTCACAGACAGGGCTTAGACTAAACCAGGATTAGGCCATAGTTCAATTAGGACATTTAAGTCATTTTTATTAACATGCCTTACAAAAAAACATTACTGGTGTGCATCTTGAGACAAAACAAAGGCACTGATATGTTTTAAGACCAGTCAGTGCAAGTTTATTTTTAGTTGAAACAGCTCAGAATTACATTTTATTATTACATTTACAGAATTACATTTAGTCATTTCTCCTCAAAAAAATGAAGGGTCTCAATAGACTATTTCCTCAGGTATCTTCACATATTTCAAGGCATCATCTGTTAAAACTTAGTGCCCAGTTCAGACTGTTTTTTTTTTTTCAATTGGTTTCAGTAAGCAACTAGGCTACATTTTATATTAATTATGACTATTTCCCTAAAGAGGTAATATGCCTCAACCATCATGCCACTATGAACAATATTCTGAGGGTGGAAACCAAAAATAAAGCATTGTAATGTTTCCTACACCTAATTCATTTCTCTTTAAAGAACCACAAATTGACAAGTTAGTGTAATGAATAGGAAGTCTATTGACACAAAGCAGTAAAATGTTTGGCTCAGTCTTTTAATGGCAGATGGCAGTACCTCCTTTTCTCTAGTAATTAAATTTTCAAATCTCCACTGCTGAGAATTATGTATGGCCAAATCAGGAAGCCAATTTGAATAAATGAAGACTGATGTGCTGCTGAAAAAAAAGATGAGACAGAAACATTTCCCCATGTGTTGGCTTGCTGTGCAAGTTTGCCCAACAAAAAACAAAAAAGACAATTAGGGAGAGTGTGAAACGGCTTGTAATTAACAACACTGCATGCTCGCATGGGACAAAAAAAAAGGAAAAAAAAGAAGCAATCACAGTCAGTTAGGGGGTAGAAATAATGAAAATCCACCATTAATCAAAGGTAGGGTTTTTTGCATCTCTATAAAACATTGACACAACAGCTGTTTGCCTATAAGTATGATTATGACATGCAAACAGAAAGCCAATGCTGTTTCGTTATGTAGATATGGTCCAAACCAGAAAAAGGAACAAAGCAAGGTCATTCTGACATTTTCCCAATAGGGAAAAGGGGGTTGGGATTGTTTCATGTGCTGACTAGGTAGAGTGGGTGGGTGGTCAGTGACTTAGGTGGGCTATAATCAATAACAACATAGATTTGTAAGAAGAGAGAGGTTGACTTTTTTTCCCGCATCAATTATAATGATTTTTGCTCAACAGACTTGAGTAATTTATGCTGGAATAACAGAAAGAAGTGACCACTAAATCACTTCAAGTGTAAGATGCAAGTGCACATACTGGTGCAGGAAATCAGAAAGGAGGTCCATGGAAAAGAGACAGCCCATACAATCCATATCACAGTCAGTTAAATGGGCAACAATCCGAGAACAAGCATATTGACGTTGCGGCACCAGACTGTCACATAGTTCCACCCACAATCCTGCAGGCTGATGAAGTGCTAAAATCACCCACCTACATACCCACCAGCAAATTAAGACTGATATCAAGGTACACTTCATACAGCGAATCCCATAATTGCACAAACATACATAAATATAAGCGGTATTGACACAACATATCAAAGGAGTGTTTTTTCCTCATTTATTGTGTACAATAAACTTCATATGTTCTATAATAAAAGTGCATAAAATAATCACCAGTATTAAATTGCTGTGATTATAATGTAATATTTACATTTTCGCTAGATAATCCCAAAATTGTTTACTTGCATAATAATCAAAGAAAATTGTTATGCTTATGTTTCTAAATTTATTTATTCTGGTGAGCTCAAAAAATATATTTTGAAGAATGTTGGCAACCAAACAAAATGAAAATTCTGTCATTAATTACTCACCCCCATGTTGTTCCAAACCCATAAGACCTTTGTTCATCTTTGAAACACAAATTAAGATATTTTGAATGAAATCCGAGAGCTTTCTGACCCTATATACAGCAATGCAAGTGAAATGCTCAAGGCCAAGAAAGGTAGGTCTTCATTGAAAACTTATAAAAAAGAGAATAAATTGTTGAATAAAGTCGTTATTTTTGTTTAATTTGCACACAAAACGTATTCTCGAACAACTGCTGTCACTGTGTATTTTATTGATGTCTTTACTACCTTTCTGGGGCTTAAATGTGTCAGTTACGTTGCTGTCTATATGCAGGGTCAGAAATCTCTCAGATTTCATCAATATTAATTCGTGTTCCAAAGATGAATGAAGGTCTTACAGATGAGAGTGAGTAATTAATGACAGAACTTTCATTTTTGGGTGAACTATCCCTTTAACTTCCATTGCATTTTTTTTCATAAGTCAATGGCTACCGTCAACTGTTTGGTTACCAACATCTTATCTTCTTTTGTGATTAGATAGATAGTCCATTTTAAAAACAGAAGGTTGTGGTTGTGAGTGAACGCCTCAGGTTGTCTTCCACTGACACACTGACTCTAAAAAGCAAGGCCTGGTCAAGAGGGAGATGAAACACATGAAGGAGAATTCTGTCCTGAGTCCATGTTCTACATAAACACACTCTGCCTTCAAGCTGATAACAAACTCCCAAGTCTGCTCTCTCTAGCTCTTACAAAACACTCAAGCAGTTCATGCTGAGCTAAAATGCTATTTTTCTACAGAACACAAATAGGACCTGCTCCTGGATCAAGATCTTTGGTTGCTTTTGGAAGTAGCTACATTCTAGGATTTAGATTAAAGTTATTAACACCAGTAACACGACTCCACCTGATATTTTTCTAGCCTGATAGTGTCGTTGATAATGCTAATAGGCTATTACAGCTTGTTTGATCTATATGTAGCCTATGTGCAGAGTGTAGATATGAGTTGAACAACTAAATAATTAATTCTAACACTGTAAGCTCAGCAGTCAAGACAAACAATCTATTAAATGTTTGTAGCTAATGTTCTAGTCCTGCATGTTCATTATCAATCTACTTCTTTTCCCAAATTCACTATAATGCAACTTAAGTATACAATATGTTAGCACACTAGAAAAGCTTCTTAACTAAATTTCTGTCCATTCACACTATAGCATTTTGTGTTTTCCTGTCCACACAGTCACAGACACATCTGTAAATGTTTTAATCACAGTGCTGCGAATGCATAAAATGTCATAAATATTCAGTCAGATGATACCGAGAGAGCAGAGATAATAAAATTCTTATGCAATTCATCTGACATGATCATTTTAATAGCAAAATATCCCACCACTCGCTTGCCATCGCATGCATGGTCTAAAACGCAACTGTCATCATCTTTTGCCACAGCAGGCAGCAACTGCAAGAAAACATGCTGTCATTTTGCAGGAATGTAATGTGAACACTGTATGAAGTAACATTTATCTTTAGCAACATTATTAAAATAAATAGTAGGCACAATGCCATAGATATACATGGGTACAATATGCGTCATGACTAAATATGCATCATTTTTGAATAGTCTACACTATGTCTCACAGTCTACAATGCAAAAATAACATTTTAAAATTTAACCATTGCAGGAGCGACATTTGAAAGCTCAGTTTTTGGAATGTATACAGTGACATATCATATATAAAAGTACACTCGCATTACTATTGCATCTGTTATCTGTGTACATATGCTAGGCCACAGTCTTTGATTCATAAGGTTGTGCATGACTAAATCAACACTATGGTGTGAAAAATGTGTCTGACTGCACACAAGTAGAATGCGTCTTTCCATGTAGCTCTATAAATGTAGATATGTACGACAGCAGCAAAGCTCTTTCAAAAGTAACGCAACAAGAGATTCTCAAGTCTCTAAAAAGGAAATCATCTAAGTTTGGTGAGCTGAATTCACCCCAGTATGAGGTGAACACCCCCATTCACCCATAATGAAAGAACACAGTAACAGTGAATGATAACCCGGGTCTATGCTTAAACTTTGAAGAGCGGTGTGTATCAGCCTTCTGTGTAGAGGGTAAAAACACACCAGCACAACCTTAATGACATATTTACCCTCAGGTTTTCACATCGTGCAGCTTTCTACAGCTCTTCGTTTTAATCTCGAACACATTTTTGTACCTTGCAAAAAGATACACAACGTAAAAAAAAAGAATGTGTGTTGATATCTGTTAAACTAACGAACCAACAATGCTGTCTTGTGATGAATATCGTTAGAGAAAAAGATACAGAATCAGCTCAAGTTTAGCAGCCAATTTAATTTTACATTTTATTATTTTACTCTTATATTGTTCACTTTCAGTGTCACAAAAAGAGACAATCTGATGCTAATAGGAAGTGTAAACGTAGCCTATTGATAATTGAAGAACAGTAATTAACACCTTCCGGTTCAAGTAATTAAGAAAAAATGGACATCACAGCAGGAAAATTTGTTGTAGACAGTTGCATAGCACGTGGTGTTCTTGTGTTTCTATATCTCTGCTGTTGTTAACTGAAGTGACAGCTGGGTTCAGACAGACGGACATGTTTGCTCTGTTCTTCAGCCTGGTCTGGAGGCTTGTTCTGGGCCAACGGGTGTTTCTCAAGCCCCCTTTGGAGCTAATTAACCTTGGCCTAAAGATAGCACAGAAGACTTCACGACTTCAGCATGAGCCAAAGAGTCTGTTTTCCACTCCAGTCAACACATTCATTTAGCAGTGTGTTATTCTCTCAAATATAGTTCATTTAAATCTAGATCAATTTAGAGCTATGGCTGAAGAAGAAAATCCACCCCCTTATTAATATACAGACTGTGAAATCTGTAAAATATTAAATGCATAAATATTGTTTTTGTTATCCACTGTATTAAAAAAATTAAACTCCTTTTGATTAAAATCTCTTAACCTATATTAAAAATATATATCTTAAAATCCCTTTTAAATAATTTCAGTAATTGATATAAAAAAAGCTTAAATAGTGTACAAATAGTAGTTGAAAAATATAAATTTTAAAAAACTTAAATAAAAATGAGAAATATTGTTTTGGCAACTCATTGAAATAAAAAAGTTAATAAACAAGTTGAAGCACCAAAATCACTAAAACTAAAATTTAAATAAAATAATGCAAAATTAAAGCTAAAAATAAATATTTAAAATATATGTATAAATAACAAATGCACAATAAAATACAAACTAAAATTTAAATTAAAATGAAAACCGTAAACGTAAAAATGAAAGGATATTAAATCAATATTTAAGCAAGCATACAAACAAACGGACAGAAATATATAAATGTGGAAATATTATACACCAAATAAAATATAAAAAATAAATACAAAATAAAGGTGAAAATAAATAAATGCTGACCTAAACAATTATACAATTTATAAATAAATAGGTTTGGAAATAAATGCACAAAAATGTGGAAAAAATAAATTCAAAACTTCATAAATATGTATAAATGCTCTAATAAATAGTAATTTATGTCTCACTGAAAATTCTATTTATTTCTATACATGAATTATTTATTTTTTATTTAATTAATATTTAATTGATTTATGCTTTTAATACTAGCCAAAGCACTCCTTCACAGCAAGTTGGCACAAATGCATTTATTTATTTATTTTCTGAGGAAAAATAAATCAATGCACCATGAGGAGAAGCATCCTCAGTACTGTGTTGGACTCGATGTGCTCTGTAAGCAGAAAAATCTGCACCAAACAGCACCACGAGGCTCCTCAGAGCAGCCAGACGAGGCAGGAACAGATGCCTGAGTCAGGGTGAGCCTGCCAGCCAATCTTGAAAAGAGGGTTTATCAAGTGTGAAACTGGGGCATGGTGGAGTGCGACCGGACATGGCACCAGCTCTCCCGTCCAGCGTTAAACTCCTAATAATAACAGAAAATGAACAGCGAGCACCCTCTAGTTACTCAGTCAAGACAATGAGCTCAAGTAGACGGGCTTAATTAAATAAAAAACGCAACTGCTTTGGGAATTATTGATGGTTCGTGGTAATCATTCCCATATTTCTGCTGTCGCTTGGCCATGGCGGGGGGATCAGGGATGGACCTGAGGAGAGGAAGCGAGCGGCAGCTCAGAACACAGGCTTAATTCAGCGAGACTAATGGTACTTGAAAGCCCTTCTCTTCCTGTCATGGATTGAGGATGTGTGTGTCAATCAAGGTGCAGAGCAAAAATCAAAGGACACTGAGACAAAACAAGAAGCATGTGAAAGAAGAGGCCTTAACAATGACGACGAGAAGTGATGGTATCCAAATTCTGCTTCACGGTAAATAATGTAAAAGTTGGAGAGAAGAATTAAATATTTCAGCGCAACAGCACATGTGGTCCCATAAGAGGCTTGAATGAATATAAAGTTTCTTACTGTAGTTCTAATGGGATCAGGCAGTGCAGGGCACATCAGGACAGCCAAACTGAACAACATCTTTGGTATTAGTTCGTAAAAACCAATGTGATATTATTTATAGAAGCCATATCGCAAAGAATCAAAGACTATAGTGTTTTTATGGTGCTTTTGGGGGCTTGACAGCCCCTGGTCACTATATCATTAATGTCTATAAACCCTTGAAAAATACCTACTTTTGTGTTTCACAATATAAATAAAAATAAATGTATACTAATATAATGAATATATACTAATAAATAATATAAAAAAAACAATAAAAATAGCAAAAAAAAAGCACAACAAAGTTACACTAACCTAAATGAAAACTGATATATATATATATATATATATATATATATATATATATAATACTGAAATAAATACTAAAATACACACACAGTCTAAAATGTCTAAAATATTAAATGCAGCTATAAATAAGTGGTAATGTTAATTAAAACTAAAACTATTACAATTATTTTAATTAATAGCTAAAATCAAATAAATATTTGATGAAAAACTTAAAAGCAAATGAAAATTCTAAATATTTCTTTAGAAATTAACTGAAATAAATAGCTAAGTTTATGTTTAAAGCACTAACAAAGTTACAAACATTTAAACTTAAAATTAAAAATGAAAATGTAAAAATAAAGCTAAATCAATATTTTAAATAATATATGCTGAAATACAAACACACACACAAACAAATACATAAATAGATTAGTGATCATTATAAGCTATCATTAATGTTCACAGATTTATGAAAAAAATCTAATTTTGTGTTTCACAGATGAATAAATAAAATGTGTAAAATAGCTTAAAAACTAAAAACTAAATTATGACTAAAACTGACATTTCATTACCAACAAAAATGTGATTAATAGACCTTAGGGAAATGAAACATGAATGAATGAATGAATGATTGATTTTCAGTCAGCATAAATTTGAACAATATCACATATGACTATGTAGATAGTTTTAAAAACAGTGTTGCTGCTTGTGGATCTGCTATAACCCCTAACAGGACGAGAGCTCGACAGAGGGCTTGTGACACACTGACCTGGTTGTAGAGCTAGTCTCTGGCCAAATCCTCACTTCTCCAAAGCGCACATTATAACCGGTCTGATTAATTAACCTTGTTTGTCCATTACGCATAGCCTGAAGATACCCAGACATGGTGTACAGATCTGTAATACCACTGTAAATGTGAGACATGATCAATCTGAAGACTTCAGGCTATAATTCAGGGAAAATCCTGAGGGGTTAAAAGACACACAAAGGCTCCTACATTACATCCATACAAAAATGTGTCATAGGGTTTACCAGTCTTATAGTCATATGTAAAACAAAAGATTATTGGAGTGCGTACAACTAAATAAATATGCTCCAGGAATATACAGCATTTTCAGACCTGCTGTGCTCACTCAGGTGACCCCTATGAGTTAAAACCTGATGAGCAATTCACACATTTGCACTGATATTGAAAAACACTTCTCACAGATTAACCAAGAGACTTCGCTTATGGAAAATTCATGTCCTTGATGTCTCACCAACTAGAAAATGCTGATACACTCCCACTGAACGGGATGCAAGATGCTACTTTACAGCAGTCGAGCGTGCTCTAGTTTGTCTGTCAAGTTCCTCTCACTCCTCCGTTGGGACAGGATTTGACAGCGCCTCAAAACATTGTGACAAGTGAGTGAGATTGTAGTCACAAACATTCCGGATACGTTTTACAGAATGGACGGAAATTTGCTTCACTTCATTCAGCAGTCATCAGACTCAATCTCATTTGCACAGACGCTGATTCACTGGTCTTATGATTATGATTCTATATGGAGAAAATGTAGGTTATTATTATGGTAAAAGGATGGGTTTTGAATAACTGAAGGGCCTCTTTTTTTTCTGAATACAGCAATTTCAAGGCTAAAACATATAGCTTTATGAAACTTGACTTGGCTAGCAGATCACGCACATATTAAAAAATTATTTACAGACTAATAACATTAGCACTTTACTTGCAGTTTATAAAGTTTTAAATACGGATAATTGTCTTACACAAATGAAACAATTCACTTCAGAAGGCCTTTATTAACCCCCGGAGCAGCGTGGAGCAGTTTTTATGATGGATGGATGCACTTTTTTGTGCTTCAAAATCTCGACCCCAATTCACTGCCATTATTATAAAGCTTGGAAGAGCCAGGACATTTTTTTTATATAACTTCGATTGCATTTGTCTGAAAGAAGAAAGTCATATACACCTAGGATGGCTTGAGGGTGAGTAAATCATGGGGTAATTTTCATTTTTGGGTGGATTACCTTTTTAAAGACTGGACCACATTTTATAAGTAATCAGTGCAGAAATTTAGATAGTTTGTAAAATATAATATAATATAATATAATTTTAGAAAACATATTTTGTTTTATAAAATAACATTTATACATTTAAATATATATATTTTATATTTAATTCTAAAATTATGATGTTTTTAAACAAATATAGCTTTATTATGTATTACAAATAATTTTTAATGCACCATATAAACAGGCTTAAAGCATTACATACAATGTGTTTTTATATAATTAATATTCTTCTGTTAATATTAATAGTCTACTCTGCATTCACAAAAATCAGAGACCCTTCCCTTAAAACGTATGTTTCTGCCAGGTAAACACAGCAATCTGTCTCTTGATTAGATCTTCTGAAATGGATCTTCATGGATCTTCGACAGCAGGTGCAAAACAGGCTCAAGAGTGGCGGCTGTGACACACACATCCGTATTCTGCTTTACAGATGCTGGTAAAGAAGTACAGGTACATGAGAGATAATTGGAGCGCTGTTACAAAGCAGAGTAAATATTCGCATGCAGTTGGCTGACTAAAAGGATGCATTTGAACCATACTGATGGCCAAGAAAGCCATCTGGCAAACAGCGACACTGTCTTTTCCAGAATGCCCGGAATGTTTAGGCGGAGTGAGGGACATGCAGACAGACAAAGGCCAAGGCTGAAACCTATGGAGAGAGAAAGAGACGAAGACAGACAGTGGGAGAGAGGAGTAGAGCGAGAACATGACAGCTAACTTGAGCTGAAAAGGTGTGCTGGAGGGTGGGATATAGTGTGAAAAGATGTGAAAAAAAGATAAATATGGATAGACAGAGAAACAGGAGGGAAGTGTTAAATGGAGGGGGTGAGAAAAAAGGAGTGAGAGTCACAGAGCTGCCACACCTCCTGCACATGAAGCACCTTCAGTTCAGCTCCATTCAGAAAAGCCCATAAAAGCTTCAATTAAACTTCAGACCTTAAACAGCACAGAATGAGAGTGAGAGGTTGTTATGGAGAGATGATGTGGGAGCTGCTGGCGCAGACAAGGAAGCTCAGAGTAAACAAACTGCCCTCATCTTAAAGCTAAGCTAATACACGCTCACATTTATACGCATTTCATTTTGAAAGGAACCAAAAGGGTAAGTTCACCCAAAACTGAAGATTCTTTCATAATCTAGTCTCTCACATATTGGTTTAAATTGTTCCTTTCTTCCAAGGAACACAAAAAAAGTTCATGCTGCTCTTTTCCATATAGTGACCCATGCCTGTTATGCTCCAAAAACACCATAAAAGCACTCCATATGATCTAGATCAAGTTATATGACAGCTTTGTGTGAGAATCAAAACACATATTAAGCAATGTTTTGCTGCTACAGCTTTTCCTATTCTTATCATGTATGTATTTATTTATTTTTTTCCTGAGAGGTGTCTTTGTGTCACAGGTCAGGGACAGGGTGGAGACAGCTGCAGGCAAGAGCAACATGGGGAATAATATCAGCACATTAATAACACAAGTGATGGATGACGCCATCCAGCCTCAATATAAAGTGATTAAAACAGACTATTAGTCACACACACAGGATAGGACTGGATGTTAAATGACACAACTTGTCGGTGTTACAAATGTGTATAATATGAGTGTGTTTTGAATGTGCACACTTTGTGTATTCTTAATTTGCATGAATCCCATGGGCTCCAAACTCATCAAGGAGACATGGTTGTTTATTTGCAGGAAAATCATGTGACACAATGGAAAGTTACCAGGACAAATAATATTCTAGAAGACAATCAAATAACTACACAAACAATGTTCTAAATAACAAGAATACAACAACCTAACCATAGTTTCCACCAAAATTTCATAGTCTCTTAAAGACTACTTCATCCAAAATAGAACCTTCTTGTCAATCCAAACCTGTATTACCGTGTTCAGACTGTCAGCCCAAATCAGATTTTTGTGCAAATCCGATATTTAAATAGTGGGAACGGCAACAAACTACACCGAATCCAATTTTTGCAAATCGGTTTTGAGTTACATTCATATCCATTTCAGTCTGACCGGACACATCAGATTTTACGTTGTCACGCCATGTAAAACGTTAACACTTCAGACGTTTTCGTATAAAACATGCCAGATGTCTTTGCAGAAACAAACTTGTGTTATTGCAAAGTGCAAGTCAAGAGGAAAAAGACAATATACTGCTGGTATATGCACCTCTTTGAGTTTTGAGACCAACGGAGATGGCAGCACGGAATAAAGTCGCACATTCCAGCTTCCTGCATTGCTGCCTCATAAAACGAAGTATAATCCAGCATGATGGCAACATGTTGTAAGGCAACATCAGTATTGCAAACAGTGTTGCGATACACTGTGTGGACAGTCAGTTATTCAAATCAGATTCCATCCGGATGTGCACAAAATTGGATTTGGGCTGACAGTCTGAACAAGGCTTATGACTTTCTTTCTTCTATTGAACACTAAAGTAGATATTTTGAAGAATGTTGGCAACCAAATAGTCTGGAATACAATGGAATATAAATAAAATACAATATAAACACAATTAAGGTCAATTAACCATCCAAATTTATGAATTAAACTTATCTGCAAAATTGGAATATTGCATAAAACATTTGCGAAAAAAGCACAGTTTCCATCCAGTGAGTTGAAGAGAACAAAATCATCACTTCCCGATTGCCGGATAAGAAAATGAATCCAACATAGTTGAACGCATACATTTTTTATGCACATTTTTAGAATTTATGCACATCTTGGCATTTCCATCCAACGTTTTTTATGTGATATCCCAAAAATAGGTGGATGGAAACAGCTCATGGGAACCAAAACTGTTTGTTTACCAACATTTTTCAAAATATCTTCTTTTGTCTTCGGGGAATGACAAAAGGGGGAGTCAAATGATGACAGAACTTTAATTTTTGGGTGAACTGTCCCTTTAAGATAATTCTTCCAGCGTTTAAATGAGATCCTGTATTAATTATGGTTTTACTGTACAAAACAATAACTGTATTGTATTTTGGTGGAAACTCTGGTGGTTACCTTGGTAACATTTATTAAGGGTTATTGTCAGAAAGCTTGAGTAGGAAACAATGAATTCCTTGAGCTGAATATTATTATCATGGAGGATGTTGGGGATAATATCAGACAATGAGATTATGCAGTAAGACGGTCATTATGAAAATAATTATTGGGAAACTACAGGTCTAGTCCCATTGCCATGACAACCCTATCTCACAGACTGCTGGAGAACTCTTTCTTCAGTGTGTGTGTGTGAGTGTGTGTATGTGTGTAAAGGTGAGGGGAAAGCCCAACTGTCCCAATCACTGCTCAGCACTTATTTTCCTTTTCTCACCTTTACAGGTGAAGAGGACATATAAATAGGGCCTTTAGGTAAATAGGTGACATTTTTTCACTCTATTATTATTCTGAGACAAAAGCTGAGTTCTGGCCAATCAGTGAACAGGTACGTTACCTGTTCACTGATTGGCCAGAACCCTGTCCCTGGATATGGTGGCTGGGATTGAAACAGGTGATTAATGCCAGTTTGGGCAGCTCTGCAGTCTGCAGACACACACACACACTTGAGGTGGAGCATGCTCACTAAAATGTCCTCGGCTGTACTTTTCCTATAACTGAAAATAGCTTGCAGCAGCTATGTGATTCAAATCCATTCCCACTCCATCACATCCCATTCTGGGGTTATTTATCTCTGTGGAATGATTATTCTGTCCTGGAGGAGTCACCTGGAGAGGTACAGCACAGCTAAACCTTAATCTTCACTGCTGATGGAACTCGGTCAAGGATATATAAAGCAATATGATCCCATCAAGGTAAAAGATGAGTATCTTAGTTGCTCTGTTGAGTGTGCTGAAATCCCCACTTATTTCTGAAAGTTCTGTGAATCTTTTTTCAGATTCCTTTTTAAATCAGATATGACGATTATATTTCCAGACACTATATTAATATAAACTGCATATTTACTGACAATACCATCCAATATGGAAAGGAGTTACGAAGGTAAAATGAGGATTTAACGACAAATTAACAATACAATAGAATTAAATTGTAATGTATTATATTACATCATATACACACACATATGAAAGTGAAAGTGACGTGACATGTGGCCAAGTATGGCTACCCATACTTGGAATTTGTGCTCTGCATTTAACCCATCCTAAGTGCTCACACACAGCAGTGAACACACACCCAGAGCAGTGGGCAACCATTTATGCTGCGGTGCTCGGGGAGCAGTTGGGGGTATGGTGCTAGGCTCAAGGGCACCTCAGTCGTAGTATTGAAGGTGGAAGAGAGCACTGTACATTCACTCCCCCCACCTACAATTCCTGCCGGACCTGAGACTCGAACTTGCAACCTCTGGGTTACAAGTTTAAACTGAAAAAATAAAATTATATAAAAATATATAATATTTATATACAATTAAGTCTAATTTATATAGTATGCCATGTATAGACATATATAAGTAGATATATTGGAGAACATATATCTACCATGACAATAATATCTACATTTGGCAATGATAGCCATTTTATAAGATTTTTATATTACTTTTTCATATGTATAGCTAGAACCATATGGACTTCATAGTGTCAATATTTCAAGGATATCTTATAATATATTTCATATTATACTGTCCCTGACAAACAAAGACAAAAGACATTAGATTATCTGACCAGTTTGAAACCAAATCTGATACTGTGTTAAATAACACTCAGTCATGGGGCTCTTATCTGTGTTTAGTGTTTGGTAAAGGGCCGTCTCCAGAGCAAAAGGCTGAGTATGGAAGCAGACCGGCAGACCAAGAGCAATATTCTGAGACAAAGATGAAGTAGGCAGGACTGAGGAGACCAACGCGGCGGCATGGAGCGCTCAATCTGTCTCAGACAAGCATGGCAGATGACAGTGACAACTCACCCACAACAAATACTCATAAACGGCACCGCAGAGCAAAAATGTGCGGACTAATAAGCTTTTTCATTATTCTTGTTCAGAATCAACGAGAAATATGAACATACACTACTTTAAAATAACGAGGGGTGAGACAGAGATTGAAAGAGAGAGGGTGAAGGACACATAGAGAGAGAGAAAAAAGAGAACGGATTAAATAATCAGAAAGCCACGTAGCAGAAAGTCAGGTCTGTTCATCACGCGGCCCTCATAGAAAGAGGATAAACACAGTTTGGGGCGGGAGATTGAATTAGGGGTGAGAGAGGAAAGAATTGAGATTCCAAAATCAAATTACTCAGCCCTAAAAAAGCATTTGTCCACAGGAACAGTGAGTGGGACAGGGTGGCTTATTCTTGCTTGGGTGGAGAGCTGCTGGGCCAACATTGGCAGATCATTTCCAAATCCTGACCTGCAGTATCAAGCCCTGCTGAGTCTACCCACAATGCCACTCTCTCCAAATGACATTCCAAACACACTACACACACAGACTGCCAAAAAAATAGCATAGCTCATGAACCACACACAAAAGAACCACTTAGCCTTCTAATTATTAAGAAGTACACATATTACTGCATACTTTATCAAACATTAGTGCACCACAACGACTCAAGATATGGCTACTTAGCATGGTTAGCTTGCTGAAGTTTAGCCCATGGTCCTACAGTACACTATCTTTCTCCATTGATAGCCATCAAAAAGGTAACCATGATTTAAATAAAAACACCTTTTTGCTAGCATAATGCTAACAGATGGATCTTTTAGGTTTAAAAATAATCAAAGTCCTTCTATATTCACCTTTAAAGACAATATAAAACAATACAATCTTATTCTTATCAAGCTAAAATCATAAATGTTTAGGTTTAATTTAGGTTACAGCTCATGATCTTATACTGTTTTATGTAACACAATTTGGCAAGCTGTGCTGACAGGCCGTGGATGAGGAGTGGCATATGGCTGTTAGGAAATGCAATTCTGGGATAAGAACTGGCCATATGACCCTCACTTAATGCCTCACAAAGCAAAAATACATATCTCCGTAAATTCATGATTCCACACATAAAATGTTTTTGCTCAATCTAACCAGATTGGCAGCACTGATAATAAGCGAGAAATTGGTGCAAAATCTAGGAGCTCTGGAGCTTGTTCTGTCTGACAGATACATAAAGTGAACAATCATAGTTGGTTTTATTTTTAAGTGCCATTTTAAGATGGGTTTATCTGAAATATAAACAAAATATTAAAAACCTTCTTAACTACCATAGTACGATGCATTGTTAGAAAAATAACTAGCTAGTTACAACTGTTTCCCAAAACCATCGCAACTTTGTCGCACATCCATAGTTCGAAACTTCTTTTATTCTACAACTGTCATTAATGATGTTGTCAAGTTTCTCACTCTTAAATATGAACATGTTGGTAACTATAAATCCATAGTTGGCTAATGATGATACTTTAGGGAAACACTCTGGGTGGGTGTGCGTCTGAGGCTGAAACCGTGTAATGGTGACCCAATACTTCAGACACCCCTGCAGAATTTCCACCAAATGACCCAGATTCCCACCTTAAATGTGAATTTGTTTACAGCAGGTTTGTGAGTTGTATAATATCGGTGTTTCTTGTGCTAAACCAGTGCAGTATGGAGATGCAGAGAGGGGTCAGAGAGAGACGGAGTCATGGGAACAGAGCTAAATGCAGATTCAGCACCTGCAGTGCGGTTAGGCAGACTCATCGATCTGAGAAGAAAGCTATGGGCTACATTCAGCCCAGTGTTGGCCCAATTCTCCCGAGGTAACAGGTGACTGTATCGCTATTGTTTCCTTAAACCACTCTTGGGCTGTTTAGTTCGTACGCCACTTGGGCTTATTCATACGTTGAGATGTGGTGCTCATGTGGGAAATACTGATTCAAATATGGCTCTATCCTATTCTGCTTCTTTCCTTTTCTCTTTAATACTTTTCTACCCCTCCCCTTTTCTACTATTACAAAACACACAGGTGGAACTTGAGAGCTTGGAAGCAAGTTGTCTATTCAAATCTCCACAGGTATTGGCACAACAGAGAGCAAAACACATCCCACACTTCTCATTAGCTTCTTGTGCTGCTCAGATTTGGGGAACAGTCATGTTGCGGTGGTAGAATAGAAAAACGACAACAACAACAATCCCTCCCGGTGTCTCTAACAAGATTTCCATCTTCAGCTTCTAAATGAATCCCTCCTGCCGAGGGCGACGAGCAATCTGCCTACTGCACCCCTTGCCACCAAATCCATCCTAATTATGTCACATGTAAATCCATTTGTCAGATGCATAATCTCCGATCCATTTATCAGAAGGTCAGGAGATTTGAAGGAGAATAGACAGAGTTATTACTCTGTGGCTCTCAAATAAGATTTTGGTGGGATAAACAGATCCTGCGGACTGAGGAAGAGAGGTGAATAATGAGCAGATATGCAGAAGACAGGAGAATCATTACACCTCTCTGAACACCCCCGCACCCTCCGTAACAACACAGGTCTGAGGAAATCTGCTTAGCTACCACCTTTGTCATTTCAGACGAACCAAAGGCTGATGAGATGTGTGACATGCAGTGTAAATGTCTTAAATGCCATCTTAGGCAATTGTATTTTGACAGTAATGATGTGAATAAGGTATAAAAAGCATTGTAATAAAGTTGAGGAGAAGAATGTTCATATGCCTGTCAATCACAATTCTTAAGGACATGCAGTCTCTTACACTCTTTTATTCTTAGCAGAATGTTAAATCTCTCCATACTTCTGGTTCATGGTTTCCACAGAAATATTAAGCTGTTTTTACCATTGATAATAATAAGAAATGTTTCTTGAGCAGCAAATCACCATATTATGTGACACTGAAAACTGGAGTAATGATGCTGAAAATTCCGCTTTGCTGTAACAGGAATACTTATTGTACAATACAGTTATTTTAAATTAATATTACTGTCGCTGATGTATTTTTGAACAAATAAATTCAGACTCCTTCAAAAACAATAAAGCAAATCTTATTGATCTTAATTTTTTTTATATGGTAGTATATACAGTAAATATATACAAACCATTGTACATTTTACATTACAATTATTATGACAATCAAATTATTTGTATTATTTAGTTTGGTTTGCTGGTTTTAGCTTGTTAGTATAGAAGAACCAGCTCGGCCAGATTTTGAGACACGCTAAAACCAACACAGGCAGATTTAAGCGGCTTTTACAGCACAAACCACAACCAGTGCAAAGCTCTTGAAAAGCCCTTGAAGTTGTGATGCCACAATTAACACACAATATCACCAATCACAATGAACAGAATAAACCGAAGGGCACATGGTGAGACACAGAGAACAAATCCCACTTAAAAACCAATCAAATGACTGACAGACTGCTATTGAGTACTCATTGACTTCATTCTGTATATCTCTGAAACCTCCCTATCTATATCCCCTTACATCCCCGCCATACATCTGATAACAAAACACATAAAGATAGCAAAAGTAAGGTCACAGTTGCACATTTCCTGTGGCTACACGTATAAAGCAGAGATATTTCTGGATGCAAATCCTTTAAAATGATGGAAACTGACATATAGAGGTATTACTACATTTAATAACATGTAAATTCTTCTAAAGTCAACCAATATACAGTGTGTTTATGTTTCCATCCTGAAGCAATTATGCTTGCATGCTTGATAAAACACAAACACACACACACACACACACTCAGACGTCACTCACACATCACACACAAGCTCACGGCAGCTTATCACGCCAGCATTCCGTGCTTAATTGCATTGCAGCTGGTTCACACACAAACACTTGGTGTGATTGACATTTGACAGAGTATGAAGTCAAGCGCACACACACACTTACACTAGAAACAAACATACTGACCCTGAGCCATACAATTACAACCCCATCCACACCTCACTGTGAGAAGACGACACTTAACCTGAGACTTCATGCATGCACACACACAAGTGCATGCGCAAACAAACAGAGACGGCCAACAAATTCAGGCAAACATAGTCTTTGCCTCTCAGTAAAGATTTATATTGTAAACATTATATATTCAATTCATTGAAATCAATATTTATTATCCTATTAAAGGAACAGTTCACCCAAAAATGAAAATTTCCTGAAAATGTACTCACCCTCAGGCCATCCAAGATATAGATGAGTTTATTTCTTCATTAGAACAGATTTGGATAAATTTAGCGTTACATCACTTGCTCATCAATTGATCCTTTGCGGTGAATGGGTGCCGTCAGAATGAGAGTCCAAACAATTGATAAAAACACCACAATAATGCACAAGTAATCCACACCGGTTGTACGGTTGAACCACTGATGTCACGTGGACTATTTTAACGATGTCCTTACTACTTTTCTGGGCCGTGAACGTGTCAATTGTGTTGCTGTCTATGCAGGGTCAGAGAGCTCTCAGATTTCATCATTAATTTGTATTCTGAAGCAGATTTTGGGAGAACTCTTCCTTTAATGCCTAAGAGAGATTTCGGAGTTATGAATCTGCAGTGGTACGTATACACTGCATGTCTGTCAATGCAGGTGGCGGAAAGAATTTTGGACTGTGCTGATCCTCTTGGGGCTTGAAATGAACCCCACTATTTCTCCTTCTCAACCCTCTACTCTCCTTCTAAAAAAAGCTGAAACAGTAATTACTCCTGCAATCTCCCTACAGTACAGGACAGGATAGGATAGGGCTCCTTGCACACAATGGGGTTTTCATGAAAAATGGAACAAAGAAAGAGTGGAACCCTTCCCCCAACATCCTCTCTTTCTCTACCTCCTTCTCTCTCTCTCTCTTCTCCACACCACCTCGGCTGCTTTGTCCTGGACCGGCAGACACATTTTATTACTCACTGACTGCAGCGATGCACTCACTCACTCTCTCTGTCACAGGGTGGACAGGGTCGGCTCGGCTCTTTGTCTAGACTGCATATAGAGAGAGTTCAGCACATAAACACACACAAGTATGCGTTTTTATCCCTGTGCAGGGCTACAGCATATGCGCATCTCTGCCACGTGCGCTGTATCTTTGTCCTGATGCTGAGTCCTCTATCCCAGCACACACACACACATCTGTCAGTCAAGGTCCCCTGATCACATACTGCATTGCAACAAAGACTCCTGTGCAAAATATAAACTCTGTAAAAAGAAATCTGATCTCACAGACAATATAGCAATATCACGGTTAAAGGCAGGGAACCTTTTTTCCAAGTAGTTCATGATTACAGGCATTTCATTTTATTTGATTTTTTTACATATTTAAATATTTATATTATTATATGCAATATGTTTACAATAGGGAAAACATTTACAACATTAGTTAATGCAATAGTAAAGACAAATTAATAATGAACAACATACTTTTACAGCATGTATTCATGTTAGTTAGAAACTGCAGTTTTTATTTTTTTGTATAGAAATATGATAATTTCACAATGCTAAATTTCACAGTTAAATTCCCTGATATCTCCAGATTATTTAAGATTGTGGGGACCCAAAATATAGTATATTGCTGAAAATTAAAACTGCTTGTAAAACCTATATCCTTATGATGCTAAAATTGTAATTTCACACCTCATATTGAGGCAAAAACATAATCTGTTGTCACAGAGACAGTGCATACATGTTCTATTAAGAAGAATGCTTGCAGTAATGAGGTAAAATATTCTATATCTTCTTTCATAGCTATTTGAAACAGTAATCACTACACAAAGGTCCCTGACTCTGTCCTAGGAGGATAGGAAGAGGCTTATCCCTCCCTCAGCACAGGTGGAATGTAAAACAGATTGCCTGAAAGGGTTAAAATATTCTGCAGAGCGTCTAGGGAGTCACGGGGGGAGGAAAGGGGGGTTGGCCGCAGGTCTGAGGCAATATCTGCACAGATTTATTGGGATTCTTCCATTGTCATTATGCCGCCTTGCTTTCATTCGGTCTTTAGGTATATTCAGCCACAAAGTTCACAACCATTACATTTTATGAAGAAAATACTGACTCATTTTTTCTGTCACGCTGTCAATTAGTTATTCTCTTCTCTTTGTTTCTTTCTCCTCTTTTAAAGATGCAAGCAAGCTTTAGTGTCTTTCTTTGACTCTTTCTCGTTCTCTCCATCACGCGTCAGCCTTGTAAACAGAAAGGCATGGTTGAGTACACACACAAAGCGTGAAGGGGAGGAGTGAAGGGATACTGCAGAGACCCCGCCTCACACACACACACACATATACACACACATGCAAAAACACACTGCGTCCTTTCGCATCTTCTCTTCAGTGTCATTTAAAAAAAAAAAATTTAGACAACAAACTATAAAGGAATGTGATGTTCTGGCCATCAAATGCACCTATGACAAGAGAAATCCACCTCTGTTTAACCTCTCAGTTTGCACCTTTAACCCCTAATTCACCATCATAAGAGACCATTACAACCAATCAATCACACTCTCCCATAAATCAGCACTTTTGCATCCGATACCCTTAAAATCAAGCCTTCCAAACCCATTACTTTGCCAAAGGCAGGCTTTAATATGAGCAGAACTGGTTTTAGATGAATGTGTCTGTGGTCAGTGAGCTTTTCATTATTGCACTGACCTCAGCGGACGTCTGGACCATGACAACGAAGCTTTACAGTGATTAGACTGAGAGATGCAGCTTCCTATTCAGATGCAAAGGCAGAGAGGCTGTAATTAATGAGGAGGAAGCTACGAAAGAACAAGGCAGTGACAGAAAGCAAAAGAGATGGTGACAATAAAGAGAGATATAAAGATGAGAGATCATTTGTTAGTGAGCAAGAGAGAGAAAGAGAGAAAGAAACACTAGCAGTTAAATTGGTGTAAAAATGAAGGATTGGATGATTGACAGACAGATTTGAAGAGACAAATGCATATACAGTATGTATGTACATACTGTATGTATGTATGTATGTATGTATATATATATATAATGTTTTGAAAGAAAGTCTTGAATGCTCATCAAGTCTGCATTTATTTGATAAAAATGCAGTAAAAACAATAATATTAAAATACAATATTACTAAAATGTAATTTTTCTATTTAAATTTATTTTAAAATGTAATTTATTCTTGTGAATAAATTTTCAGCAGCCATTACTCCAGTCTTCAGTGTCACATGAGCCTTCAGAAATCATTTTAATACACTGATTTGGTGTTCAGTTATCATTATTGGTGCTCAGTTATTAATAATAGAACTTCTTATGTTGGAAACACATTTTACTGCTTAATTATTTTGTGGAAACTGTGGTATATATTTTTTGATTCTTTGATTAATAAAAAGTTTGAAGCACTTATTTAAAATAAAACGTTTTGTAACATTATAAATGTCTTCTTGACTGTCACTTGTGTGTGTACTGTGTATATTTATTATGTACTGTATATATAAATACACACAAATATATATATTTATTGTATATACATTTATACTTATAATATAAATATTTTATATATAAATTAACATATTTTTCCTTAATAAATATGTGTGTATATGTATGTGTATATATATGTGTGTTTTTATATATACATAATAAATACACACAGTACACACACACATGTAAACAAACTCAATGCAATTAATCGTGATTAATCGTTTTGCAGCCCTAATATTTTTTATTTATCTTTAATATTAAGCTACAAACTCCCATTCTAAGACTTCATGACATTCAAAATGACATGACAGTGAGAACATAATAACCAAAAAAACTAATAATATTTGGGTGAACCATCCCTTTAAGGCCATCTGTGATAGTGTGATGGTGTGAAAGACAGAGAGGGAGGAAGAGTGAGATTCTTATAAATACTTTGGGGCTTTGGAGAGTAAAAAACCATAGGGTGATGCTACTGTGAGGTGAAAGAGGGGTAACTTGCTCCTCAGGGGGTAAAAAAAAAGTTCCATAACCCTGAACTGACCTGCTGTTTTATATAATAAAACAGATTTTCTAGCTCTGACTAAGTTCATTTTCCACGCCGTGCTCGGAGAACGTGTCGAATGGATTGAGCGGCTGGGTTGGCGGTTTGACTCTGTGGGCGAAATAAGATCTATGAGTTCTAGACTCAAAACTCTGCAACTGCAACATGCAACCGAGCTATCAAGGTCACTGTGGAGAGAGGAAGAGATGTGAGCCGTGGGTTGCCATTACCGAAGCGCCCCTGGGAAAATATCGGAAGCTTTCAGTCAGCATTTATCGGCTAGTCTCAATTTTCTTTTGAAGAGACAATGGATAATAACCTCAGTGAGAAATGACAGGCTTTACTCCACCTAGATGGCACAGTTACATGAATCTGACTCTATGAAAAGGCTCAAACAAACAAAGCACTCTTGACTTATAGATTATACACAAAGCACCTGTGTAAACACAACATACACAGTCATAATACTCATCCACGAACATAATGTAGTCAGCTGATAACAAACACAGCATATATGCTATATAATATAATTATCAATGTTGAATATACAAGTCCCCCTATTGTGCATTAGAATGTTTAAGTGATTCTAACGGTCAACGTTTAAATCATATTTCAAGAGTAATTTCTCCAGTCCTGCCCACTCATCGGGACAGTTTTAGAGATTACAGAGCGGCCCCCCGCTTCGGTTCTTGCCAGGGTTTTATAGATGAAAGGCTATGGTGAGATTCTGCAGAGAGAAGCAGAGAAGGTCCCAAGCTCTTGAAATCACTCCCTTTTTACATTTCTTTTATTTCATCTCCAGTCCTTAATGACACATCACATGCAAATGAGAGCGTGGTGTCTGGGAGCGCATTCCGTAGGAGTCATTTTTCACCATTTCCCAAAAAAAACAAAACGTAAAAGTCAAGCGAGCCAGTATCGCTGTAGGCAATGCAATGCATCAAATTGGTTTACATACCACACTGAGAGTTTTAAGTTACATAAAATACAAAACAACACCATTAAATTGTACATAAAATTAAGATAATAAAGCCTCTAGAGGCGTTTGAGGCAAGGAATGGGTGATAATGCTTTTCTCTATATGACTGATAAACAATCTAAGCAGTTGTTTGATGAGATAACTAACATAATCGTGACTTTTTAATTAATTGACAGGCCTGATTCACAAAAATCTTTAGGCATAGGAAAAACATCTTAAAGAGATTGTGATTGGCTGATGTATCATTATAGCCCTTGTAATTTGAGTATTTATATAAATAGAAGTAAAATTCTTACAATATGCTATGATTTTGCCAACTACCCGTATGGATTATTACTACTTTTGATGCTAGAGTTGCACATTCAATTCTAGTTTAGAATTATCTCTATTAGTGGCCAACCAATGCCAATAATAAAACTGAAAATCTTAAAACTAGTAATAGCAATAAAAGCATGCACTTCTTCAGGAATTTTAGGTCATTTGGATCTTATTTACTTATTTATGTTTACATTTCTCTATTTTACCATTATTTGTATATAAGCAAATAAATACACAAACTTTTGGAACTTTATTACAGTGGACATTACATAAAATCCCACTATCATTTGTCAAAGTTTGGTATATATTTAAAAATTAATTTATAAGCTTCATTTTTGAAGAATTCTGGATATTTTTATCTATTCAACACATATTTAAAAAAAAAAATTGCTCTGTATTAGGGCCTTTCCCATTCATTTTCTATGGTCGTTTAATTTTGACCACAAAACAGCCAATGTGATTTTTTTCTATTAGAGTCATCAAATGTTTTATTTGTTTGTTTGTTCAGATTGCATATCTGAAAATGAACAAAAACAAAACAAAATTGGTCCAAAATTACAGAAAAATGTAGGGTTAATGAAGACATAGACTAAAGCTAATTAGACTAATGTAATTAAATTCAAGCAGTTGAGATATTTTCACACGCTGCCAGTAAAAGTACATCTTTGACATATTTGATTAGAAAAATTGTGCATTGTGAATTGACAAAGCTGTTGGTAGTCTTTCTAAGGAACTCATAGAAATAATAGCAAACGTTTCTACAAAACAGTTCATTCCAAAATAGCTAAATATTGGCAAATATATTCCCAGCAGGCACAGGATGTCAATATAATGTCAGGTTGACGCTGGATATGACGTCAGACAGACGATGCATTTTGGTTGAGAACGAAAATCGGGTTGATGTCAATATTTGACACCAATTTGATGTTGACTTAACGTTGGACTTGGTTACACAACCTAAAAACAACAAATATCAACGTCAACTGACATCGGTATTGGGCATCAATTTAGCATTGACATAAGACGCTGAAATGACATTGAAATTTGGTCAACCTACGCCAACCAAAATTTACCCAAATGTCAACGCCTTATGATGATGTTATCACTAAGCTCTATGCCTGAACTAGCTGATAAATAATAAAACAGCTATTTTAATAACCAACATGGGATGATGAAGAACAATGAGTAGCTAGAGGATTGTTAAAAGGGAACTAGAGAACTAGCAATGATAGCAGATGGAAACACAAAAAAGTGCTAATGCTTCAGACACCACTTCCTCTCAGTCTCAAAGACATCTATCATCTCATGTGGTGACATTAAGAAATCAATCCCAAGCAAAACGGAAACACTACAGCGATATTTGATTCTAGCCTTCCTGGCTGACTTTGCGTGACAAAAGCAGAGCTGAAATCGTGCATGTATGGCCATACTAAATAAATTAAAAGCATGGTAGGAACCCAAATAGCAGCGCAAGGGAAAGGAAGATTGATCCAGTTGAAAGATCAGAGCCCTCACAGGCGCCTGAGGGAAACAGGCTGAAAGCTGCCAGATGAAGACAGGCTAAGGAGACAGAGAACAGGGCACTTTGCAAGACCTCTTTGCAGGAGACGGGGGATTTAGGACAGGTAAGGTGTGGAAAGTGCGATGTTCTCAGCAGGCTAGGACTTCTCTAAATCCATGATCCACATCTGCAGGGCAAGGAATAGAAGTACTACTGTGTTACCGGAGGAATCAAGTTGATGGCAGGAAAAACATCCCGGCAAAGCGATGACAGACAGGTCACAGTCACAAGCTGGTTAGACTCTAAGCTTAGTATGTCAATAATCACTGGTTTCCCATTTCAACTGACAACTAGAAGTCTCACTTTGATTCCCATCCATCTATATTGACTGACAAGTGGATCACAATTCTGTTTGGGGGCAAAAGCCTTTAAATCCTTATCGGCAATTGGAATAACTCATACAAACTATACTTCTCCACCCATTTCCCCTACATAAAACCTCCTTCACCAGATCAACATGTCTAGTAACCTCTTGAGACAGACTTCAGCTTTTATCAGATGTGTATTTGGTGATGCTGTAACCTTGACAGGGTTCTTCACATGCTCCCTCCCCCTTACTTCCCTATATTTGTCATGACCCCGGTCTATCAAGTACAAAAGAATAAAATAAAACAATTCACATAAAAATGGATCAAAGGGGTTTCAGTAAGTAAAAGTTCATTATGCAAAAAACATTTATTCCTATAGGAGCGGTTGCTGGGATGCACCGATCATCAAGTTCATTTCCAGGCTAACTAAGTCAGTTCTAAGCTGTGCCGGAGGCTCTGCCTTATTCTGATACATCCCATAGAGACAGCAGCTCTCAAAGACCAGATCTAGACCATTTTAGAGGGATGTTTACATCTTTATCTCATAATATGAAAGCAAATATGTGACCCTGGCCCACAAAACCAGTCATATGTAGCACCAGTATATTTGTAGCAATAGCCAACAATACATTGTATGGGTCAAAACGATACATTTTTCTTTTATGCCAAAAATCATTAGGATATTAAATATAGATCATGTTTCATGAAGATATTTTGTAAATTTTCTACCGCAAATATATCAAAACTTAATTTTTGATTAGTTATATGCATTGCTAAGGACTTCATTTGGACAGATTTCAAGGTGATTTTCTCAATATATATATATATACATATATACATATACAGTGCCCTCCATGAGTATTGGAACAGTAAAGACAAAATTGTTCTGTTGGCTGTGGAGTCAAGACATTTGCAAATATGATTAAAAGATGAATATGAGACAAAACTACAGAATGTCACATTTTATTATTAGCCGTTTCAACACACATTTTACCAAATAAAAAGAACAGCACTTTTAGAGTTCATCCCACTCATTGATGTGAGCATAAGTATTGGGACAGTTGAACATAAGGCAGATATAAAAGATTAAGAGCTATTATTTAGTTGCAGATCCCTTGCGCACAATCACAGCAGTGAGTCTGTGACCCATAGACATCACCAGACTCTTGGTCTCATCCTTTGAAATACTTTTTCCAGCCTTTAATGCAGCCAATTCCAGTTGTTGCTTGTTTTGGAGAGTTTCTGCCTTTACTCTCTTGTACAGCTGGTGAAATTCATGTTCAATCTGATTTAAATATGGAGATTGACTTGGGCAATCTAACACTTTCCATTTCTTTGCCCTTATAAATTCCTTGACTGAACTGGCAGGGTGTTTTGGGTCATTGTCCTGATGCAATATGAAGCACTTCCCAATGAATCTGGTGGCATTTTCTTGAATATTGGTAGGCAAGATGGCTTTGCACCCTTCCAAATTCATTCTGCTACTGTCATCATACATTAAGTCATCAGTAAAGTTGAGAGGACCAGAGGCAGCCATGCATGCCCCTGCCATGACATCACCTCCACCATGCTTTACAGATGAGGCTGTATGCTTGGGATCATTTGCAGTTCCCTTTTTTCTCCACATTTTTGCTTTCCCATCACTTAGATAAAGGTTCACCTTTGTCTCATTGGTCCATAAACACAGTTCCAAAACTCTTCTGGCTCACCTTTGTGCTTTTTTGCAAACTCTAATCTTGCCTTTCTATTTTTGGTGCTGGTCAGAGGTTTGCATCTTGCTGTGTAGCATCTGTAATTCTGTGTCAAAGTCTCCTGAGGACAGTAGATTGTCAGAGCATCACCCCAGCTTTCTGGAAGTTGTTGGTGATTTGACAGACACGTCTTTTATGGTTCATTTTCACAGCTTTTATGATTTGTCTGTCATCAACTACTGTTGTTTTCTCAGTCGATCAGGTAGTTGCTGGTGGTTTCCAAACTCTTGATTTCTCCATGCCCTTTGTTTTTGCTTTAGCTTTAACTGATTTCCTCTTTTCTTTTAGCATCCAAATTGCTTGCTTTTCTCTCAAAGTCAGCTCCCTCATCTTCCCTGGTTTGTGTGAGTCATCATTGAATGCAAGATTCAGAATACAGAAGTAGTGGATATAACTGATACAACACATTCCCTGCTTTTAATATCTGGTGAATTAATGCAACAGGACACAGCTGATCACTTAGAAAGACCTGTGAGGCAACTGTTCAGATAGGGGGATGAAACTCTAAAAGTGCTGAACTTCTTAGCTGGTAAAACATCTATGTGTTGAATCACCCAATAATAAAACGTGACATTCTGTAGATTTGTATCATTCTGTAGTTTTGTCTCATATCTTTTAATCATATTTGTAAAATTTTGTCTTTACTGTTCCAATACTTATGGAGGGGACTATATATATATATATATATATATATATATATATATATATATATTTTTTTTTTTTTTTTTTTTTTGCACCCTGAGATTCCAATTTCAAATAGTTCTCAGTCAAATATTGTCATATCCTAAAAAAACATACATCAATGGAAAGCTTATTTATTCAGCTTTCAGCTTTGATGTATACATTTAAAAAAATTACCCTTGACTGGCTTTGTGGTCCAGGGTCATATACGACCCTTTGAGGGGATGTATATAGCCTATTTTTTTAATCTCACCACTTGACAGTAACAACGTATCTGTACAAGCAATGTTATCTATCTATCTATCTATCTATCTATCTATCTATCTATCTATCTATCTATCTATCTATCTATCTATCTATCTATCTATCTATCTATAATCAGCTAAGAAGAGCTACATTAAAACCACAACTAATGTGGAAAATTACAGAAGCATTTGTCTAGTCTAGTAGGTTATTTCAGAATTTTCTAAATATTTATAAACGTGTCTATAAATAATTCAAAATGCAAATACATATTTATTTACACAACAGTGTAAAAAAAAGTCAACCTTTTAGGGTTATCTGCCATCACATGACTTTTTTTCATGTTTATCAAGTTAATGTCGTTGAACAGCAAAATAGCACTAGATACACAATCTATTCGTTTCAAAACACCCGTGCATGTAGGCTATATGTTTATCCATAACAAGTCGCAAAAGCCCGTAATTCTGTGTATAAACACTCACCTTCTAGAATCACAGGTTCAATCTGCCCTCACTCAGCCCGCTCTCTCCCACAGCAGACCCGCTGACTAAACGAGCTCGCCTCGGCGCGATGCTTTGAGAGGAGCATCTCTCTCTCTTCTGCTCAATGCTCACCTCTCTCTCTCTCTCTCTGATCCGGGATGCTGTGGTACCTGTTAACTCTGACCCCTGCCGGCCACCGCGGTGAACTGCAATCACAGTACACTTGCGTAACACGCCGTCACCAAGCGGCTATTGTCATGGCAACAAAGAACGATAAACACTACGGTGAACACAAATACATTTTAAAGTAATGTGTTTTAAAAGCTTAACATCGATTAATTAAACTAAATGAAATGTATTTAAAATAATGTATATTATAAAACATAAAAATAACAAACATAAATTCCAAAATTTATTTTATTTACATCAAGTTGAAACAGTAGGTAGACAGTCATTTACTATGTTATGCATTCTGGTCCAAAAATGCACAAAATGACAAAAACTAAATACTTTAACACCTTTTAATTTTGTTCTTTTTTGTAATTGTACACTCTATGCAATATTAGGTAAATCTTAGATCATCTGGCTCTTTGTTATTTTTACTACTTGCCTCATTACAAATATTATTCTAATTATTTATTAATGTGTTATGCAACTATTTAAGCAGCTGAACATTTATAAATATACATTATGTATGTATGTAATTTCAATCTAAATTGTAACTACCAAGTTTCAAGAGTTTAAAACAACCATGTATTCACGTTCAAACACCAACTCAGCCACAATCACAAATAAGAAAACATTTTAATCTACTAAAACCTTTGTAACCAACAAATGTGAACAAGACCTCTGCTCATTACTGTTTTCAGCATTAAATAGACCATTATTTGTCATTCACAAATCACTTAATTCATACCAACAAAGAGAGATAGAATATTGATTGATTGAGAAGCATCTCTGCATGATGCATCAATTTACTGCTCTCAGTTTAACTAGAATATATAAATATATATTCTTAATACAAATTCATAGACTAAATGCTCCTGAGGTCGGATTGGATGATGGAGCGTTAAAACAAAGTTTAAAACATCTGATTGGTTATCACAGTTGGATATCATGCTCCTGAGAAAACAGTCTGGGATACATGAAAGAAACATCTATATTTAATTCTAAACATTTGTGATGCCTCTTGTGCAATAATGCTAAGCTTTTAACATTGCCAAGATTATACTCATCAGCTTTCTTACCTCTATTCTACTATCATCAATTTATGACGGCGGCCATTGTCAAAAGATATAATATAAAGAGTAATGTTTGACTAATAAAAACTAACATTGACTAGCTTAAGTAGAGACCTAATGTGGCATAAGTGATACTACTAGCATAAATAAATGTACACTACTGGAGAAGTTTGGAATAAAAAATAAAATAAAAATTGAAGGAAGTCTTTGTTAACCAAGGATGTATTTATTTGACTGAAATACAGTAAAAACAGTAATATTGTGAAATATTATTACAATTTAAAATAACGTGGTTAGAATGTATTTTAAAATGTAATGCATTTTTAGCAGTCATTACTCCAGTGTCACATGATCCTTTAGAAACCATCATCAATATGCTGATTAGCTGAAACATTTATTATCATCAATGTTGAAAACAGTTGTGCTGCTTCAGATTTTTGTGGAAATCTTACTATTTAAAAGTTTGGGTGTTTAAAAAAATATTTAATTATTATTATCGTTTTTATTAATATATGAATGCATTAATTTGATCCAAAGTGTTTATAATGTTACAGTAAGAACTATATTTCAAATAAATGCTATTTTATTTAACTTTCTATTCATCAAATCATCCTGAAAAAAAGAATTACGGTTTCCACAAAAATCTTAAACAGCTGTTTTCTACACTGGTAATAATAATAACCATTATTAATAATTGAACACCAAATATTAGAATGCTTTCTGAAAGATCATGTCTCACTGAAGACTATTAAATAAATGCAGCCTTGGTGAGAATAAGGTACGTTTATTTATCTTATTCTAATCTTTGATAGAGTACCTAGAAATGATTTCAAAACTCTTTAGACTCATTTTTACCTGGTAACATATTTTGACTGACATAAACACAATGGTGTATTACAATGATTCATATCCAAACACCTTAAATGACCTAAACATACCCCTATTTATCAACTTCTCTCCAAATATCCTAAAAAAAAAAAAAGCCTGCTTATGCAACATAAGAGGCAGACTCCATCTGCATAGACGACACAGTAGCCCGCACTGTGACAGATAAAAGCAACTAACCCTGGTGACTGCCTTACCACACCACCAGGTGGCAGTAATATCAGAAGGTCTAATTTAGGTGGACAAGCAAGAACCTACAAATTCTGGATCCGGGCAGTTCAAACCAGCCAGAAAAGGTTTCTAAATGGGACCTCAGACACGAGAGTACTACAAATTCATCAGAAAAGCCAAGCATGATTTGATTTCCTCCTTTGTAAAGGCATGTTCAGATACATAAAACCCTAAACACTGACATCCAAGCTTTAGATCAAGCAACTCTGATTTAGTTTCAATTGCAATAGTAAAACAAAAGGCACAAGTTCAATTAGATTGTTCAACAAAAGAAGCCATCAACATGAAATACTGCAGCTCACAGATGCCTACATTGTTTTTTTTTGTTTTTTTTCTACAACCACTCAATAAAAGGTCCTGTGCCTGTTTTGGTTTCTTCAAGATTTCTGAAGTAGGAAATGAAACCCTTGAGTTGCGAGAATACTCAAATACTTCCACCCATGTATTGTGCACCTAAAACTCTTAGACTTCTTGACAAGGAAGTAACATTGTTAAATGGGTCATAGAGCTCCATCTGATTTGATTCCAACGGCCTGTGCTCCTCACATCCTCCCGGCGGTGTGCTTTCATGTAAAGTTTGAGTAAATAATGTAACACTGTTCCATATTAGAGATCTCCGTCCTCATCGACCCGTGATCCGTTACAGAGGAAAGCCTCCTTTTCCGGGGTCACACTGTCCCTGTTTAGGCTGCAGGCAGGTTTGTACACACTCAGTTCCTTGTCCATACTGGAATGGGCCAGTGTGGCTTCAGTACTGTGCCAGATTCCATAGCCAAAGTAGATTATGAGTCCTGGAGAGAACAGAGGGATAATGGAACAAATTATTGACTGCATACGTGCCAAGTGCTTTTCAGAAGCCCCACCAGAGGACATTTGTAATCATTAAATGACCGAGAGCCTTTATTTGATCTTTACAAGTAGCAAAACTTGTTTACGAGCGGCCCGACCATATTTCAAAGGTTTTTTGACAAGCATACTGGCTCGTGCAGGAGAATGTGCTGTACCTATAGACATCCAGATGGCGAATCGGACCCAGGTACCCCTGTCCAGCTGCATCATCAGGTACACGTTGACAAACATGCTGACCACCGGGATGAATGGAAGTAAAGGAACCTGTTGGAAGACATCAACAAATGACTTACTAAAAAAAAAAGTTTAAACTTGAAATAATTTGTTACCCCACTGACTGAAAATTTTAAGTTTAGTCAGCTAAAATATCCAAGTTGTCACTTAACTTAATATTAAGTAACGTAAAATTTCAAGTTGACTAAAGTGAAAGTTTTTAGTCAGCGAAGTAACAAATTATTTTTAGTTGAAACAATTCTTTTTTTTAACAGTTTAGTCAGTGAGCGTCTACAATAAAGAATCTTTTAAAAATCTAGATTAAAAAACACGTCAAGTTCTTAGAATGTACTAATTTATTTATGTTTGCTTGAGTGTTACTTTAGTATTATTGTTAGTATTTACAGTTTTTATTAATATTTATTATAATATCATTTTACTATTAGTTTAAGTTTTAGTAATTTTGTGCTTTATCATTTTTTCTTATTTCGAAATTTTTAATTAGTTGTCTAAACATTTTTTATACAAGTTTTAGATTTTTAATCTAATATTTACATTTTATTTTATTTCAGCTTTATTTCAGTTACCGAAGCTATTTTAGTTTACAATAACAACGGTTGGTTTCATGTGGCTTTGAAAAACCCTTTTGAAGGAATTTAGAAGAATTCCGAATCTTATTTTTTAAAGTAAAAATGTATTTAAATGAATTTAAAATATTTAGAAGTTAAAAGGCCAAGTTAAAATATATATTCAAAAACAATATAGTTTTCATTGTAATGTCAGGACAGTTGTATCCCCATAACATTTTTGAGGGGTGCATTCAAGTCATTTTGCATATGAATCTTTTTAAATTTTTTGGTAATATATTTTTAATAAATGCGGAAAGGATTTAAATAAGCATTGTGTCACTTAACCACATAATAGTAGAAAACAGTATTTGGCTTCTTGTGTTATAATTAATAATCAACTTTTATATGAATTATATGAAACGAATACTATAAATAGTGAATCTACTGTACCTCTTAAACAACTGATTTTAATGGGTGTGACTTCATCCAGGACCTCTGTTAGATGAGGACTAACCTTAAAAGAGAGCTTGGTTTTGCTCTCAGGTTGTCTCCAGATGATGAATGTGATAGTGACACACATGCTGAACAGAATGCTGAGAGTGATAATATTCCACATTGCACTTCCGCCCCGGACGGCCAACAGACTGAAGCTGAAGATCAGCAGACCTGGAAAAGAAGCAGTTTAGATGAACTGCTGAATAAAGTGCTAAAAAATAAACAGGATCTGTCTTAATCTGGTATCGTATTGTTTCATACCAAGCAGACTCGCACAAATGTTAACAGTGAAGCCTGAAAGGTTGGAGGGTTCAGTAATGTCGGGGAAGATCATCGTTTTGAAGCTGAAACGCTCTTCTATGCCAGGAAGAATCCCCATGCTGGGCGTACTTATGGTCTCACTCATTTCCATCTCTTCCTGTGTGTTGGCTATGTGATATGTTTGAGAAAACTGCTCGGGCTGATACCTGTAAATCACAATATTATTTTACATTGAACAGCCTAATGACACAAATATTTCAATTAATTCATTTAATTTGCGTCTACCAACCTTAGTACTAGAACACAGGCAGCAACCAGCGTGTAAGCTAAAAGAGTTCCTATAGACATCAGATCAACCAGGTCCTTCAGGTCAAACAGGAAAGCCATGATAGCTGCACAGGAATGGAAAGGATCGATTTATGGTCATCTGTTTGGATGATAAACTGACATTTACAGTGAGCAGTTTAATAAGTATTTAAAGCTATATATTTTATGTAGAGAACATGCAAATGTTGTAATACTATTTAGGCCAGCATTACTTTTAAACCTAGTTCTAGGTAAAGAAAATCTTACAAGTACATAAACATTATTCCCACAAAATACTCTTATGAAATCTATTGTTAAATGCATAAATAAAAAAACAATATTATTGCAATCAAAATAGTCAATATTCATGGATTATCAGCTGTTATAAAATATTTATCAACATGTTTAAAAGCCCATATGTAAAATTAAATATAAATTAACATTTGTAAAATGTGACAGTGACACACATGCTGAAAAATGTGTGCTTTCCACACATTTGGAAATTGAACTTTCCACAAATAGGGAATAAAATAATAACCTTAGAAGGCATAAACGGGGTTTAGAAATATTTGATAAATTTAAAATAATAATAATAAGGTTTCAGGAATTCCTAATAACCCTCAATGTCATTTTTACACTTCATAGTATAGGAAAAAAGAAAATAATATCACTACACCAAGACTGCATAATGACCTGTATTTATTTCCTATGGATTTACTTAACATGTTGGCTCTTGATATGATTTTGCCAATAATAAAGATGTCTGAGATATTCAGTCTCTGTCATAAAAGTTCAAATTTGGGGAGTTTATGCATGTAGGTTTTTTAGTCATGGGTTAATCATGGGCAAAAAAGGCACAAACGCCATGTTCTCCAGAGGCAACTATCAGATATTATATAACAATATGCAATATGAAATGTATTCATTATAAACAATTATGTTTAGTAAAATATATTTTTTGGCCTAAAAAAGTGTCCTTTATGCATACCCTCTTCAAGGAAAGTGCTAAAAGCATAAGCAATTAAACTCATGAAACGGAAATACAGAAAAATATTCACAATGTCAACAGACTCTTTAATATGGTAAAACTGACATCATGGTATCGCATGTCATGTTTGCACAATAAAACAAATAATTCCAACACAGCAAAGTCAGTTTTACAAGTTTCTATTTCAGGAACCTACTGGAATCATTTTGAAAAGAAGGAAAACAAAAAAGCCCTTTAGCACTACCAATTACATGTAACTCCTGTGTGTTTAATAAACAGTGAGTTTCCAACCTCCTCCCTATAGATATGTACAGGCTGATGTTTCTAACAGCAACAAAAGCAGCCCACTGGAGCTGAACCCTTCAATCCCACAACGCCCTTTGTTCTTACCAGCAATGACCCCGGAGGCAAAAGTGGACATGACGGGCGTCTTCTTCTCGCTCACTCGTGCCAGAAAAGAGAAGAGCAGACCATCCCGAGCCATGGCAAAGATTATACGTGGGAGGGGGAACAAGGACCCCAAGAGACTGATCATGGGATGATCAAAAAAAGGAAGAGAGCAGAAAAGAAACACATAAGCCAACTGGGGAGCTGCCAGAGGTGATGTCAAAGGCAGAAATGGGATTAATCCAGTTTATTTACGAAGAAAACTGTTAAACGAATTCCCTCGTAGCTGTCGGGGACAGGCTGTGCCGCCCAGTCCATTCCAGCAATAAGTTCAGTGCTACGAAAACGTTGTTTTTCCATGCAACATGCTCCAGGTGGACGGATGTACGATACTGCGAACGTAACGCGACGTCAGTAGATTAGTAGCATTAAAATTCGCTCACCTGCGAGAAAGCCTGCTGTTATAGTGGCGTGTATGGGAGTTTTTGTTCTCTCGTTGATCCCAGTCATGAATTGGAAGAGCAGGCCATCGTCAGCCATGGCCCAGATGACACGAGGCATGGGGAACATGGCACCAAGCAGGCTGCCGCGAGAGATGGGGAAAACAAACCATGCCATGCAAAAAACAGACACAGACATAGTGCATTCATACACTGCTGTGGTGTTATTATAAGAGAGAAACATGCCACAAACAGGCCACCCCCACCAATCAGAAGTGATATTAGACCATCCAGAAAAAAGATTAATTAATTGCAAGAGCGTAAGGATCAATCTCTTGGCATGAATTTTTAATTATTCAAAGAATGATTTTAAAGGTGAAGCATGTAATTTCCAAAGTACAGTACTTGTGGTAACTAGTGGCATTACAAAAATAATGATTGTTTCCATATGCATCTACCACCCCTTCCACCTCAGATGACCACATAAACAAACAGAGAAATGTTTTGAAAGCACAACATAGCCACAGCGTTTGCTCTTCAGGGAAATCAGCCTACAAATACTTCAAAACACTTCTAGTTTAACAGGCTGGTGTTACACAATGTCTGGGATTTAGATGCACAGGGCTTTATCAGTTTGCCTAGTGTTAAGGCACGTTCACACCACAAATATAAAAACGACTGTAACGATAACTATACAAGCGTACAAACCAAAGGACAATAACATTCCATTTTATTGCGCTATAGTTTTGTTGCATGTCGCTTTAAAAGCTAGAGTGCTTTTAAGTTGAGTGGATTCTGATTGGCTGTTAATATTTATATATATATAAAATATTTTAATATATATTATATATATATATATATATATATATACACACATATATATATATATATATATAATATATTATTTAATATATTATAATATTTTTATATATATAAAAAACATTTTGAAAGCGATTCCTACTATATTCTTCTGTGTCGTTAATGCTATAGTTGTGGTATGGCCTTCCCTATTCTCATAGAAGTACAAAGATTATAAAAAATCTAATTAATTAAATATATAACTTTTTACAGCTATAATTAAACGCTCAAAATGAATAAATATGACAAAACACTGACTATGACTACAATTTTTATTTGCAGCGTTTAGTAGCATGTAAACCAGATATCCAATAGAAGAACTGTACTTCTACTGTATTTTGTGTAATTTTTAATTTATTTATTTTAGGGCTGTTAAACATTCACTATTAAATGCATCCAAAATAAAAGTTTGTGTTTACATAATATATGTGTGTGTACTGTGTATATTTATTATGTATATATAAATACACACACATATATATATTTAAAAAAATACTTATGCATATATAATTTATATTATATATATTTTCTTGAATACATAACTTATATCAGATAAATCCTCTCGTTTAACAGTAAGAAAAAATAAATATTGTTGATTACACATTGGTCAAAAATTTGTTTGTGTCTAAATCAGCGACAGTTCTCAACAATACGCTGCAAAGTGTACCAGACTTCATGCCGATAGTCAAACGTAGATAGATACTTGAAGATATAAAATTACACACTTCACTTTTGAATGGATTCCAATACAGCATTTAATACTGAAAATACTGCAAAACAGAAAAGAAAATACTGGAAAACAGAAAGAAAAATGCCAATAAATTTACTTTAACTCTGCAGCTACCGACGGTATCATTAGTGACTCAGAAGTTAGGCGGGTTGTTAGAAGGATAAGAGGATTAGGACTTGGACAGATCATGCCGAAGACATTTCCACTTGATAGATTACAAACAATTCATACTTCATAGTACATGAACATTTCTGAGCAACAACATCTGGTCTGTATGCACTATAAGACTAATTACTGCCTGACTTATGGATAGAAAAAATGTGGCATAGAGCCTTACTCCTACTCAAGGCCTGAACAGAGCATTGCATAACTGAGAAACAGGATTCATAAAATTTCCCCTCATATTTTTAGCAAGGGGCTCATATGAGCTGCCTCAGATAAATATACACACACACACACAATCACGCAATCCAGTCCCAGATTGCACTCTCTCAACCTCCCTAGGGTTGTCTGAGTTCACTTAGTAAAATTTAACTATTGGGTTGGTCAACCTCCTAAAGGTTGTGCTATCAAAATGACTGAGGTCTTTTAAACTGCAACCAGGCTTGCGGGTAATTACATCAATTCATTTCGAGGAACATTGGTAATTATTCATTTCAAGTACATTTTTGCGCTCTACCATGCAGGGTCGGTTTACTCTAGAAAGGGGCTGCAGTATGTGTTAAAACAATCCCTGAGCGGAAGGATCACTGGTGCTTACCTGGTGGACAGGGCGCAGAGGGAGCCAACCGCCACAGCGTACGTGGCTCCTTCCCAACCGACATACTTAAAGGCAGCGGGAAGAGGGCTGTTCTTATCCAGCATGTAATATGGCATCATCATGGTGAGGGCAGCCGATACACCAAAGTACGCTACAAAACAGATAAGCAGGGAGGAGACGATGCCAATGGGAATGGCTCTCTGTGGGTTCTTTACCTCCTCACCTGTGAAATTTAACAGGATATTGTGTTTTATTAAACAAAAATGGTAAAAGGTTGCAGGCTGGACTCAAACCTGCATCATCCATCTAAGCAACTAAGCTCAGCATGTCAGTAGCTAATTCCTGTGTCACAGCATAAATAATATGGGTGAACCAAAGGAGGACACAAACAGACCTATGCCCAGACTATCAAATGACAGTAGTAGACATTTTTTTTACCTAGAGAACATTAATGTAACAAGATACCAGTTTATTTTCAGCTCTTTACATTATTGATACGTGGGTGTTTAATTTTGTCCCATCCTATCCCATGACACGACTGATCATTATTGTGTGAAATAGAAAACCGATTGTTGGTTGTCTTTTAATTAGTGGCTCTATAAATACTATGGATGTTTCCAAGTAAAGTAAAATAAAATAAAATAAAAAAAGTGGTAATTACGAGACAGTTTAAGAAAAATGAACATTATACAGATATAAATCTGCAATAATAAAAAAAATTACATAAAAATTGCAATTGAAAGAAATAAAATTGCCATTACAAGGACTATAGGCACAACTACGAAAATCACGAAAGTGGTTCTTTTGAACTGTCTACTCAAAGAATCCTGAAAATAAAATGTATCACAGTTTCTACAAAAATATTAAGCAGTAATATTCAACAGTTTTCAACATTGATAATAATAAGAAATGATTCTTGAGCATCTAACAGTCATATTAGAATGATTTCTGAAGAATCTTTAGACACTTAAGACTGGAACAATGATGCTAGAAATTCAGCTTTGCCACCACAGGAATAAATTACAGTTTTTTTTTTTTTTATTTAAAACAGAACACAGTTCTTTTAAATTATAATAATATTTCACAATATTTCAGTTTTTACTGTATTTTTGATCAAATAAATGCAGCCTTGGTGAGAACGAGACTTTTTTTTCAAAGATTTTAGAAAGTGTTACAGACCCCAAACATTTGAACAGTAGTGCACATTATATTGACATTCATTCAAATACACTACATTTAATCTTGCCATTAAATCAGTTAAAGGCACACTGCATGTGAAATCCGTCATTTTAAAATGACTCAGAGTAAGAAAATGACTCAGTTGACCTTGTGCAGAACACTACATAAAACAGGGGAGTAGTGTGTTCATGTCAGCAGTGCCAGAGCGAGCACAGGAACATGGCTATATTACCATTCCTGACCAGCATGTGGATGAGGAGGGGTTACTGAATGTGAACCACAGCTACAGGGAGAGGGGAGAGACGAGTCTAGACAAACCCTGAAGCACTCTAGCCAATCGAATGCAAGGGAATGTGGGGGAGTGAGCCGCTATAAAAGAGGGGGGCCAGAGGCAAACCATAAGCAGAGATCCACTGAGAATATCCATGCAATACTATTATAAACACAGGAAACTTGAAATAACTTTGACCAAAGCGACATGAATGCAAGGCAAATTTGTAGGTAGAATAATAGCTTCACTGTTGTACCAATCTAACACTTACACACATACAAAACCGGCCTCTTGCGCAGTTTGCTCTCACTAACCTCATGTTTGTAGACATGCATTGGATATTTGAGCTTTTCAACAGAATTTCAGGAGAAAACTGGTGCTTTCTAAAAAATTAAAAATGAGATTTAAGAGCACTGGAGTTTAGGGTCTTTAGTTACCTGTAGTTGCGATACAGTCGAACCCAACGAAGGCGTAAAAGCAGGTAGCAGCCCCTGATAAGACCCCTGTGAAGCCGAAAGGCATGAACCCACCTTCACCCAGAATCTCTTTTGTTGGCAGGGGCTGTGTGGCACTGCTCAAAGAGAGTAATGCAGACATTTTAAACATGCTAACATACAGCAAAAATGCCTACAGAGGTCAATCATTATTGTTATTTTTCTGTCTCAGTTTTTTGAGGTAACACTGAAAAAGCTGATATATAACTTGTGTTCTAATGGAAACTTATGAAGAAAAAAAAAACAGTCAATATATACAGTACTATTGAAAACTTTGCAGTCAGTAAGGTTCCTTTTTAAAATAAATGAATACTTTGATTCAGCAAGGAACCATTAAATTGGTCAAAAGTGATAATAAAGATGTTTATAAGGTCAGAAAATATTTCAATATCAAATAAATGCAGTTTTTTGGAACTATTTATTCATCAAAGGATCCTAAAAAAATGCAGTTTCCACAAAAATATTAAATAGCACAACTGTTTTCAACATTGATAATAATAATAACGAATGTTTCTTGAGTATCAAATGAGCATATTGATGTTTCCTGAAGGATCATGTGACAATGGAGACTGGAGTAATGATGCTGTTAATTTAGCTTTGTTTTGTTGGTGAGCATGTGACTAAGAAGTAAAAATCCTACTGACCCCGAACTGATCAGTGGTATATAATTTTGTGGCATACTTAAAAACATATTCCAAGATAAATTTCCAAATGTCATAAAAAAAAACGACTCACTTAATGGTGGAATTGGTTCTGTTAAGAATCTCATCAGGGTCCAGGTGCCAGTTCTTCAGTGTACCTTTGACCAGTCCAGATACAACCATGAACAACAGCACCAGGATGTTGATGCAGGTGAACACTTTGTTGACCATGGCTGACTCCTTCACCCCGAAGGCCAGAAGGCCTATAGCAAACAAAACGTAGTTCAAAACACTACGGAACAAAGTCAACACAAACAACACTAAATATTTACATTCAACAGCTTGCATTTTCAGAATAAGTGTTTCACGATCACCATTTTGAAATAAATATTTCAGTTTATATACATAACACAGTAGGACACTCTGGAACTCTCAGTTCTAATTGGTCAGTCATGGCTCCCTATGTAATTAGTGTTTTACCTGTGAGAGTGAGGATGATGAATACGGAAAACACATCTGGGTACTCCGCCAGAATGCCTGGAGCATTCATAGACATGTACTGTCGACAAAAATGCTCAATTTGTTTTCCAATCAGCTCATCAAATGTGGCACTCCAAGCTCTGGCAACACTTGATGTACCTGAGAAGGTTTTACAGATTGAGTAATATTATATATAACAAGGAAAGTAAAACATAAGGAAATGTAAAAACCTACACTATGGGGTTCATCTACTATAGTGTTTGGTTACCCATTTCCCTAAAATTCCTTCTTTCGTGTTTAATAGTAGAAAGTAAGTCATACAGGATTGGAAAGACTTGAGGGTGAGTAAATGATGACAGCATTTTCATTTTTGGGTGAACTTTCCCAACTGATTTTGTGTGTTGACTCACCTATAACGTATGAAAGTATAAGGTTCCAGCCAGTTATAAAGGCCCATAGTTCCCCTACAGTCACATAGCTGTACAGGTACGCTGAGCCCGTTTTTGGCACTCTCGCCCCAAACTCTGCATAACAGAGGCCTGCGAGCACTGAGGCCAGGGCTGCAATGAGGAACGACAGCACGATGGCCGGTCCGGCGTTTTCCCGGGCCACCGCTCCAGCGAGGACATACACCCCAGCTCCCAAGGTGCTGCCCACACCAAGAGCCACAAGGTCAAAGGTGTTCAGACATCGGGAGAGTCGCGATTCCTCCGAGTTGCAGTTGACAACCTTCACTCTCAGCAGCTGTTTCCCGAAACGCAGAAGCTTTTTCAAAACCATCATTGATTAGATTTGACGACAGCTTCTTTTTGTGCCTCGTTTTTTAAAGTTTCTCCTCTCACAATGTTTCTGCTTCACCCACCAACGCAGAGGATTCACAATGCTCGGAATATTGTTCAGATGTGTTGTTTACCTTTAGGGAAAATACAAAATAATTAACTTGAGAATGTGGCAATGGTAGTTTCTCAAATGTATGATGTCAAATGAAGAAAACCATATCGGTATTTTCTATTGGTAAAATGTCACATTTGAATGATACTGATATACTGATATCATTCAAAGTAAAGCAATAAAGAACAACCAAATAATGATTAAATGTAGTTGGAAACCAAACCAAACTAAATAAAAAATAAAAAAAGCAATGACGGGCCCAAGCCCTGGTGGAACCAGGGAAAGTTGTTAATTGAAAATATTGTTTACCTAAAAAAATGAAACAAAGCCGTGTGTACATTCTTCAAAATGTATTTTTGTACCTTAAAAGAAAAGTTATAAGGATATAGAGTGAGTGAACTTTAACTTTTTTATTTTCTTAAGGAATCACACTTTACTTTAAGTACAGCAATCATGCGGTGGTTAATGTGGCTACCCCTTCCGAGTCTGACCAAACTAACTGGGTATTTTCCAGATATTTTCCACTAGATATGAGTGTTTAAACATTGCAAACATTATGTCCTTTTTTAAAAGTTCCAGAACACAAACCAGCACATTAGTGGTGAGAATAGCAGCTGTCCTGTGATTTACGGACATAAAAAGGTGCAGAGCACTGACCCATATTCACTTAAACTTCAAGCCAAACAATAAATACAAACCCAGTACATATCTGATGAAAATGCAAGAGAACTCTACGCTGTATTCTAAACCGCAACCAAACCTCTTGAATGAAAAGCACATTGCGATTCCCAAAGGCCAAGTGTCAAAATGTACTGTACTGTGCGAACAAATGGGGGGGCAGCACTCCAGTCAATAAGTTCATACAGCTGCACTGTCTCCAGTTTACGTCCTGCACTCTTTTCCCAAGTGTTGAGTAACAGAGAGAAATCCATAAAATGTGACTGTGGCAGAGCTGGAGAGGCCCACCGGGGGATAATCTATCATACCCACACAAACTGACATGTGTTACGTAACCAAGAGTGGAACTTAATGGCAAAAATACATGCAATTGCAAAAGAACAACTAGCATATGTGTTTGCAAGCTCTCTGTGAGAACAGCCTGTTCTGAGAAGTTCATTTGCAAGTGAATCTAAATGAATCTCTCTGTGCGTGAAGCAACCATCACACGACAAATGTGAAGCAGTAAATTTGATTGTTTTCTCACATAAAAATAATAATAAAACATTAACTGAGATAAAAATCATTAACTAACATACACATAAACACACTCATATGTATGTACACATAGCTTGTAGTTACCAAATATAGTCAGCTAGATTTTCTTATAAACACATCGCGTAGCTAATCACTTTTTCTTTAAATAGTAGCTTGACTGTAATTTATCTACTTGTAATTATGTGTAAGTTGTATCTTGCGAGGCTCTGGTTTTAAAGCATGTTCCTTAACACAAAGTATGAGTCTATAAATTAATTTACTGTGAATCATGACCTAGTTTTCTTTCTTTGGAGCTTGCATCTAATGTTTGAAAAGGGGGCATAAGGAGTCACTAAGGAGTCACTTCCTGTCATGCCACACTTGAAAAGGAAAGTTCTACAGACATAGAGGTGGCGACCTTTTCTTTCTCTCCCAGGGTGCTTCAGAGGCTATCAGATGTCTTGGATCTCAGAAATCTGGAAGCAGGTTAGAAGAGTCACTCGAGCAGTACTGCACCTTAAACCTCAAACTTTAGCCAAAATTCTCACATCGAAAGCAGTGTGACCGAGAAAAGACAGCCAGAGTTCAGGTTTAAAGCTGTGTACAAGACAGGATCAGTAAAATGTGTCTGTTTTTTTTTTCTTTTCTTCTTAAACAAATGCACAATTATTTTCTGATCAGGCTTTAGCAACTGGTATGAGCATGTGCTGCAAGACAAGCCTCCGATTGCAAATGAACTTATGAAATTGTGTGAACATGAAAATATATACATATAAATATTTACATATGCATGTGTGTGTGTGTTTTAATTGTATACATATATAACTAAACATTTATATAAAGATAAATATATAAATACGATAATTCAATATTTAAGAGAAAGTGTTTAAAAATATATACTTAAAGGGATAGTTCACAAAAAATGAAAATTCTGTCATTTACTCACCCTCAAGTAGTTCCAAACCTGTATGAATGTTTTTGTTCTGCTGAACACAAAGGAAGATAGTCTTAAGAATGTGGGAAACAGCAGTTCTGGGGCACCATTGACTTCCATAGTATTTTTCTTCCTACTATGGAAGTCAATGGTGCCCCAAAACAGCCTGGTTACAAACTTTCCCTTTAAAGTCCTTGACAAATAACAATAATATTGTATTTTATATAATGCTTATGCTATATATAATGCATTTAATAATTAGATATTTTTATTTTTCTATATTTGGGTTTCTGTCCTGAGGTGAATCAGTGTAACCCAAGCACACACTGTTCCTGAGGGTCTGCTATCCAGTTGGACCTCATTCAGATATCCCAGCATTACCTGCGTGAGCTGGTCTAAACTGCTCTACTGGTGTGACATCAGACATGTTGAAAGATCTGCCTCTAGGCCATGCTGTAGGAATGCTTATAGACCGCAAACGCTATGAAGGTACTTTGGAAGAGATTAATATGATTTCAAGATGTCTCACATAAAGACAAAAATGTATATTACATATACTCCATTACATCATGAAACTGAGGTGTTTTACTCACAAACATCTCATAATGAGATCTCTAATACCTCATTACATCTAGAAAACTGCATTTAACTAAAATAAGGGAAGCGAATCAAAGGTTAGTTCACCCAAAAATGAAAATTCTGTCATTAATGAATAATTACTCACCCTACCGTCTTCTGCCGTTTTGGACAGTACCCCAGAACGTAATAAGCGATGTTTACGTTCAGTAGAAAGCGCGTGAATGCTGAATGTAAACAATGCTGATTACGTTCATTATTCTCCAAAATGGCGGAAGACGGTAACAAAATGGCTCTCAGATTTCATCAAAATGATCTTAATTAGTGTTCCGAAGATGAACGAAGGTCTTATGGGTTTGGAACGACAAAAAGAGTGAGTACTTAATGACATAATTTTAATTTTTGGTTGAACTATCCCTTTAATAAACCAAAGAAACTAATTCTTCATGTTACTGAACAAATTCTCAATCTTTTGGATTTCAGGAGAAACATCTGAGAGAAAATTCATATTTAAATGAAACACAATTAAGATCTCCATTAACATTATTAAGTGATCATTTTCTTCTTGAACTGCATCATCCACATGTCAGACATACAGTCAGTCAGCAGGAAACAGAATGGAAATTCTCATCTAAATAAATCCTGATAGCTTCTTCTGACAGCAGGGTTGAGTAAGGTTAACGGTGCCATCGATTGACATTCCAGCTCAGTCAGAGCCGGCGAGGTGATCATAGACACACACACGCAATTTATCGGACTAAATTAAGCAGGTGGGTTGAGCAGGGGTGTGTTGCCTGGGCACCAATCAGTGGGCGACTTTCTGTTATGGTGTTCAACGTGCAGCGCAGTGCTGTGAAATTTTGACCTTGGGACGCTTGTGCATTTTTACTTTGCTTTTAACCACAACGGAAAACATTATTACTGTATTATCTACAAGATCTTACGCTAGCATCAATATGCGCTTGAGTACCGACATCACAAACGTTTAGTGTATCATAACAACCACAAGTCCCTTCTAGAAACAGCGAGATAGGAAACAGGGTCAAGGGCACAGTGTCCATCCAGAAAGAAAACAGACTCATGTTTTGTTGACGTGTTTTTGCCAACATCTATCCAATCATATGAGCATGTTTAGAGTGGGCACAATGTACCCCTGGCACCATCTGATTACTCTTTGCCTAGAAACTTGTGACTGTGATTTTATGTTGGAATGTATGTGACAAACATTCTTCAGTTTTGGTTTTTGGCAGGAATGTCTAAAAACTCATTTAGGACGTGGTTGCAGCGTTCTGACAAAACTCCCTCTGTCTGACCTCTCTAAGAAAACGAAAACAAGTTCAGTTATGAACAAATCCACAAGCGTGCCAAGATACCTTAAGACGCTTTCACTTGAGTAACTTAATATTATAAGAAATCATGCTTTTTAAATGATGCACGTAGGCTTGCAGGACCCAGTTTATACCTGACCAGGAAGTACATCTTAACGTCTTATGCCTTAGTTGTTTATACTGGCAACATGAAGAAGCTTCACTCAACGGTGTAAAACAATTAAATCAGTGTGTCTTCCTCCAGATAAAGATGTGTGATAATTCAAAAAGACGATACACATGAGACAGAAGGGTAGCCAAGGTGGACAGAGTGTCAGCTTTCTGTCATTGGGAGACAAGCCAGTTCTCCACCAGTGAAACTGCATTAACCTTCCCACTAAAGAGACATGCAAGATACTCTAAATCATAGGCTGAAGAGGACAGACACAAAAATAAAATAATTGCACTTTTGCCCTAATAATCATTGCACAAAAACCAGTCCATGTGACTCTTATTCAGCTGTTTACTTTTCAGTTTAACCCCATGCATTGGCTATGTTAATGATTAGATTTAACAATGACAAAATCAAAATGGTTTATAGAATTATAAATAAATGCTTAAGTGAAATTGTTTAGAAAATTAAATAAACAGCAAAGTTAATCATCTAAAAATTTTTATTAAATAGCTAAATAATTGCACCTTGTCATTTTTAAGGAAATGAATGCATGCATTACTGATGATTAATCAAAAATTTAATGATGGTACTAATTTTTGCTATTGCACAACACCCAAAACCAATTTACTAAAACTTATATAGAGGAACATTGCTTGAATGTGTGCCAGTGTCTGTCAGCAAAAGCTGACATAAATTAAGAAATAAGGAATGTTGTTTGTTCCTGGTCCCTCCTCAGCAACAATAACATCTGAACACCTTATTGGGGTTTTTGCAATGCTTTATACAAAACACATTGATTTGCGTAATTGCAATTTATTGTAGGCTATTTGTGGTTCACATCTTGAAACTGCAATATCATTTCTTGCTATTTAGACACTGCAGTTGCGTCAAAGGGGTGCCTCTGACAATTTTAATCCATTTCAGATTAATGCCTTTCCACAGATTTATCAGTCTAACATCAACATTGACATAAAGGTTGACAATCTAACGATTAGTTTATAACCATTTCTTATGCATTTTAATGCCTCTAATGGATCTAAAGTTACACACGCTTGCTGACAGACACTATAATTGGCTGATGGTGAGTTAATCACTCACATTCATTTTTAATTATATGTCTGGGACTCAACCTGCAACAGCGGACCAGGTTATAAACCACTAGGCCACCACTCAGAGATGTGTTGTTTTTAGCATGTCTCATATGTGGGGTGTCAGGTAACATGCTATGTGTTGGGTATGTAGATAGATGCATGTGACCCAGTTATGAGAAACATGCAAATCAATCGGTTTACACAACACAGAAGACCTGCAGAATGTTTCCGTGAGGTCACAAGAGGTGCACAATCAAAATACTTCAACCTCCTACTATAGATAGCTCATGGTTTTTTTTTTGTTTTTTTTTTATCATGAGCCAGTAAATCTCATAAAATAAAATTAAATTGCTTTCGGTTTGAAATTACAAATAAATGTAGAAATGTAGATGTAATGAACTTGACATTACACTATTACAAATATAGATAAATAAATCTTTCCAGGACTGTAATTATATTATAAGGGTCAACAACACTGAGTTTGGGCTTCATTAACAAACACACATGTAAATATTTAAGTGTATTTATATCTATAGCATCAAAAAACAAATAAATAAAAGTGCACATGGTCAAAGATCAGAGTTGTCTTGTATGAAGCCCTTGACCATCATCTATGTAATATGGAAAACCATTCTACAACCATTCTACAGTTATCCAAAAATATTTCATGATGAATAATTCCGCTGATCTACAAGCAGCAATCAGAGGATTTATTGAAACAGTGTGGAGCATTAAAAGACCTCTTTGTTGTATCTGGTCTGAGGAAGGAACATTTCACATACAGTGACTCAGCTGTAGTAAATAAAGACTCCCTACTTGCCCCATTCAACAGAAAACTTCTAGTGGCAGAGCCTTTGAATTGTTTACATATAAATACAGCTCATGGTATGGAATATGTTAGTGAATGTTGATGGTACAAGGTTTTCCATGATAACAATAAAAAACAAGTTTATTAACATTTATAATATAATAAAGTATGTAATCATTTAAAATTATATTATTTTATAATATTTAATTATCAGCACTGAAAAAAAATGGATACGCCCCTCACACTCAATTGAACAAAATTTGAAACTTAATGACTGCCTGTTAAAAAAAAAAAAAACAACATTCTAATAGTAATAAATAAATTTAGACAAGCTAATGCAACTCTTATGGCATGAGGTGACGCGGCTTTCTCTTTTAGATCAGTTTACTCTTACTAGAGGAGACTCAGCTTACTTAGAAATAGAAAAATATTGATCTGCAAACCATTTAAAATAGCCTAATGCTAAGTATATCAAAAATGTTTCCTAATGTATTCCGTTCTTATTTTTTTAAAGAGATTAAAATTTAAAGCACGCGCTCGACGCGACTGAACTAATAACAACGAAGTTGCAGGCTTAAACAGCGGCAGTTTTCCTTAGCCTAAAACATTTTAGTGTCCGCAGCTACCCCTCTTTTCCCCTGCAGGATAGAGCACATTACAAGGCGGGAGACCCCGTTTTCCTGCCCTGCCTGATAACGGAGTGCTGCAGTGAACTAAAGCAACCTGTGCTGCCCTTCCGCGCCAGTTCCACATTGATTGATTTGCAACTATAGTAAGAGAGCAATAATCAAATACATTTCCAGAACTGACGGACGCTTTAGATAGGAAAGCAACTGGGTTAACTGTAACAGATGTTGGTCTTACCTTGCAGCTGGTCTCAGTGCAAAACAGACCGGATTCAGTGATACTTGTGTTGCAGGAAAAGTTCCCTCAGATTGTGTGTGTCCTCCGGCTCAGGCGTGTGTGTGGTTATGTGGGCTGAGTCTCCTGACAGGTGGTGTGAGTGTGTGTGGGGTCATTTGTGATGTTTAAGGTACATGGATCAGGTTTCACTGCGGTTTTGCACATGCTCCTCCCGACTTTTACTATTCGCTGCTGCTGAGAAACCGGCATGCAAAGAGTCAAATTTAGGGTTACATCTCCAAAGCAATAAAAGAAAGTTTGCATATCAAATACAATCAACATAATAATAAATACAATCAACGTAATAATTTACGGAGGGAAGAGGAAGTTGTAGCCTAAAATAAAAGCTTGATCTGAGATAAATATATTAAAAGCAAATTCCACATACAAGTGGTATTTAGCTGGGTGGAAAAATGGCCTATTATTTGTTGGGGAAATGGCAGACATGCAATATGATAATTATGATCTAGGCTAGGTAAGCCTAAAGATTCCACAAACACTCAAGGATGGATTGGAAAGAGCAGAATTTCATCAAAATTAGACATTTCAGAAAATCCAATCTGGCAAAATAAGGTACGCATGTATTTCCATTTAAGAAAATAATCTTGCTTTGGTAAATCAATTATGATAAAGTAAAACATGAGAGTGTCTAATTAGGAGTCATATTTATGAGATACAATTTTGAGAAGTCAGTATGACGAGACAAAATTATGAGACAGGTCATAATTTTAATTACTTTTAAAGACTACAGACTTGTGGCCCTAACATCTGTGGCCATGAAATCATTTACTCGTTTTGGCTTATCTGAAGGACATCACTGGACCCTCTGCAGTTTGCCTACAGAGCAAACAGGTCTGTGGATGATGCTGTCAATATGGGACTGCATTACATACTGCAACACCTGGACAGACCAGGGACTTATGTGAGGATCCTGTTTGTGGATTTCAGCTCTGCTTTTAACACCATCATCACGGACACCCTTCAGAATAAACTGACACAGCTCTCCGTCCCCACCTCCATCTGTCAGTGGATCAACAGCTTCCTGACAGACAGACAGCAGTTAGTAAAGCTTGGTAAATTCACATCCAACACCCGCACCAACAGCACTGGAGCTCCTCAGGGCTACGTTCTCTCCCCACTGCTCTTCTCCCTGTACACCGACGACTGCACATTTAAAGACCCCTCTGTCAAGCTCCTGAAGTTTGCAGACGACACCACACTGATCGGCCTCATTCAGGATGGTGGCGAGTCTGCTTACAGACAGGTCGTCAAGGAGCTGGCTGTATGGTGCAGTCTTAACAACCTGGAGCTGAACAAGCTCAAAACTGTGGAGATGATCATGGACTTCAGGAGAAACCCCCCTGCTCTCCCCCCACTCACCATCATGAACAGCACTGTGACTGCACTGGAGTCATTCAGATTCCTGGGTACCACAATTTCTCAGGACCTGAAGTGGGATATTCACATTGACTCTGTCAAAAAGGCCCAGCAGAGGTTGCACTTTCTTCGCCAGCTGAGGAAGTTCAACCTGCCACAGGAGCTGCTGAAACAGTTCTACTCTGCCATCATTGAATCCATCCTCTGCACTTCAATAACTGTCTGGTTCAGCTCAGCAACCAAATCTGACCTCAGAAGACTACGGAGGGTAGTCCGGACTGCTGAGCGAATCATTGGTACAACCCTCTCCACTCTCCAAGAACTGTACTCATCCAGAGTGAGCAAAAGGGCTGGTAAAATCACTACCGTCTGGTCGACGCTACAGAGCTCTGAGCACCAGAACGACCAGACACAGGAACAGTTTCTTCCCTCAGGCAATCCATCTCATGAACACTTGACAATAAACGCAGAACACACAACTCTATTATACATTATTTATTCACCACACTTTTTTTCATTTCCGATTTACACATATCAGACCTGTACACACATCATTGTCTATATTATATATTGTGTTTTTGCTGTTTTCTACATTGCCTATTTGGATATTTGTATTCTTTTATTATCTGTGTCCTGTCCTGTTGCTGTCTTTCTGTTGCACTGTGGAGCTTCTGTCACTAAAATAAACTCCTTGTATCTGTAAACATACTTGGCCAATAAAGCTCATTCTGATTATGATAATTCTGACAAGTCTTTTCATATTTTTTCAGCATTTAATATATTTGTCAACCGCATTTATGTAACCGTACCTTTAGTAGCTCATGATTTTAATCTTATGTGGCAGAAATTGGCATTCATGCATGTGATTTAGAATGAAGCAAGAAATCAATAGAAGAGAAAAAAAAGCTTCTAGATCACATGGTTCAAGAGCAGGGGGTGGCACTAACATTTTTGAAATCAAGACCAGACCAGTCCAGTTTAGACTCACTTCTTAATGTGCCAAATTTCCCTCTAAAGGTTTTATAGGCTGCCATAGACTCAACAGGAGCCTCCATACCTTCGGTAACTGGCTCTAAATCTAATGAAAAACCGCTAGGGGAGAAAACAGTTGCATATCCATAAAAACTGACATGCTGCTGTGCTCTCTGCCTTGGGTTTTAATAAATGTTTCTATAGAATCTATGTATATATCGCTTCACACCTAAGGCTTAAAGCACAACTAAATAGCCACCAGAGGAAACTGTTGACATAACCATGAAGTGTTTTATATGCAAACTCTTAACTGCATGTAAAAACAACGGCATCCTTAAATCTTTACATGCATATGCACTGATTGTAATTACAATAGAAGCTTGTTTCCACTAAAAAATTTATGTACTTGTGAAAAAAATAAAAATAAGAAACTGACATTGTGAGATATTAAGTCATAATTACAAGTTGCAATTACAATAAATAAGTCGCACTACATGATAAAAAGATGCAATTATGAGAACTATACAGTTAAAGAAATCAAATTGTGATATTTTAAAATGCAGCTGCGAAGTGTAAAGTCACAATTAATACAGTTGTATTTTTTCTTTTTTACTAAGGCAGAAACTAGCCTATATTTTAAATCCCAAATTTCCAATATACTTTTAAACCCAGTTATACATCAAGGAAGGAATTTATCCTGAATATTAACAACACTTTATTTATGCAAATAAAACATTTAAAGTTACAGGAACACAAAAAAAAAACAAAAAAAAAAACTACATTCGTTACTGTAGCACGTGGTTTTGTTTGCCAGCATGTCATGTTCATTTGATTAGGGATGAGGTTGGCACATGAGCGATTCAAACTCTGTTAAGATGGGCACAGATGCTGGATCATTCAACCCATGGCTGTGCATAAATATTTTTTTAACGATTACAATATGCAGGATGTAACCTGCTCTCAGAGATCAGCTTTAGTGCAGTCTTTGTGGAAGGGAAAGAGCACAGAACACACGTGTGAGTTGCAAAGTGGTCTTTTCTTGTAGGTAATGATACTGCAGAGTGACGGGACAGTTTAAAAGAAGCATTAAGAGAATACATCCATTTAAAAAAAAAAAAAAAAAGTAAAAAGTGACCTCTCCTAAGGAAAGGGATTACAAAAGTCTTAACACAGCAGAGTGCACTTCAAACCCACTTTCATTGGATTTCAACTGTACTGAAGGAGAAACATCACTAGATTCCACCAACGTGTCCCCATAGGAAACCCTTCAGCCGCACAAATGTACAATATTCACAGTATTTACATGGTGTGGTTCATTCAAAAACACATCCCATGGTTTTGCCTTTCATTTGTTCTCCAGGAGAGTCTTTATATCTTTAATGCCATGTTCTGTTGCAACCACGATCACGTGGTCTAAAGCATTGAGTCGTCCCAGAAGCCTAACCACCTCCTTTATGTGTTCCCTATAAAGAGAAACAATAACTGCATTAAGAAATAAAGGGACGATGCTTACATTGCAGAGCCATTAATATAATGCATACATATACATGGGTAGTTGACGTATCACTGTGTCCTATGGTGACAGCAAAAATGTAAAAAAAAAAAAACCTCTAACATTGAAGATAAACCTCTCTCATGCTATTTGTAACTCTAAGAATGAAGATACATTTTTCTTGTTATTTGTATGTTAAGTTTTTTTTCTACATTTGCTATGCCACACCAATTTTTATTTGTCAACTACCCATATATGATATAGGTGCTTGAATGTACATTTTAATTTTTACAAAGAAACCTAAAAGCATGTGAACATATACTAAGATTAAAGTTTAAGGTCAGTTTAATATTTCTTGAGCAGCAAATCGGCATATTAGAATGATTTCTCAAGGATCATGTGACACTGAAGACTGGAGTATTGATGCTGAAAATTCAGCTTTGCAATCAATTACATTATAAAATATATTCTAATTAGTGCTGTCAAACAATTAATCGCATCCAAAAGCTTTTGTTTACATAATGTTTGTATACTGTGTGCGTGCATATATATATATATATAAAAATACAAACACATGCATGTATATATTTAAGAAAAATATGTTTTTTGTATATCTATATATATAAATATATTTTGTATATCTTTTTATTTTTGTTGAAAAAAGGAGCCTCTGTGCACGCCTGTACTACTACTTTCTCTTACAACAACCTTCATGCGTGTGGTTGCCAGATACAAAGAGTTCAAATCCCCAAATCAGAGCTTCTCTGTTAAAAGGATATATTTTTTACCCGGTGTTTTGCTTAATTTCGCATACTAGCAACCATGCACACACGCTCACTCTTCATTACGATGAACAAGCAAGCTGAAGTTTAGCGATCTCCATGTGAAATGTTCAGCTTAAATGAAAGTGTCATTCAGCCATTATTGGGAATTAGGGATGCACCAAATGTTCGGCAATCGGAATTGTTTGGCAGAAAATGGCAACAAAAGCTCTTTCAGTGTTCGGCCGAATAAATGAAAAGACAGAATATGTTGGACCGAACAATGACATGACATGATCAAATAGAGGGCTGTGCTAATGCAGGAAACATGCCGGCATTGTGGAAGCATTTAAAACCATCCGATAAGGACGAAAAAAATCATTACAAACAGTGTTACTCGTCAGTTGCTTAGTAACATTTTTATGAAGTTTTACAAGGCATGGATGTTCCCAAATTCTTAATGAGAATCATTTATAAATCTGCTGTTATCAACAAAAAGCAGCAGAGGGCTTCCAGGGGATTTCTGCCAAAATAAAAGCTTCTCAATTTGCGCTCATAATCGCAGATGAATCGCCTGCGATAATGAACGTGACATTGCATAGCTTGTCAGTGAACTACAGCTCTGTGTATTAAATGCTCCATCTGAATGCACGTGATGGAGTTTTATTACCAATCACGTAACCAGCTTTACTGATGAGATGTGCATGACAATCGCATGCAATATATTGTGCAGCCCTACTAGATGAGGAGTTAAAAAAAACATGAGTTCAAATTCTATTGATTTGTGCTTATCGGTGAAAGTGCAATACCTGAAATGTAAAAATTAATTTCTCAAATGACAATATTTCAGTTATTTCCATCTTTACCTCACATTTCTTTTCTCCAAGTCGGATCCAGCCACGCAGCTGCGGTAAAGACTGCTGGCCAGGTGTTTCAAATATCTGCAGAAGTTCTCCAGCTGAGGAAGAGTCTGCTGTCCTTTCAGACTGCTGAACCACTGCACAGGAAAACACTCCGCCACCTGAGGGCAGCAGTGAGAGCAATGAAGTGCTTTGAGTTGAAGGACTTCTTATATAAACAACTACACAACTGATTTAAATCACACTAAAATGTGTAGACAAGTCATACCCTGCGGCATTTCTCCACATGTTCCTCGCTAACGTCTGTGGTCTGCAGGGCTGAGAGAATGTAGCGGTTTAGTGTGCTGTCCACAGCGAGCTCCTTCAGCACAGACGGAGACAGGATCCCATCCCATATTAAGATATTCCCAAGTAACTGAACACAAGAAAGATTTTTAGTTCAAATCTTTAATATTTGAATATATTTCAAGTTAAAATAAGATTAACTGATTCAAACGACAGCAGAAAGTCTTGAATATATAAGCATGACTAGCCATACCTTTACACAAGACCAAAACTGTCTCTGGGAAAAGAGGTAAGGACCAGAGTTCTTGTTCTCCATTACACTGTCAGGGGAGAAAACAAAAATTATAGATCACACACACTGGTTCATAAAACATATTTAATCACATTAGGAAACTAGATGATGTTTACAAAGAACAGCATATATAAACGGTGACACAACAGGAGTGATTCAGCTTTTACACTCACTTTTTCGGAAACAGAGGCAGAAAAATATCATCATCAAGAGCTCGTCGAATTCGCATGACTACGGTCCTCAGAAGCTCCTGAAAACAAAACACAATTTAGCCAAGTAAAGTTTGACTTTTCAAAATAAGTAAAAAAAATAAAGTTAATTTATTGACCCTCTAGACCATTGGTCTCAAACTCAATTCCTGGAGGACCACAGCTCTGCAGAGTTTAGCTCCAAATCACACCTGCTTGGAAGTTTCTAATAATCCTGAAGACCTTGATTAGCTGGATCAGGTGTGTTTGATTAGGGTTCGAGCTAAACTGTGCAGAGCTGTGGCCCTCCAGGAATTGAGTTTGAGACCAATGCTCTAGACAAAAACAATGTCAGGCTTCTAAGGATAAAAAAGAATGACAGTCAGGAGAATATGGAGTTCACACTAAAGAAGATGGGGGGAAAAACACAAATCACCTAAATTTTACTCAGACATAATTTATGGATAATCAAGTAAACCTAACTTGCTTCACTCCAGTAAATATTCTTCTTGAAATACAGCAGTCTGGATCAAAACACTTAAAATGACACTAAAAGGCCTGTTACATGCTAAAATGTATGAATCGATCATGTAGAACAGCATGTACAACAGGTTTTCCAGCAAAGTATTCTGCTAATAATTTAGAGGCCTTAGACGGTTTGAGTATCAAATATAATACACATTTGGATTGATAGGGCTAAATGAAGATCAAACACAAAAATAAGAGCCTGTGGCTTTAATGCGTTCGCCTCATCTGTTCACTGACTTGAGTGTTGCGGTTGTCGCCATGCATCACAGTGGGATAGTCTTTAATCAGCCTTTGCATGAAAGTCACCAGTCTGAATGTCTGACTGCTGGAGAGCGGATCCCACACCTGATCCGTCAGCACTGAGGGGGCAACAGGAAAGGCAAAAATTAAGTTTTAAAGGTGAGATTTGGGTTTGAGATGTTCTGAGTTTACAAGAAATAATTGAGCCATAATGATGGGATAGACTAACCTGCTAGTTTAGGAAGCAGCACTCTTTCCACAATAGCAGGAAGCAGGCTGTTATCTATGTCTTCCTCTTTCTTTAGGGCGCTCTGCTCCCCACAGCCATAGAAGAGCAAAGACTCAAACCACAGCATGTACTCAAAGTTAGGACACTCCACCTGTATGGCATAATTTTGGCATTTTAAGACAAACATGTTCAGGCGATGCAAAGCAGATAATAAAAATGTGGGGAAAAAACATGTTCTGTGTACCTCCAGTGGAGACCATGAGATGAGCTGTAGTCGAATAAGGGGGTTGAAGAGTTTGGGCAAACACAGTCCGATGTAGGCGTCTCTATAACAAGTAAAATATAGCTTTCTCCAGGTCTCAAAGTGAACCTTTATGTTGTCCAGTGAGTGGAAATCCTCCATAACATCCTCAAAAACCTTCTTTGACTCTATTAAAATGCGATCTGGAAATCAAAAAGATAAATTGTTAATGGACAAAAAGAGTAAAAATTGACCAGCTAAAGTCGTTCCCATATTTAAGTTAAGTTGGTCACCTCTCTCCAGATTGAAGCTGGTGATATCAGTGGACGTCTCTTCATCATCACTGGACAGCCCCTCCTTATGCTCGGCTCTCTTGCCGTTCTGCTCTCGAGCTTGTCTGCGACGAGTTCTGTTAGGAAATGTTGAAACTGAATTCATTATAACTGAAATACATCACAGAAACTCAAGTAGAGTAGATCTGTGTATTGATTTTCTGATTCAGTCTAATTTGGAGTCTATTTAAAGGAGTGGTTGATTGAGATTTCACTTTTTTAATGTTAGTGTGTAATGTTGCTGTTTGAGCATAAACAAAGTTACAATGCTGAAAGTTCAATGCAAACGAAGATATCGTCTTTTAAAATTAAGGGCGTTCAATGCCTACAAAACCGTCTGGTAGGGACTACAACGAGTTAGTTCCCAGGTCCGTTACATCACAAACCCAGATAAAGAGTTGTTGCCATGCCGTCAAAAGTAGGGGTGCACCTAAAAATCTATTCATATATGAATCGCGATTCTGTCTTATAACAATAATGGATTCACAAGTTTCAAAATTCATGTTCTAAAGCAGCGGTTCTTAATTGTGTTCCTCGCATCCCCCTGCTCTGCATCTCTCTCTCTCTCTCTCTCTCTCATTCAGATCAGCTAATATCCCTCTGGGTCTCAATCGGGCTCAAATTGATAAGCAATATTGACGACGTCAATGTTTACAACACAACCGGAGCACATGCACTGAGGTGAGGGGCGTGACGTTTAGATGTGCATTGGCGGTTTAGCGAATCACACTGCGAGCCCACTGCGTATTTCTGAGGGAGCGGCTTCATAAAACCAGGAAATCATCAGCGCGTTTACAGGAGAAGGGACAGAACAGTGTAGAATTTAGGTAAATTATGTGAAAAATTATGCGTTTTTAAAAAAAGCCAACCACTCCCTTTAAAGGGATAGTTCATCCAAATATGAAAATTCTGTCGATAATTACTCACCCTCATGTCTTTCCAAACCCGTAAGACCTTCGATCATCTTCGGAACACAAATGAAGATACTTTTGAAGAAATCCGAGAGCTTTCTGATTTTTGTTTTGTTTGCACACAAAAAGTATTCTCATAGCTTCATAACATTACAGTGGAACCACTGTTTTAACGATCTCCCTACTATCTTTCTGTGCCTTGAATGTTATAGTTGCGTTATTGTCTAAGCAGGGTCAGAAACCTCTTGTATTTCATCAAAAATATCTTCATTTGTGTTCCGAAGATGAACAAAGGTCTTGCGGGTTCGGAACAAGATGAGTAACACACATGTGTGTGTGCCTGTGTCTGTGTGTATGCATGTATGTGAAAGCATACCGTCTGGCTTCTCTTTCAGCTATCCTCCTCTGCTTGGCCAGCTCCTGATAGGCTGTGCGATCTCTACCGAAAGAATCCAAGTTAGGGGCCATAACAGCCTTACCTGAAACAGAAAAACCAATATTAACTCACAGTAAAGCGGAGCTCACAAGCCCTGTTGCAGCTTATAATGACAGACTAGATACTCATTATTACCTACTCATTAATAAATCATAGATGTTCATGCAACCCAGAAATTTAAATAAATATTTAGTTACAATTTGAACTCCATGCACAATGCTCGATTTTTTTCACACAAAAATGAACATTTTGTCATCATTTACCTTAAGATAAAAAAACTGTATGACTATTCTGTTGAACACAAGAGACAACATTTTCAAGAAAATGTTTCAACATTTACTGGTAGCCATTGACAACTCTTTGGTTACCAATATTCTTCAATATATTGTCTTTTGTGTTCAACAGAAGAAAGAAAATCATACAGGTTTGGAATAACACAAGAGTGACAAATTAAATTTTAGTTTGAACTTTAACCAGTCAAGTTTTTTCCCTCATCAGAATGAATATCCAACTAAAAGCTGATTTTGATCTACCTGTTCAATTTTACTGGGGTGAGATAAAAACTCTCCTCCAAATCACTCACCTGCTCATCTTAGCAATGTTTCAGTGTAAACACTGACCACTAAGAAGCCAGTGAGCTTTCACCATCCGAAAGCCAAATACACTTTCACTTGTCTCAATCACACACAGACAGGACAGTCTCTTTGTGTATTATTCTGATGTGCAATTAATCACAACTGTATAACAAAAACGTGAAGAAAAAAAAAACAATAAGGCCATTCAAATAAAAAATAAAAACCTTCAAGATGGACTGACTTGAAAGGCTGGAAAACTCCGACGATTCATCTTTAATATCATCCTGTCTTCTCTGGACGAGACGGGACGCCCGCTGCCGAAGTAACTGGTGCATGGCGACCTCTAGCTCCAGAATAACAGGCACCTGAAAGATATGATGCTTTTTGTGACAGCTGAACAAAAGACAAGGGGCTGGAGACCGAGACGAGGGGTTCAGTGTGTTGGAAGAAAGTAAGCAGCAAAACCAGACCAAATTAAGCCATAATTAATGAGCTCTGGACATAAAGCCCATTAGAGCTGAAACAAAATTGGCTTCCCCCTGTGTTAATTCTTCATGTTATTTACCTTATTAAGAGCCAAAAGAAATTGGCTGAGACGTTTGAAACTTCTGTGAAAGACTTCCAGTTAGCCATTGTTGGTTATTTTTGACAAACAGTATTTTTTTTATTTATTTTTTATGTAATAGTACAAATATTCCACTATGGAGAAAATCAATGGGATTTTTACTTCTGTAACCTTATGTTGCATTCTACAGTTTTCTGAGACGTACCAAAAATGAATGTAGAAACCTTAAGCTAATGCAATCATTAAGATAACATCCCGGATTTAACTGATAGCTTAAAGGGTTAACCCTAAAAGGAAAATTCTGTCATTAATTACTCACCCTCATGTCGTTTCAAACCCGAAAGACCTTCAAAAAAAAAACTTTTCTATAAACTCTTCTCTTTCATGCAAGTCCACAGGTTGAACCACGAACGTCACATGGACTATTTTAATAATGTCCTTACTACCTTTCTGGGCCTTGAACATGGTAGTTGCGTTATTTAATTTAATAAAATATATCTTAATTTGTGTTCCGAACATGAACAAAGGCCTTATGGGTTTGGAGCGACATTAGGGTGAATAATTAATGACTATGAATTTTCATTTTTGGGTGAACTTTCCCTTTAATGAAAAAAAAGCATAGTTATTGACTTTAAATGCAGAAAGCTTTACAGTAAGTGCAGTATAGTCCTTCTTGATATAGATTTACCTTTTTGACCATTTATTACTTTCAGTTAGGGGTGGGCAATATGGCAAAAATATCATATCACGATTCTTTGTCATGTTGGTTTTACTATGTTGTCTGAGCAGTACAGCCAAGCTAATTTCCCTATTATAAAGACAAATCCTTTCAAGGTAACAAAATACAAAAAAGAACGGTGGATATTTAGGCCAAAGTGGGCGAAGATGAAAATCTTTGTCATTATTTTATCTTTGTTAATAAGCAAAGTCAATGTGGACCAGCAACTGTTTGGTTACCCACATTCTTCAAAATATCTTCTTTTGTGTTCAGCACATGAAAGAAATTAATACATGTTTGGGACAACATGTGAGCGAGTAAATGATGACAGAAATTACATTTTAGGGTGAACCATCCCTTTAATGACAGTTGGCTACATGTTTAGTTCTGTCCCTTTAAGACCTGCGTGTATCTAATATACAGGCATGCATCCGTTTTTCTCTCAACTGTTTACTTTCATTTTAGACATAACCAACTGAGTCTATATGTAAACCTTGTGTGTTTTGACGGTATTAGCTCAAAAGATAACTTAGTAATCAGGCTCTGTTAGACAGGCTTTTTTGTTCGCACGCTTCGGGTGTACAGACTCAGAAAAAGCACAAGTCAGACCAGCGCGTGAATGAAAAGTTTAACCGGCAAGGCTTTAAAACACACGCAAATAATGTACTTTTGTGATTGCGAATAAGTGCAATGTCCCGTGAGAGTAACTCTACCGCTGAGTTAACACTGAATGGATGTGGCATTGTACAGTACATACAGATGGTGGCCCCAGAACTGCAACTGAAAGAATGTGCGCTGTAGCACGATACTCCGATATTTCTTCAAAAGCAAATCGTAGAGACACTATTATCGTCCACGATCAAAAATAGTCATATCGCACACCCCTACTTTCAGTATTTTTAAAAGTGGTCCAATGAATGACACTGCGATCTAGTTAGTTAGCTACCTAGCATCTAACAAATTGGAAGTCTCGCACAAAAAGGAAATCATGACCTATGACTTTCTAAATAAAGTGACAAAATTTCCCAACTAATAACACTTTTGATGAACTGTTCTCCATGCCATGCCATCAAAGACACCATGAATTGTGTATATAGTGCCTTTTTATAGCTGAAAAAATTGAGGGAAACACTGAAAAGCCATCTTGATGCATCTTGCTGTGGGAAAAAGTTGGAAGATTACACCACAATCCATGAGCTGATAAAAAAATATGACCTGGTGGACTGCTGAAAATGCATAGTTTTGTAAATGAGCATCTTAAACATGAACTATGAGTATACGAAGTAGGGTTGTAACGATATATCACGAAGGTATCACGGTTTGAACGTACACGGTTATCATACCGTAAACATTTGCATATCTGCTGTTTAAAAAAAAAAAATAATAATAATAATAAATATATATATATAAAATCTCACCCGCGCATATGCAATTTATTTCGGCTGCTTCACTCTGCTGAAATGACAGAGACAGAGATTGTATCTAATCTCCATCCCCCGCCAAAAAAAAGTTTAAATTTGCAGTATGGGAATACTTTGGATATTAAAAAAAAAAAACACGAACGTGGGGTTGTCCTCGAGGACGAATCCAATTTGCAAAAAATGTGGACGCAAAGTGGCTGCAAAAGCAGGCAATACATCCAACATGTTCGCTCATATTCGCGGACATCATCCCTCCGTGCAGATAAAGGTATGTCGCATTTATAACAAGTTACAAGACCGTGATGTAGAGGGAATCCCGGTGCAGTCGTGAACATGGGATTTATAGTATAACGTTAATGAGGATAGATAAATCAAAAGTAGATATGAGTGGCGCCATTTTATCTACTACATATTGAAGTATTCATGCATGACACTAATGATGTTTTCAGCGTCTACATAAACATGAACATCAGCAGAGCTGCTCTGAGAAAAACCAGTTTTATTTGAGAAAAACCATTGTCAAATACACTAAACTGAAAGGTCTGCTACAACCCGTCAAAATAAAAGTTCAATTTAACTCAGTCCTGACAGAAATAAATTAGCATTGTACAATGTACTTAAGTTATGACAACAATAATAATATTCTTTATAATAATTAATTTAAACATTATTTTTAAGGAATATCATGTTTGTTCATGTTTTCACTTAAAATACCTCTGTTGTGCAGTACTTTGCCAAAAATAAAAGTTGTTAAATTTTCATTTGATAACATTTTAAAACATTAATTAAAATGTTAAAGTGTGATAAGGCTTATGGCTTTATTTTGTAATTTTTTACAAAAAAACACTTTCATTAAAATTATTTCAAGTATGTTGCAATAAAGGATTTGTTCACTCAAATAACTTGTTCTTATTCTTTTAAGAGTCATTGTTACTGATAAGAATTGTTTAATATATACGGTGAAACCGTGATATTTTCTGAGACGATTATCATACCGTGAAAATCTCATACCGTTACAACCCTAATACGAAGTAAGGTCATTTTAGTTTAAATTAATTTTTAAGGTGTAATAATTACACAATTCTGACTGACACAGGCAACATTCAATAAACTTCAAAATCAATCACAAAGAAATATAGTACCAAGATTGGGATTTTTTTTTTAAATAAACAAAAAAGCAAGTCAGTGAAAAAAACAGCAGGAACATTAAAAACAAATGCATTCATTCTTACCTTTTCACTGAAACACTCAAGCAAGTCTCCAACATACCCTCGCATTTCTTGCAAGAATCTATATTTGTCTGCGGCCTCCAGTGAGGAGCCCTCCAGGAGCTGGATGGTCTTTTTGGAGGCCTCCAGCTCCTCCTGGATCTGCTCAAAGCGCCGGGCATTGGAATCGTGCCCATGGCGCATGAAGCTCAGCCTGGCACACAGGGGAGTCAAAAAGAGATTTATTATTAGTGATCTATGGGGACGTCACTATGGCCGCACATGTCCTGATGAAGATGGTTTTGTCAAAAATATGCAATGGATACGGTGGCCGAAAAGTGCAAAACAAATCACGATTCTGAAAACAAAATATTAAAAATTACAAACGCAAATCTAAAAAACAAAATAACATTGTGTTTTCTGACTTGTTATTTTGTTTTTTAGATTTGCATTTATAATGTTATTTTGTTTTCAGATTTGTGATTTGTTTTGCACTTCTCAGCCACCGTAAATGTAGTCTGTAAAACAACTGCAGATTTTAGTATCTGCAAATTACACCACCTTTAGGATGAAATATTACACTGCAGCCAAACATGGAGCTGAAATATTGCACACGCTAGCCAGAATTAACCTGGATCAATGTGCCTTGGCACTATGCTGGAAGTCCAAAGTGCAATATGAGAATCATGAAAATTTATGGGACGTGCATCAAATTTATCTTAGAAAACCAAAACTAGTGTTTGTACATTCAACATCCATGGAAAATCCAACTGGGCAGATCTGAACTTGCAATTTGAGGGGTTACAATGGCCGCCGATGAGTAGGCAGTTCAGACCGTACCTGTCTTTGAGACGTTTCTTTACCAGATCTGTGGTTATAGGGGTCAGGTCACAAGAGGGAACGGGATAACTGGGAACTGAGGGCTCTGCCTTCAAAGGCTTGCTGTTGTCTGCTCCAATTGTGGCAGCGTAGCTAAAGGGCATGGCGTAGGATGCTCCATATGGCTGTGCATCATAACTGCCTTGGTAATACATAGTTGGATCCTCAGATTGGGTGGTTTGGACCTAAAATATCAAGGAAAGTATATGCCATTAAAAGGATCAGAGTGTCAACATACACTTAAATTAGTCGTTTGAATTTTTTTGGAAGACTGCATTTATTTAATTAAAAACACACAGTATAAACTATAATAAGTGTTTTCAATTTCAATTGATTTCAAAATGCAATTTATTCATGCGAAGTCAAAGCTGAATTTGTCACATGCTAATGTTAATTTGGTGGACTATGTCTATTGTGTTACTGATTAATTATTCAATACTGACAAAATTTGCTAAAAATATTTGTTGGTTTTTACTTTTAAAATAAAGAAATGTGTCAAATTTGTTGTAATATTGTAATATAAATATGGGAATTATTGTTCCAACTCACCTGTGGGATGCTAATGCCCTTCCTGATCTGCTCCTGCTCCCAGCGACTCACTTCCTCATCCTGCCCATCACCTAGAGCTTCATCATCACTGCATTCTATACCTGAACCACAACACACACACACACACACAAATTCAAAACACTAAGGTCAGACTTTGGTTCACTGCATATCTTTTCCAGTATGTGACTTCCCACAAAAGTCCTATTCATGGTAATTCAGTCTTTTTTGTGTGACATATTCAACATGACAACATTTATTACAATGACAGTCTGTTTGGAGATCTGGTGAATGGGGATTCCTATAATTCTACATAAATAAGAGGTTTAGACGGCTAGCTCTGAGCTTCATTCACTGACCGATCTCCTCCGCTATTTTCTGTCTCTGACTCTTCATCTTGACTCCACTGAAGACGATTCTCTTCTCATCTTCGTCGTCACTGCCACCGTTCTCATCTTCATGAGTGAGACGCTTGTTTGTAGCCTCATTCTCAACCAGCGGAGCTTCACCCCCGAGCTCTCGAGCCATCTGCCTACGCTTACGAGCAGCATGAATGAAGGCAGCGTCAGGGATCTCGCCTGTTGAAATGCATGACACTTATTGTTGGTGTAAACACAATGACTTATTTTCACATGAATTAGTTTAAACAGAAAGAGCCTAAATGGACTAAAAGCATTTGCCATTTAAAAACATGGATTTGATTTGAACAACATTCAATGTTTAACCACAATAACCATAAGCAGGTTCCAGCCCAGCATGACTGTTCTTGAAGCGTTTAAAAAAGCCTAATCATGCTGACGCTGGTCCTGTGACTTGCTCTACATGTTCGGTCTAGATTGATGGGAGCTCTCACCTGGTCTGAGCGAGCTGAGAGCCGACAGAGTTTGGCTAAATGCTCCACCCGCAGGCCTTTGCTCGCCATCCTCCTCCTGTTCCTCATTGCTTTCCACCTCCATTTCTTCTTCTCCCTGTTCACTGCTGCCCTCCAAGGGCTCCTCTTTAATTGACAGAATCTGCGCAGGTCCACCTGGAATGAATAAACTGGTGAGCGATAAATAATACAAACTTGCCTTGTAATCTTTAACTAGCTAGATGGTCAAGAGGTAAAGATTTCTGAGGGTTTGTAATACTTTTAGGGTCTAAACTACAATGGATGAAAAATAACCCTCGAACAAATGGGGTCACACACTGTAAAAAAAAGTTGGTGTAGAAAGAAAAAGTTGGCGCACCAACACGTACAAAGAAACAGCAAGTAGCGAATTGAATTAAAACTTTGAAGTAGAAAATCCAAAATAGCAAAATCTTGTAAGAATGTAATATCTTATAATAATCTGAATATTCGTTTTATTTACAAGTATGAACTTTTTTTGTTACAATGTACTCAATTCTCTAAAAAAGTCATTAACGCTTCTTTCTGATGAGGGTGCACGTATGCATTTTTTTTATTGTTATAAAAATATTTAATTTGATGTTTTCCTCAAAATAAAAAGCAGTCCCCTGACGCTGATCTATAAACAGGCATGACAACATGGCAAAAAAAAAAAAACCTAAAAAATTATTGTACCAATGCGTGTGTTTTGATCTGGTATGGCACTGCCGGTCTTTTCCAAATCCTCTTTGTATTCCTTCTTCAGCTGCTTGACAATCTTCTTGCTGTGGTTGGATTTCTTCACACGGAACACTTCAGTCTCATCTAATAGTGACAGATATATAGTGAAATGCATGAAATTATCTGTGCAATTCACTAGGATTTACATTGCAAAGTATTTTTCAGGATATTCATACTTTTTGATCAATTAATTGTTTAATTAATTCGTGTTTTTCGGTTAGTGACTGCCACTTTAATGAAACGAACTGTTATATAATTTCAATAGACTGTAATTAGTTGGTTAACTACACGGCACATCTCTAAACACGAGTAATTTGTGAAATGTTAAGTTTTCATAAGTGTATTAATAAGTAGTTCTATGGCAGTTAATATGCACCGTCATCTTCGTGGAAGCTCAGCAGACTCGCTTTCGGTTCCTCTCGGTTCTCATTCTTTCTCTTCTTCTCTTTGTTGAACTTGACAGCACCGGGCTGAAATCCGTTTCCGTGATTGTTCAGCGTGTTTGCTGCAGGAGCGGGGCCGGTGGTGGTGGTGGACTCACTCGGGTTCGCCGAGTCTTCAGCCCCGGGCCCGCCGAACTGCTGGTTCTCCTCTTTCTCCTCATCTTCAGAGTCATTCCTCCGTCTGAAATTGCACCTCTTGGCTTTCTTAAACATGGTGATATAGTGTGCAACGCCTCTAGGAGAGTAAGTACAGACTGATTTTTAGATTTTTGCGGGGCGCCAATGATGATAACAAGCCCACCATTTTGCCTTGGCGGAAACGCTTATGTTCCTCTGCGGATGTTTAGATTTGCTGAGCGGCTTCGGGAACTCGCTGCTGCCATCTACATGAGAGGTGCTCCAACAATTTTAAATTTGTTTTCATAGTATTGGTAGTCAGTCATAATGTATTAATATATTACCTGCAAACACTATAAAAACCCTGTAATTTATTTTCAATAACATTAATTTCATTAACTAATAGTTAATTGTTACTATGGTATTTTGTTTAATGGGTGACCCTGGCATTGCATAGACGTAGGCCTATGCCTTTTTCCAGATTAAAATAAAAAAATGATTTCAAAATATTCTAATTTAAAGTGTGTATTCGTGAAGAAATGGAAAATAAATATACCGAAAGAACACATTAACTGTTCTTTATTTCTTATAATTGGAAATCAACCATTTACACAAATTCATTAATGAAAATAATAGCCAAATAGTTATGTAAAAGTTTAAAAAGGCAAACAAAATGTTAAAAATTACAGAGTTAACACTCACACACCTGTAGGTAATACATATGTGCGTAGGAAAACCGAGGCCAAATACAAAAAAACCTCAACAATACTGCACACTATCAATGATTGCAAATATAAGCTATACAATACATATTAACAATGTTTTGGTTCTATGACCTTCATCAGGTATACAAAAATACTCATTTAAAAACAACATATGACCAATAACGGCAATGATACATAATTACCAATCACAAAATATCGTAATACGTCATATTAGAAACATCCTGTAGAAAGGTTATCTCAGAACAAAATTTTACTCATGTGCAATAGATTGAAATACAATACTTGAATAATGTCACTCTATAGCATCGCATTGAACACAGCTTCATCATTTATACCTATAGGTGAAGTATGAAGAGTAAATATCCAGAATAACTCAATTCCAGAGTTACATATTTTAAAACACACATGATGATGGTGAAGGACTGCAGTGACAGCTTTTACTCGTATAATATTGTTTGTTTAGTATTATTTATTTTCAGTACTATTATTAACTTTTAAATTAGCTTTTGCTTTTATATGTTCAGTTTTCATGTTAAATTTACTTTAAGTTTTAGTAATTTTGTATTTTTGTTAGTTTTTAGGTTAGTTGCATTTAATGTATTTTTTATAAAAATTTTGTTTGTACTTTATTTCAGTCAAATAATGAACACAATAGTTTTAACAGATTTGGTTAACAATAACAACACTGATCTCTCATGTTGTTAGATCACATAGTTTCACACTTGATCCTCTTAAAACCATAAAGCCAGGATAGAGAGGCTGAGTGAATCTGGTCTTGACTCTTTTGAGAAGGGTCATTGTGTCAGAGACACTGTAGAAGGACAGAGTCCCTGCAGTGTGATCCACATACACTCCTATTCTGGAGGACTGTAGGGGTACAGCGATTTTACTGTGTGCAGAATTATGTGTGAATAACAGATCTAAGTTAGCGTTTCGCAATGTCCAGGATTGATCATTACATCCAAACTCACCCTCAACACCCTTCCTGTCGATGCTCTTATAAGACACTGCTATTCCCACCCAACAATTCCCACTCCACTCAACCTCCCAGTACGCACGTCCACACACACTCTCTCTACACAACACCTGAGTGCTGACTTTAAATCTGTCTGGATGTGCAATACACAGCTGGCCTTTTTCAGTGTAAGTAACTACTGTGTTCCTCTGAGACAGATGGAGGTGGGTATTTGCTGTGTTTGGATCCAGACTGAGTTGACAGGAAGCTGAAATAAAATAAGAAATATACATGTATATTATAAAGAAATGCACAGATTAGAAATAAACTTAAAGAATTAAACAGTAAAATACATTTTTCATTATTTTTAAATTTCTTAAAAATCAGAACACGGAAAAAGCAGGCAAGGCAAGAGTATAAACTGAGAAAGCTAGGGCAGGCTCCGTAAAGTAGCTATCAACTAAACAGTGATAAACGCTAAACAATACTCAGCAGTTTGGGAAGGATCTGAATTGGTGCAATATAGTGTGTGTGTGATTGGTTACAGCTGTGTGTAATCAGTGCAATGGATGATGGGGAATGCAGTCCAGAGTGATGTGTAACGCCTGTTTCACACATGCTCCATCTGCGTATGCAGTCCGTGTGCGTTATGTATGCAGTGCAGAAGCAGCACGGACTCATTGTGCTTTTACACTGGATGCGTTTGCAGTCCACTACTCATCCGCGGCTGTTTACCACAAACACAACATTTATCCATTATTTTGAATTCAATTCCAAACGTTGTTAGCCTATACCGAAAGTGCTTTTTCAGCATTGTGATCCTCATTTATCACGGTACAGTTACACAATCTTTCATAGACATATTCACATTTAAACTCAATTATAAACAACGTATTGTATGCATTTGTAGATAGATTTGTAAATTAAGTTGCTCAAGCAAGTGGAAACACATTTAAACACAGCATATAGCCTACATTGTGTTAGGCTATCACAAATATTTTAAATTAAAACCACTGACAGAAACAGTCGGCTCTCGTGCCTTTTACATTTAAATCTTTATTAGAAAAGATTTCTAAAACAAAGTCTTAAAGAACTTTGTTTTTCCACCTCCACAATACATATGTTGCCTTTTGTCTAAAAGTGCACTTTTCTTTGTTTTAAACCTAGCCAAAAAGCCTGTAAAACACAGTAGACTTTAATTATATCTATTTATTGCGAAATTACTACATTTCCATGTCAATCCATGTTCATATTTACTGTGAACAAAGCGCTGTTAATTCAGTGCTTGCAGCACAGCAAAAATAGACTCAGTGCGGAAACGATCACTGCACTGCTGCAGCCGCACCGCTCCTGGAACGCACTGCCGGACCGCAACCGTATGCAGTTTGAATGCTCTGATCCGTTACATGGGTGCGGAGAAAAATACGCACCGCAAACGGAGTCTATGTGTGAAACAGGCGTGGCGTGAGGGTCAATATGATGGAGGGGCAACCTGTGGTGGCAATTGGAAAGTCCGTGAACCGGATTCGTGATAGATAGATAGATAGATAGATAGATAGATAGATAGACAGACAGACAGACAGACAGACAGACAGACAGACAGACAGATGGATAGAACACTTACATTGTAAAAACTCCTCCCTAGTCTTGGGATTATTGGTGGCAGTGATTTGGATGTATTTCACTATGGAGACCAATGGAAAAGTGTGATGTTTTTATTCAAATATATTTCAAATATACAGTTTAAACATTTATACAACATGAGTACTATAAATATATCTATACATAGTATACATTACATCTATAAGTTAAAGCATGCATCAGGTCACCAGTATTTTACCTCTAGCAGAAATACGTTCCATCACCTCTTGACAGAAATCTTCCAGTTTCCCTCTCAGCAGAGAGACAGATTTTCCAATATTGTCAAAAGAGAGCTGGGAACTGACAGTGATTTCGGGTAGGTCCATATAAAGCAAAATGGGAGGCCTAAAACTCTACAGACACAAAAACAGAATTACAATAAAGACATCAAGCTTAAATAAATAAAGTCAACTTTATACAGGATTTCAATGATAATTCTAATCTACATAAATGTTACACAGATTATAATCAAGTCAAGTTCAAGTTGAGCTTTATTGTTCAATCCTTATATTATCGGTTAAAGAACTTCTCAATGAATAAAATGAGTAAAAGTCCTCTTTAGTATCAGGATCCTGTCACCTGAAGGAAATGGATGTGTTCGTCTGTGTGTGACAACTGCTCCAGCTTCGTGTCTCTCCTCTTCAGTGAATCAATTGATGACTCCAGTCTCTTCAAGAGCTCTTCAGCTTGATTTACTGCAGCATTTTCCTGAGCTCTGATCAGCTGTGTGACCTCAGAACGTCTTCTCTCAATGGAGTGGATCAGTTCAGTGAAGATCCTCTCACTGTCCTCCACTGCTGCCTGAGCGGAGCGCTGTTAGGACACACAAAGCGAGGGTTCTCAGACAGTATGGAAAGTGGCCCAACACTGGACTTCCATGTTGACCTTTTCCAGCTCAACGCAGTTCTCCTCTAAAAACTCACCTTGTGAGAATCCACAGCCTTTCTAAGCTCCTGACGTTTTTGCTCTTTCTGCTGGATTTCCTCATTGTATCTTCTGCGTATTTCCTCTAATTTCCTCTGTTGAACAAAGAATTAACAGTTAACTGTGAAATGTCCTTCAATATCAGTTCCTATTAGATTTTCAAAAATCAGCCTGGGCTGCATTTCTCAAAAGCATCATTAGCCTAACTAAATCATACAGACCACTGGTGCCAAATAACTTTAATATTATGTTTCAAGATAAACAACATAGGTTCACTTGATTATTCATAAAACATTTTTTTTTTAACGAAATACATAAAATGTGAGTTAAATATGATACGTCAGACTTTTGAAGAACTTGAGGAATCCCCATTGTATTGCACTGCATTTATGTTTATTTCTCCCTAAAATGAATATCAGAAAGCTTAAGTATTTAAATATCATCTTACTGTGACATATTATTGAAAGATATAGAGTGACAACTCTTTGTTAGTAGTATGCTAGTAGTAATAGTCTGCTATTCTGTTATAAAGATCTCATTAAAGCCAGATGCATCAAATATGATACAAAACATAAAACAAACAAATATGGCTTGGCTTCACTTCCACAAGTAAATGAATCAATAAAAAAGAAAAAACGAGTGAAACGCATGAAAATATTACAGCTACTACAATGACAAGGTACATCCTCTTACAAACAATCACATTATTTAGTAACTACAATCAATGTAACATATTACTTTTTATAATGTAAAATGAAAAATCATACCTGTTTTTCTGTCCTCTCTGCTGCAGCTGTTCTAGTCTTATGATTTTTGTGTTTGTCCAGCATACACATCATACAAATACACTCCTGGTCAGTTTGACAGAAAACTTCTAGAGGCCTGTCATGTGTCTTACAGATCATCTGCTGGAGCCGTTCAGTTGCTTCCATTAAATGGTGTTTCTTGTCTTTGAAGAAATGCTCGTGCTGTTCAAGGTGAACTTGACAGTAGGAGTTCATGCACATCAAGCAGGACTTGACGGCTTTGCCTTTTCTTCCAGTACAGACGTTGCACTCCACATCTCCAGGACCAGCAGAAGCAGCAGGCTGGAGTGTTGTCTTCCCCAGTTTCTCCACCATTTCAGCCAGAATGGTGTTTTTGCTCAGTACAGGTCTTGGAGTGAAGGCCTGTCTGCATTGGGGACAGCTGTAGACCCCCTTTTCTTCATCCTGATTCCAGCAGTCTGTAATACAGTCCATACAGTAAGAGTGTCCACAGGGAAGAGCCACAGGCTCCTTCAGCAGATCCAGGCATACTGGACAGCAGAACTGGTCCGGAGCCACTGAAATACTGGCTTCTGCCATTTCACCATGCGGTTGTATCACTATGTGGGGATAAAAGCGTGGGGCAACCGCCTTTTCCGTATCTTACTTTTGTTTCCGAAAAAATGAAACTCAGTGTCATCCAGTAGGAGGCGGTTTGTATCTCAGCTTGTTCTTATAATGCTGCAAGAATTTCATCCACAGGGTGTCAGTATTTTCATGCTTTGGTAAATCACGATATAAAAGCAGTACTTAAAAAAAGGCCTCTCTTTATATTAGGTGGCTTTAACTACTATGAACTTACATAAAAAAATAAGTACAGTGCACTTATTGTGCTCATATTGTGCTGCAAAAGACGTTTGCTTCCCTATGGAAACCAGGTTTGTGGTATGGGTTGGTTTAAAGGTGAGTTAAGGTGTAGGCTAAGGGATAGGTCAACAGTGTAATTATAAATGTAATTACTGAAATTAATTACAGATGTAAATACATGCTGGTATTTTTTTTAAATATAAGTGCAATGTAAAACATGTTCGTACACAATAAGTTAATTGAATCAAATTATTAATTTAAATGTAAATGCATAGTAGTTCAGGCCATCTAATATAGTGGGATATATATAAATATATATATATATTTTGAAAGTTATTTTAGATATTTTCATTTAAATTTTAGTTACAGTCTAATCATTTTATTGTGCTTTTACTTCTATATACTTTTATATAGATAATATATTTTTTGTGTTTGATATTTTAGTACATCAAATTAAACTAAATAAAAATTTTTGCCTTGGCAATTAACATGCATAAAATACATTCAGTTTTTATTATTATTATTTTATTTATGCGTTTTTTATTTTATCTTTAACATACCAGTAGTACAACTACATAAAACCTGCATACAAGTCATAATAATGACTAAAGTCCTAATTATTACATAAAAAGTCAAAATATGAAAGAAAAAAAATTAAAAGACAAAAATGCATGACTTTAATACCATAGCTGTGACTTTTAATGTCATAATTTCAAATTTTGCCATAATTGTGCATTCTATTTTATAATTGACTTTTTAATTTCATAACTATGAGTTGTGACCTATGATTTTTAATTTCATAATTGTGATTTACCAAAATTTTATTTTCTTGTGTCGGCAATGTGCTTCCCATAGTTCTGTGACTTTAAAATAAACACAAAAAATACATGTGTTGTAGAAAATATTGGATATGTTTGCGTTATAGATGACATTCAATATTAACTATATCAATTTGTAATACTGGAGATAGCAGGGTCATTGCTAAAGTTCATGGGGCCTGGGACAAAACATTTTATGTGACCCTTGCCCTCAATAATATTTTTTTTGTCTCACAAATCCCGAATCACAATTAGGCTATAATAGCAGACATCTCAGTTTATCATTCAGACAGAATCAAATTCTTATAGAGACTCTCATATATACAACAGAAATGCAGTTATGCAAGCCATACGATTTTTATATTAAAACTCTGTTAAAACTTATGTTAAAATCCAATGTGTTGCTGTGTTTTGGAACATGATAGCTGGTTCCTAGCTGGTCATTATAGCTGGTTGTCCATGTTCAAAATCATCTTGGCCACTTTAAACTAGTGTGACAAGCTGGTTTGTTTATTGCTATTCTAAGATGATTTACCAGTTTGCACCAGCTAATAGCCAGCTTGAATCAGCTAATGACCAACTACAAACCAGCTACCATATTACAGCAAGCCGTCTCAGATGAAGTCTTCCGGCAGGGAAGGGCTTCCCATGAATTTCATGGGTGTGTGAATCCCAGAAGGCTGTCATCATGGCTCATGACTGCTCATCTTAATGTCTTTGCTGTCACATAATAACGCAGGGCCACAAAGAACGTTCCTGCTGAGAATCATTTGAGGACTTTAGCAAGTACAGTCGTGTTTTTTCTGAGACTATGGTTACTTTCTGGACCTGTCTGGGAAATTTGAGCATTTTTTGTGCTGTGATAGTACAAGTGTCTGGAATCAACAGAACCTTCTACATTGGAATTCAAGAGGAAAATTGGAATTACGCACCGAGCGGCCATAATCTGATAATTGGGAAACCTATTGCAGTGGATGAGTGAGATTACTATTTATGTATTATTATATTATTATTATTATTATCATTTCTATATATTAATACAGAACATATATTAATACTATATTAACATATAGAAATATTACACACACACACACACTCTATAAACTTTTTTATTAGTTACATCTGATTGAAACAGGACAAAGTAGTAAATGTTTATATACTTTTAAGCGTTTCTTTAAAATAGCCCATAAAATGTATAGTGTGTATATATACTGAGTTTATATAAAATTCCTGAATGAACAATACTTCTACAGCATTTATTAATCTTAATGTTAATTTCAGCATTTACTAATGCATTATTAAAATCACAAGTTTTGTTTGTTAACATTAGTTAATGCACTGTGAACTAACATAAACAAACAATGAACGACTGTATTTTTATTAAATAACATTAACAAAGATAACAAAAATGGTGTAATAAATATAGTGTTCATTGTTTGTTCATGTTAATTAATACATTAACAAATGACACCTTATTGTAAAGTGTTACCAGTATTCTATATCCACTCTTTTCCAGTTCATACAATGAAATTCAGCTGTCTGTGATATTTATATTTTATTATAATATTTTTTTTTTTTTGTCTAGTTATCTATTACATTTTTTATTTATTTATTTGCACCACACACACGGCATCAACTGGCAAAAAAACTAAAAAAAAAACTATCAGACCCCTTCTGGGACAATCTTGGACTATCAGACCACAAAATCAGGGATGCTATTATGCCTTTTTTGGAAACTCCAGACATGCCGTCACATGATTCTTTTTGAGAGATTTTTTTTTTTTTTTTTTGGCATCCTCCCACCTACACCTTTACTCTGCACTCAGCTACCAAACTCTAGCTATTCTCTCTTTCTTGTTTACCCAGACAGGTTTGAGGACTGACCTTTTCTAGACAATGTCTGGTAGTTTGGTATCCTGTAACTGTATTCATATGGGGGATATTTGATATAGCTTTCCTGGTACCAGTGCCCAATTTCCACTACCATCCTTGGATTTTACACACTAAACTCTTTCACTCTTTCACAAATAAAGGCCTATTGAAGATAAAGACATATTATAAGATTTTTTAAAAATACTTCCCTGCATTTTTTTTTTGAGTTTTAGTAATTAGATATACATTGCTCACAACACAACATATGTTATTTGACACATTTCAGTGATGGATTTGTAATGTTTAATGGTCAAAATACCTTTAAAGGTGTATTTTCTATGCATTATAATGGATTTCTCAAAGTTGTTTTCTTGAATTGCCTATTTATTTTCCAATTTTATTTTACTTTAAAATGTTACAATAATCTCCTCCATTTCTTATAATTCCATTAGGCTTATATTGGAAAATAGTCTTATCTTTCTCATGGTCCAGGTATGCATCGGTATTCCTGCAGCGTGGACCTCGACGGATTGGCAGTGTGTACAAAAAGGCGATATACAAGCAGTACACGGATGCTTCTTATTCTCAAGAGATCCCCAAACCCACCTGGCTGGGCTATCTGGGCCCCATACTGAGGGCCGAGGTCCATGATGTCATCATCGTGCACCTGAAGAACTTTGCCTCCAGACGTTACTCCATGCATCCTCACGGTGTCTTCTATGCGAAGGACTCAGAAGGTAAAACCTATTTCTCTCTCATTCGCTTCTTATATATTTCAAATATTTTGTGTTGACTTCCTCCTGTCTCAACTAGGTGCACTGTATCCAGACGGAACCTCAGACACTCTGAAGAAGGATGATGGGGTTCCACCGGGTGGAAAGTACACCTACATCTGGACTGTGAAGCCCGATTATGCTCCTCAAAAGGGTGATGCCAACTGCCTGACCTGGGCCTACCACTCCCACGTCAGCGCTTCACAAGACATTTCCTCTGGGCTTATTGGAGCCCTTCTCACCTGTAAGAAAGGTAAAGCTTAAACAGACATTCTGATTGTCAGAAGAAAAAAAAACATTTTAGATAAATGTCAACTAGTGTTGCTTAAAAGGATTAGTTCACCCAAAAATGAAAATTCTGTCATTATTACTCACCCTCACGTTGTTCCAAACCTGTAAGAGCTTTGTTCATCTTCTGAACACAAAATAAGATATTTTTGATGAAATCCGAATGCTTTCTGACTCTGCATGGACAGCTACGCAACTGACACCTTCAAGGCCCAGAAAGGTAGTAAGGAAATCGTTATAATAGTCCATGTAACGGCAGTGGCTCAACCGTAATGTTATGAAGCTAAGAGAATACTTTTTGTGTGCGATGAAAAAAAAAACACCTTTATTCAACAATTTCTTCTTTTTTTGTCTTCAACATGCGTTCACGAGAGTACTATGACACATGGATACACCGGCGTTCTGACGTACAACCTGGATATGCTGCACCTTGTTTTCAATCAGAGGAATGCACACATACATTGTGGTGTTCTCTTGAATGTGCGACTGAGACTGACATAGAAGAGAAGAAATTGTTGAATAAAGTTATTTTGTTTTCTTTGTGGAAAAAAAGTATTCTTGTAGCTTTAGGAAAGTAGACTGGATATACTGAATTGTATATAAAAAAAATGTCGCTCTCAGGAACCCTGCATACTTCAGACCACCATCAAAATCAACGTGATGATGTGGACCAGGAACTTGTCCTCATGTTCAGTGTGGTGGATGAGAACATCAGCTGGTACCTGAAGGAGAACATCCAGGCCTTCTGCTCTGATCCATATGGTGTGGACCCTGCCAGAGAAGACTTCCAAGAATCCAACATGATGCATGGTACATACCTGACTATTTACTATGAAGTACAAGTTCAGCCATTAAACACAAAAAGAAAATGGTGTGGTGAGAATTTTTTGCAATGGAAACACAGTTTAAAAAGTTACACAGTTTGAGTCATTACGTAATTTTTCTCCCATTTTTAGCCATCAATGGGTACATGTACGGCAACCTACCGGGCATTGAGTTTTGCCAAAACCACACGGTTGCTTTGCATCTCTTTGGCATGGGAAACGAGATTGATATTCACTCTGTTTATTTCCACGGACACACACTCCTTGACCGAGGGCACCGTGTGGATGTCCTGAGTCTGTTTTCTGCCACCTTTGCCACTGCAGAGATGGTCCCTGCAACAATAGGGACGTGGCTCTTGAACTGCCAAGTCAACGATCATCTGAAAGGTAATTTTTGACCTAGCATGTTGATAACATGACAACATAATAATAATGAATGAATAAATAAATACTATACTGAGTAGAAAAAATGTACATAATAGAATCTAAATTAAATGTAATATTTATATTGGTATAGTATAGGTCTTCATACATGAAAATATACATTTTAGGATGGGCTCCTTCATTTAAGGATGGTTATGTGGCATGTTTAAGATTATTTGAGTTAAAGAAGTTCATTTCATTTTAAAATCAGTCAGATTTTATTGATTTAGAACAAAAAAGAAATGAACAAAATGACCAAGATTTTGAACATAAGTTATGCTCTTCCATGTTGTCTTCCACAGCTGGTATGCAGGCCTTGTTCAAAGTTTCATCCTGCAAGGATGAGATGAACTCCACAGTTCATCTCAGTGGGAAGATTAGGAAGTATTTCATTGCCGCTGAGAAGATTCGGTGGGACTACGCACCATCAGGGATGGACAAATTGACCAATGTGTCGCTGACCAATCCTGGGAGGTCTAATATCTGATTATATTTCACATTCACACATTTTACATACACTTTAAACCATTATGAACTGAATATAAAGTCAATAATAATAATTCTTGGTTGTCCTTAGCGTTTCAGAGATCTTCTTCGGGATGAGTGGTGGCCGACTTGGTGGAAAGTATTGGAAAGTGGTTTACAGAGAATATACAGATAAGAGTTTCACCTTAAAGAGAAAACGAACCAGTGCTGAGAATCATCTAGGCATTTTGGGTAAGATCTTAATCATTATACTGCCACTAATATTTTAAACTTCTGTTAGTTAAAAAGTGTTTTATGAGTTTGATTCAAACCTTTCAGTCACATTTAGTTATCATGATGCCTGTAGGTCCGGTACTGAGGACTGAAGTTGGAGACACCCTTCAGGTGATGTTTAAGAACAAGGCTGACAGAATCTACAGTATCCAGCCTCATGGACTCCACTACGACAAACCCTTTGAGGGTGTCTTTTATCAAGATGGTGAGACTTGTTTTACACCATATGGCTAACTTATGCCAATCAAAAGGTTTGTTCTTCTCTAGAGAGATAAATGTCTTTGAATGTACTGTAGGTATAAAAAGGAAAGGATATCAGGTTCAGCCAGGTGAAACGTTCACCTACAGGTGGCAGTTGAGGGAGGGACCATCTGAAAGTGACCCTCCCTGTATTTCCTACCTGTACTTCTCCTCCAGCAATCCAGTCAGAGACACCAATTCTGGTCTCATAGGCCCACTGCTGGTTTGTAAGAAAGATGCACTGGATTCCAAAGGTGCTCAGGTAAAATAAGATTGGGTGCTGGATTAGCCCATGAAAAGAGATATTCAAAATAATTTTCATATTAAATCTCGTCTTGACCCATATGCACATCACCCATAATTGTATTTTAAAATAATTACTTTTTATATGTAGATACACATGTATGATATGATTTTTCTTACAGAAAGACGTCAATCTGGAGTTTTTTCTGCTGTTTACTGTGTTTGATGAAAATCTCAGCTGGTACTTGAATCAGAACATTGAAACATATGACACCAATGAATCAGAATTAGAGAATATGGAGTTTCAGGAGACCAATAAAATGCATGGTATTTACACACACACACACACACACGTTCCGTCTCTGTTATACACCCCTGATCACAAACTTGACACATGCATGCTATGACTAATTTGTGATACTTTCTCTATACTTCATCTTCTGTTGTTTTAATTAGTATTTTCCATCTTCTATAAGTAATTCTTAAACTCAAAGGCCCAACTAGTAAGGTGGCAATCTGTCTGGTTTTTGGTCAGACAGTATAGTTTTGAAATAACATATCCACCTACTAGAGTAGTCTTAAACCGGACGCTCATTTTCCTTTTAAGATCTTCACTATTTAATACTTTATCCAATGATATCAAATTAATAAATTACTTAAAACATCAGCTTCAAGTCAATACTATACACAGAGAGATTACGAAATGAAGTATAGCAGACAGACAAAACAGACGAATGAAGCATATTTTTGGCTTAAAAATCCGAAGCCCAATTTAAGAAATTTGATGACCCAGAGTAATGGTCAAATATCAGCTGAAAGTTTAAAATCCATTCAAGATCTTTCTTGATTTTGTGTACTGTAGCTGTGAACGGCTTTATGTATGGGAACCTGCCTGGCCTTGAGATGAATAAGGGGTCAAAGGTCAGATGGCACCTCATGGGACTTGGCACAGAGATGGACATGCATGGGATTTACTTCCAAGGCAACACCTTCCAGAGACAGGGAACAAACCGTGACACGCTGAGCCTGTTCCCACACACTACAGTCACAGTGTCCATGCAACCAGATGTCAGTGGTCAGTATATCTACCTATCTACACACACACAAAAACATAAGCAACAGTCTGCTTTGCACATTCTAGATATTTCATGTGATTGTAGGTGTATTTGAGGTGAGCTGTCTAGTCTCTGATCACTATGTTGGTGGGATGAGACAGCTGTATAGAGTAATGGGCTCAGAAGATGAGGACCTCTCAGTGTTAGAGTCTCAGATAGTAGAGTATTTCATCTGTGCTGAAGAGGTAGAGTGGGACTACTCACCTGATCGCACCTGGGAGCTGCAGAACTTCAACGCAACTGAGGACAACAGGTCGGTTAATATACAGTAGTTTTTGCTGGTGTTGCAGTATTTGAATGGGATTTGTAACCAGATTCTTGTCTCAGTCCTGGCAGTTTGTTTGTGGGGACGGGAAAGAACAGACTAGGCTCCAGATATAAGAAAGCAGTTTATCGAGAATACACTGATGCCACCTTCAGGACAAGGAAACTGAGACAGCCTCAAGAGGAACACTTGGAGATTTTAGGTGACTTAATAACTATTCAAATGTTTGTTTTGCTTAATATATCAGGTTTTCCTCATTTGAATATGATAATCTGGGTGTGTTTTATAGGACCTATAATCCGAGCTGAAGTAGGTCAGGTTTTGCTAATCACATTTATGAACAAAGCCCGCCATCCTTACTCAATACAGGCACATGGAGTCAGGACTACTTCTAAACCAGAGGCTGTCATGCCAGGTAGAGGAACTTGAAACATTCACCATTTGCCTCCTTATCTCACCTGTAAAATGTATACAAAGACACCTTCAGGGATTCATAAAGCTGTGTGTTTGGAGCATTACCTGACTTCTGCTATGTTTACTCATTACACAGATGACACATAATGTTCTTGCTGTGAATGCAAATTAAACTCTTTACTGCAGGATATATGACTCAGTACCGGTGGATCATTCCAGTGAAATCCGGCCCAGGAGTGTCTGACCCAAACTGCATTGCATTTGCCTACCGTTCATCTGTGGACTTTGTTAAGGTAAAGCTCTTACGTGAAAGTGAAAAGTGAAAGTGAAGTGACGTGTGGCCAAGTATGGTGTTCCATACTCGGAATTTGTGCTCTGCATTTAACCCATCCAAGTGCACACACACAGCAGTGAACACACACACCGTGAACACACACCTGGAGCACACAGTGGGCAGCCAATGCTGCAGCACCCGGGGAGCAGTTGGGGGTACGGTGCCTTGCTCAAGGGTCTCACCTCAGTCGTGGTATTGAAGGTGGAGAGAGCGTTGGTTATTCACTCCCCCACCAACAATTCCTGCCGGACCTGAGACTCGAACCCACGACCTTCGGGTTAAAAGTCTGACTCTCTATCCATTAGGACACAATTGCCCCCCTTAATAACATAAATAGAGTTTGAATTCCTTACTGAATGTCATAAGAATTATAATAATAGTTCTAATATTAAAATAGTTCTTCTTATACTGTATAATAGTGTTATTGTTGTTTATTTATTTATTTACTTTGCCTTTTTATTGTGACAGTAATAATAATAGTAATATCACAAACAATATTTATTTATGCATTTGTAATATTTTATAGGACACAGCCAGTGGTCTCATTGGACCATTAATAATCTGCAGGAGAGGTGTACTGGACCAGGACAGACAGAGAATGGATGTGGACAGAGAATTTTCTCTCCTCTTCATGGTGTTTGATGAGAATAAATCCTGGTACCTGGAGGAAAACATTCAGTCCTACTACAACAGCTCAGAACCTCTTCTGAGAGATGCTGAGTTTCAGAAAAGCAACAAGATGTATGGTGAGCACTCACGAGTAAATGCAACTTAACCCTAGTTAAGTATTTTGCTGTGATATGCTAACAGTCAATTTATGACCACTAGGAGGCATTATTAGATATATGATGGAGTGAATGGGATTTACTATTTGTGTTGTACATCAGAGTATAAATGTAAAAAGGACATTTCTAGAAACTACATTAGTGTAATTTTGTCTCAGAGTTTTATTTTCTGCCACTATTGACAGGGATCAATGGGAAGCTCTATGCAAACCTTCATGGTCTTGAAATGGTGGAGGGTGAAATGGTGGTTTGGCACCTGTTTGGGATGGGCAATGAAGCAGACATTCACACCGTCCATTTTCACGCTGAGACCTTCACCTACCAGGTGCACAATACGCAATCAGATTCAATAAAATAAAATGAATTTTTCAATGAAATTACTACAGTGTTTTTCGCAAGCAGTTTTCAAACACTAAATGCAAACATTATCATGACTATTTTTCTCAGGCAGATGAGGCTCACCGTACTGATGTGTATGACCTGATCCCAGGAACATTTCAGACATTGGAGATGGTGGCAGAGGTCAATGGAACGTGGCTTCTTCACTGTCATGTTGCTAACCACATCCGTGCTGGAATGGAGACGACTTTTATTGTCAAACCCCAATCAGGTGAGATACCATTTTATTGGCTTTACTTTACAAATGTGTACTCACGGTTTGGAGATATGATGTCTGTGGTTTTTTCTTCCCCAGGTGGTGGCAGAGTGAGGACAGATTTAAGCATTCTTTGCTTTCTGCTCACAACATTCATGCTCATACTGAAATGCTGATCTTTCTGTGGACATATACTTCTTGACCACAATCTCAACAGATTTATTTCTAACACTGTACCATTCAAAAGTTTCAGGCTGGTAGGACTTTCAAATGTTTTTAAAAGAAGTCACCAAGGCTGCATTTATTTGATCAAAATACAGTAAAACAGAATTGTGAAATATTATCACAGCTTACAACAACAATTTTAAATTTTAACATTTTTTAAAAATGTAATTCATTCTTCTGATGGCAAAGCTTAATTTTCAGCAGTCATTACTTCAGTATTCAATGTCACACAGTGCTTCAGAAATCATTCAAATATGCTGATTTGCTGAAACATTTCTTATTATTGTCAATGTTGAAAAAAGATTTTTGGGGGAACCATTATACTTTTTTTTCAGGATTCTTTGATAAATAGAAAGTTTAACAGAACAGTATTTAATTGGAATAGAACATTTCTGTAACAGTGTACTTAAATTTAATGCGCCTTTCCTGCATTCATTTATCCAGGAATAAAATTATTAAAAAATTGTATTAACCACAAACTTTTGAATGGTAGTAAAAGAAAAAAAGCTGATTATTTGTACTTCTGAAGTTACAATAAAGGCACAATTTTCATCATCAAGATAAAGAGTTAAAAATCTAGGTATTTCTGTTAGCTTACAAATCTTATGATAATAAATACAGATCTACCTTCTTAATGACGTTAAAGGGTAAAATCATGAATTTCGCAAGGCTCCTTTTGACCAACGTGAGAAGGAACTAAAATCACAGAGCAAGGCGTTAAAGTGAAAAACAAGTGTGAGCTGATTGGAGATTATGCAACTTGGTGAGCAGTTGTTTTTGTTCCTCTTGGTTCGTTTGATGTGCTCATTTTGAGCTCATAGCTTTGAGTTCTCAACTGAATGTAGTTCATCACGTAGGCTTTAAGTAACCGATGCCCAGTTGAGGATTATGATGTAAAGAAGTGAACCTTGCCAGTAAAGATTTGACTTTAAAGTCCTCAAGAAACTTCTTAGAATACTTGTCAACACCTGTGAATGGTTCCTAGTTTCTTATCAAACCTCTGCTTTTGTTTTGCAACGATAATAGGTCTGAACCCCCTGATCAAGCATGTACCCTTCACAGTGATAAAGTAGCCTATTGATCACATACTTGAAACAGGCATATCAGCTCACTATAGGAAAGAATACAAAACTCTTTCAAATAAACAAGCTAACTGACACACATTGTTTCCTTGCAATCAATCATTGGTATCATTATTACCACTATTTAGGAAAATAGATAATTTTAATAACTTTTTTAAATAATATATCCTACTGTAAACAGTTTACAGATGGCATATTTAACATGATATACACGTTGTGTGTGTGTGTGTGTGTGTGTGTGTGTGTATGTCAGCTATCAGCCATATTGATATGACAGTGATATACCAGTTCTTGCTGATTAGGTTGATCAATACAACATTGTTATGCAATGATTTAATCGAAAACACAAGACTACTGTGCGTGCAGCTGTCTTGAGAACTCCTTTGTAGAAAATGTGACGTTTAATAGTAGATTTAGTAGACTGAAAGTAGATTGAAAGTAATACCCAGTAGCTTTGCGCCTGTGAGAGCGGGTTTTCGAGTCTCTATTCTGGTAAATAACACGAGTGTTTCGAGAATAACAACCTGATTTACACCCGGTATCTGCAGTGGCCCGCCCGGGTGACCGGGTATGTACTGCTTGAAAACTGCAGAAAAGTTTATGACACGAACAAAACAATAAACCACATTCTGGCATGTAAAATGTAGCCTAAGCATATACCCTTTTATCGCTAGCTAGCCTACGTGATAAAATCAGCATGGTAACCATAATTTCAGCCAAGAAGACCAGTAACCTGGTTTTTCAGCAATGATAGCTTGTTTGTAGCCAAGGTCTGTCAGAAAACAGGTTACTATGTTATTTATTCTTCAGTAGATGTGGTCGGAGAGTGAAACAGTATTGTGTGTTAAGTAACACATCCTTTAACGTCACTATTTCAGACACTTCGAGCTGTTTTTGTTGACTTCTGTCGATGACACAGTTTGCTAGTTTGTTGTTGCTGTCTTATCTGCATTTTGCAATTCAACATATTACCTCTGGTCCGTGACTCCTCACAGAAAAACAAGTTCATGAAACAGTGACATAAAACAATGAGTTTATGTCAATTTGTTACCTGAATAGCTGTAATGTCTTAGAGACTGATTTATCTTCCCTTCATCCACCTTCATAATTCAAGTTCTAATCTGCAGTTCAGGAAATAACTCTATAATCAATAAACTCGGTCGAAAATATTGATTTCAGCGTTGATGATAAAAGGATCTCCCGTTTAATGAGACGACAAATGTAAAACTATTCCCTGCGCAAAATCGAGCCCAATTCACAAATGCAGATGAATATCAATATATTTGATATTTGAAGAAATACCTTCAAATGCAGATAAAATAGCTCACCTATTGACGGCCCGTGATTTTTCAGTGCAGCGGCAGACTCGCAGCTGATTGGCTGGCAGGTGTACTCAGCCTCCCGATGCAGCCAATAGAAACGTTTCGATACTTTCCCACATGAAACCGCTATAATAAATTCGTCAGCTGCCCTGAAACAAATTCTCAGTAAGTGACGGTAACTGCAGGAGGCACAGAGAGAGGGGAAGAGGGAGAGCAAAGGCATCAAGGGGAAGACCACGCTACACTAAAAGGCTACAGAACTTGTTTGCCTGCCGCTCAAAGGTATGTGTCTTTACTTTTTTTAAAAATTTTTATAACTATATACTATTTTAAACAAATGTTTGTGCATTATATGACCAGTTGGTTTGATAAAAAAACAAAACAAAGAATATTATTCTTTCACACACTGACCGTTTTTATATTAAAGTTACATTACAAGTGATAAATAAGAATAATAAGGCATGTGTGTTGGGTATACAAGTCACACCAAGATAAGCCTAAGATAATGTCATAATTCGACTTTTTTGTGTTCTATAGCTTAAAAAAGCTATTTTTATGATATTTTGCATCTAAAACAATGTATGAAGTCTGTTGTAATGTGAATTTTAGTTTTGGGACCCCTCCCATTCGCTATTGTTACACTATATTGCAAAACAGCCTGAATGACTTTGAAAGAACCGACTCTGAAAGTGATATGCATAACATAGAAGGTGTGAGTCTTTGAAGTGGCTTTAGTGGCTCATTCACACATCTTAATAATTAAGAGTTCAAGAAAAAAACGTGCATGCTCAATTTTTAGAACTATCTTTATTTTAGTTTTAGTCTATCTACAGTATGTTTCTATATCATCACGTGCAGAAATGTTTAACTTGGTCATTACATTCAAATGACTTCAACACACCTCTTTCTTCTTTATCCACAGATATTGAGGTCTGAATCCACCAGACACGGTCAACTACCCTTTTCCTCTTCTCTGTCTGCTATCCTACTCCTTGAAGCTATGGCACCCACTCTAGCCACCGCATTTGCCCGCCGCTGGTGGATGGCAATAACAGCCATCATTGAAAATCTGCTGTTCTCTGCCGTTCTGCTGGGTTGGGGCTCCTTACTCATCATGCTGAAGTCTGAGGGTTTCTATTCATACCTCTGCACAGATCCAGGTATGAATCCTTCTGAAATACATACATTCGTATATAATGTAACACCAAGAACTCAAGAAAACTAGCAAATTAGAAGAGGCATTGAGGAACATTTAGGTTACATGGTGTGCAAGTCAAGCTTGTGATCTTGAAAAAAAAAATTTATTTAACGCATGATTGTGTTTTATTTGTCACTACGGATATTGGCAAATTCCATCCATTCCTTCATTCCAACCTGATCTTGAAACAAATACTGCATCTGATAGTACTCGAAAGACCCTGCTTTTAAAGTCACATGTGTATTGTATAGTAATGCACCACTGACAGTAGCGTTTTATGTTGTGTAACTGATTGCGCTCTGCAGCAAAACACTTTTGTGCTTACCTTCTCTAAGGAGGAGGAATGATGTCTTCCCTCAGCAGCCTCACAACCATAGACACTACCACAGACTTCCATTAAATCAGCTAGTAGTCACAGTTAAACACAAGAATGTTAAAGGGCTTTCCACAGGGACCCTGACCTAATCAAGTGCATATTTAAATTGAGAGGCTTACACCCTGTCAGATGTAAGTTAAGATGTTTATCATCTCAGATAGAATCTCAGACCTGCTGATTATCTCATATTTAATTGATTGTACTGTCTTTGGTATTGATTAGCACCACATAAGAACATGTTTTGGTCTTATGGCTGGTGATGCCCTTTTATCACTGTCCTGTTCTTTCTTGGGCACTTTGGGCTTCATTTAATAAAAGATGAGGACATTGAGACCTATTTAACCACAAAAGCTGGATTGAAATTCCCAGGCAGACAAGAAAAAAAAGGGGTAGAGGAGGGGTAGAAGACGAGAAAAAGAGTTGTTTGTGAAGGAAATTGTAGGAGGCTTATCGTTTGGGTAGATCTAGGAATACCACTTCTTCTGGGTGGAGTGGTGGGCATCTCACGTGTCTGTCTGGCATTTTTTGCATTGGAAAGTGCTTATCGTTCCTTTTTGCTGCTGTCATAGTTCCCTTTTTTTTTACAGTACTCAGCTGATTTGACTGTCCTTTCGGTCAGTCACATTATTGTGACGTAATAAGGTCCACATATAAGTCTCAAAGGACAATGTCATGAGACATTAGTCAGCATTCAAATTTTTCGTCTTTGACCATTTTAAATGATGCGAAGCATGTGAGGACTCTTGTGGTTTAGTACACTAGTTGAGATTTCCCGTCATGCAATCACTGAAGTCGTCATGATAAGAGTTTCACATTCAAGCTTTCTCAGAAATGAGGTTAGGGACGCTTTGTATTGTGTGTGTGTGTGTCTCATTCACTATCTGTTCTTTACATTTTATCAGATCTGGCCACCAAACTAATGGCTGTGAATGAAAAGAACAACCCCTCCTTGTTTTCACTCCCACTTTTGCCCTAATATCTGTTCCCAAATCTTCGTATTAATATGTTAATATATTTACAGTTTCCTTTAGGAATGTGAATTTATTGTTAGTTCTTCACCATTTCAAAATTTTAAGATAATTTTAAGAATTTTAATTTCCATGTGACACTCGTACTCAGAAAGGCATCACGTGGCAGTCGGCCCATCAGAAAATAGGTGAAAGATTAGATGAAAAGCAATATTAATTACTTAATTGTTACAGTGAAGATAGTTTATTACAGTGAGGTTAAGTAATAAACCCCTCAAACGAGGTTCAATAGTTTCATGTATGCTCCTCTATCACCCTTCTATCAAACGCACACACTCCCGACCTTTTTTTTTTTTTTTTTTTTGCTGAGACCAGGTGACTGCTATCTCTCCGGGTGTGTCTTGCACATCAGTGTCGCCTACGCACACCCTCTCTGGTGCATCTTTAATAGGGTTTACAGCAGGAACACCGTTCACACATCAGCATGGTTTAGGAAAGAAGCCAGAGCAAGCCCTGCTAGTTTGCTAACAGTCGAAAGTAAAACCCAACCCTTCATGTGTAGCAATAGAAAGTTCACGACTGGGTGCCAAACACGTCAGAACATTCTGCACTCAGTTCTAAAACACACTTGGAGTTGGAAACATTCTCTTTGTTGTGGAAGGAAGACACGTGTATCATCAGGATGAGACTGGCACAGTGGATAATTACAGCAAAGTCACTGTTTCCACACCAATAATGGGTGGTATCTTGAGGTTTGAAAAGAAAAAAATTGGTGTAATTCACTCACACTTCTTGAGAAAAGGGTTATTTTTAACCATATTTTGCATTTTTCAGAGAAACATCATACTTTTGTCACCCATCAGCATTTAAGATGGAAAAACATCCAGATTAGTTTAAGGTCAGGTCTAATTATCTAGTTTATATGTCTCCGTTCCAGTGAGACAGCAGCTATTAATGGAGTGTCATCTGGTTTGGTAGCAGCGTGTATGTATGTGCGTGGAGAGATAATGTGGAACAGGACAGTACAATAGTCCAAAAGGATGATTATAAACATTGTTCCTACAGCAGAACAAGATAAAGGAAGAGCAAATGTTCAGCTTTCTTCTTTCTATCATTCCCAGCCCTTATCTCAGGTTTTATTGAGACCACATAATGATGATTCCTCATTCCAAGCATTTTACCGCTGGGTGAAGGTTGATTTCAGACACTTTGGAGAACTGCTGAGAAGACTAGCTTAAACCAGAATTCATTCCAGGCTGGTTTATACCATGCTGTTCAGAAGTGAAACTTGGTTAGTCACTTGGAAGTTCAAGTATCAAGTCATTTGCAAGTTCAAGTGTACATTTTGTCTGTATGGACACCATCGCTACAAGGGGTAGCTCACGACTTTGTTTCTTCTGTGGAACACAAAGAAGATATTTTGAAGAATTGTCTCAGTTTCCATACATCAATAGTCAATGTGGCTTGGACCCCAAAGTTCTGCAAATATCATCTTTTATGTTCCACAGAAGAAAAAAAAGTCATACAGGTTTGGAACGACATGAAGGTGAGTGAGTGATGACCTTCTCAAGTTTCCTTGTTTTTATGAAATGCTCAGACAATTGCAAACTCTTGAAGCAATGTTGGAATGTCCTTACCTTAATCCACTGACCGTTCCACCCATGGTGTGTTGACAAGGCCGTAGAGTGCATGTTTTGAGAAACCCCAGTCAGGAACTTCAAAGAACTATCATGAGGTGTTGGAGTCCACACGTGTTGCATCTGCATGATTGGACAGCAACCAGAATTACAAGTAACTGATGCTTACGTAACAGTATAGGGCTCAAAGCAGGGGCACACGTGACAGGTTTTTACACCAACATCTGAATTTTCTCACTCTCATTCTTTATCAACATGATTTAGCAGAAATGGTCAACTGTTGAGTACTGCAACACAAATGGGTGGGATATCAGGTCACGTTGATGTTCAAGCTGATTTTTGTAACATGGTAGCTGCTGCTGGTAATGGTTAACATGGGTCCCATTAGCTTAGCCTCTTACATCTCTCTTCTTCTCCTTCTTTCCCAAAGGAAACAGCTCAACGGCAAACTTCTCCCTACCAGCTGTGCCTTCATCCCTGTCGAATGAAGCAGATTATGAATATGATGAGTTTCAGCCTGCCCAGCGTGATGGCGGTGTGGAGGTGGTCCCTCTAAACCATCCGGAGGACCATCTGAGGATGAACGGCTGGCTCATCTGTAAAGCACAGGATGAGATGCTGAATCTGGCCTTCACCGTGGGCTCCTTCCTCCTCAGCGCCATCACACTCCCTCTTGGAATCGTCATGGACAAATACGGCCCACGCAAACTCCGCCTGCTTGGAAGGTAGATAGCATGTGCTTAATTTTTCAATGTAATTACTATACCAGTCACATGATGGATAAATTATTAATGAAATGAAAAGTGTGGTAAGGTCAGATCACAATAAAGATCAATGAGCAGAAAAGTGTTGAATTTTCCATTAATATCTGACCTTTTCTTTTCCAGTGCCTGCTTTGCCCTCTCGTGCCTTATGATTGCTTATGGAGCCAGCAACCCAAATGGTAAGAACACCATATATGCAACTGAGTTCAAAATTAGTGAAACAGATACCAACGTTGTAACAGATACCAAAAATATTCCATCATTTAACATCTGCTTGTTTTTCTAGATCTGTCCGTTTTGATCTTCATTGCTTTGACCTTTAATGGCTTTGGAGGAATGTGTATGACCTTCACTTCACTTACGGTGTGTGTTAGCTTATTCATGAAAGTACACTTTTTTTTTTTTTTGTTCAGCTCTTTTGATGCGTTTGAACTTGCTTACTCCGAGTTGCCTGTAATATTTACATTGCTAATTAGCATAACAATGGTAGGGGATAGGTCCCATATGATATTCAGATTTGCCAATAAGGGTTTTTCAGTGGTTGATTCTTGAATTGTTACATTTGGTGCCCTTGATCCTGCTACATCCAGGCTAGTTAGATGTCTCTGTGTCTCTTTTTCCTCTCTCTTATTTGAGCGTCTCTCAAGCATGGTGCAGTAGATTAATCATTAGACCCATCTGTGAGTCTTACTTTAGTGTTTTTCCTGCACTGACACCATGCATTAACTCCTGATGATGTACTATCCAGTGTGCTGACCCAGTAAGAATAGCCTAGCTTATCATGCACTCAGCATGATCTTAGGATGATCTATTTGACCATGAACTCACAAGAACACTCACACCCAGAGTCCAAAATTAACTTTTTGCCACGTTAATGGCCAAGGTTTGAGAAAATGAAAGACAGCACCTGCCTCAAAATGCGAAGATTGCATTGATGGCTTAATGCAAAGGTTTGTTCTGGTTTGTCATGTTGCATTTACACTTTGAAGGGTGAATGGGGTAGCAAAGTCGCTTTACAATTGATTTGGAGAATACCTTCAAACCAGTACTGACAGGACTTCTTACAAAAAACAACTCTTTTCCATCACGAACCTGCCTGATCACACACTTTCAAATGCATTCTTACATAACAGGACACTCGCTGTTGCTCATCCACTTGTTGTCACAGGAACAAGGCATAACTGTGAGCAGGCTGCCCCAGTCTGTGCTCCAATTAGAGTCATAAAAGAGACTCGGCTTCAGCCGGTTCAGACTGGACAGATCATTCCTCAGTTCTTACCGCCCCAGTTATTCCTGTTTTATTGACAATGAGGAACAGAAAGTGAAATAAGAAGGAAGTGTGGATTAAGTATTCAAAAATATTTCAGGGTCACTAGTGTTCTAGTTTTTTAATCATCTGTCAATTGTTCTTTCACTCTTTTCTTTCTTTCACATCTCCCTGCTTCTGAACTGAAACTGCTTTCACTGTTGATTTGCTGTGCTTTCGTCAGTCCATAACTGTTGGCCATCTCTCCTTGCCTGTTGCCATTTATAGAGAAAACGGTGGATCAGTTGTCTTCATATCAATCCTCTGAATAGCCACAGTCTGAATAAGAATAGGATAAGAATATTAAATGTAAAATATAATTTACAAAGAACTTAAAAATAAATGTAATTTAATTGAAATAAAATAAATATTTTTGCTAATATATAATGATATAATTAAAAATAAAATTACTTTATTAATGTATTTACTAAAATTAAAAATAAATCTGAACGTTTTTCTTTCTTGCCAGGATTGTTATGAAATATTTAAATAAAAAATAAAAAACACTTATTAAATGTAATTTTAATCTAAGTAAATATGTTTTTTGCTAGGATTGTTCTGAATTTATACATTTTAAATTAGTAAGCAATAAATTAATAAACAAATGAGATTCATTAATTAACAATTAATTTAACCAAATCTGTTCCCATGTTTCCTTCCAGCTGCCCAGCATGTTTGGCGACCTGCGTGCCACCTTCATCGCACTCATGATTGGCTCGTACGCTTCCTCAGCTGTCACCTTTCCTGGGGTCAAGGTTTGTTAGATTAAACAATTTGGTGAAAAACAAGATTATAATGCCACATTATGTTCTTAGATACTAACTGTTTATCTTTACAGGTGATTTATGACCTTGGTGTGACCTTCATCACGATTCTGGTGGTCTGGGCGGCCTGTGCAGGCCTCGTCTTCATCAACTGCTTCTTCAACTGGCCCTTGGAGCCTTTCCCTGGACCCGAGGACATGGACTACACGTAAGAAACACACATACATAAAACTCATACCCATTAAACATCTACAATATCTGACTCTCATTCTGTATGTGTTTTGTCTCTCTGTCTATCCAGTGTCAAGATCAAGTTCAGTTGGCTGGGATTTGACCATAAGATTACAGGAAAGCAGTTTTATAAGCAGGTGACGACAGTAGGCAAGCGTCTTAGCGTGGATAACACTCAGAAACAGAAAGAGCTTGCCAAAGAGGGCCAAAAACTCTGCCTGTCCACTATGGACCTGGAACTGCAGTGTGAGGCCAAGGAGGAAAGTAAGTGATGGTCTGACATAAGAAAAGGTCAGAAATTATGGTAATATGACAGGTCAATAACTAATTTAGACTAACTCTGTTTTCCTTGTAGCTCAGTCGTTTATGAAGAGCATTCTCAGCCCTCTCTTCATGTTGAGTCTGGTAACCATGTGTGTAACTCAGCTGCGTCTCATCTTCTACATGGGAGCCATGAACAACATCTTGGAGTCCCTCAGTGGAGGAGATCTCAATACTGGTGAATAAGCATGTATAAATATGTCTGGAAAAAACAGGGAAAAAAGTATATATGTGTATGTGTGTGTGTGTGTGTGAATATACTGTATATATATATATATTTTTTTTTTTCATAAAGAAATACAGCAATTTAATTACAATAATTCAGATATGTAAATACAGCAAAAAAAAAAAACAAACAAAAAAAAACTGTCAGTATGGACATTATAATTGCCTTCTAAATGGCTTTTTTTTTAAAACAATTTTTGCAGTTGAGAGAATGGAATTGGGTAAGAATTTCAGTAGCACAGTAGAAACCAGTAGAGCGTGTCTTTCCTAAAGCTTGTTATTCTAGCATTTAACCTTCTCCTGTACTCACGTCAAGCGTAACACATTCCCTGCCCACCTGTGCTCTGGGCCGTAACGCATACACAAGTCTGTAGAGTGCCATAAACTCTAGCCATTAACCAGAGTAGTTATTAACTAACCTCAGACGTTATCTATTAGACAGTGTTATAATCTCTCTCTTGCTCTCTCTCAGTGAGCCTCTACACCTCAATTTTTGGCATGATGCAACTCTTGTGCTTGATGACGACGCCAGTCATTGGTCAGATTATGGACTGGAAGCTAAAAGAATGTGATGATGGAGAAAACGATGAAAAAGAGCGCAACAAGTAGGTTATAAAACACTTAAGTGATTTATGGATACAAACATGACCTAAATAATCATTTTTAAAGCTCAAAATACTTAAAAAATCAAATGTGTTTCTATTTCCTCTTTGTCTCCAGGGACGAGCCCCAGCCCAAACGCAGAGACAGACAAATTCAGAAAGTCACCAACGCCACACGGGCCTTCATCTTCACCAACATCCTCCTTGTTGGCTTTGGCATCACCTGCCTAATTCCCAACCTCCCTCTTCAGGTGTGTGTTACATATGGAATTAATCATGCAATGTGATGAATATTACTGGTTATTCTGTGCATGTATTTGCATAGTGTGCACAGTATTCATAGTACATATTGCAGCAATATTAAGAGTAGTATGCTAGCATGCTATTTTGTTTATGTGCAGAAGGCGGCTATTGCTAAATTTGGAATAGCATACTACTCTTAATATTTCATCCATATAGAGTAGTATGCAAGTATACCATATAGCAGAAATAGTAAGACCAGTATGTACACACAGAAAAAACCACTTGCTTTTGGTACCTTGAGTGTCTGCTTAGTTGTACAGCATCTCCCCCCAGTGGCCTAATTATTAATCACCTTCTAATTTTACCTTAAGAAAAATGTTTTTAATGTTTGATTTTGTGATTTAACCTTATGTCATCTTTCTCCAGATGCTCTCGTTTGTCCTTCACACCATCGTCAGAGGCTTTATCCACTCCGCCATCGGTGGACTTTACGCCGCCGTGTGAGTTTATCAATATTATCTGTAAAACATTATTAAATACCGCTTGTGATCATCATTTTTGTCAGTAATAACTGCATTTAAATCATATAATATGATAACAAATAATCTGTTTGTGCGTCTGCAGGTACCCATCATCTCAGTTCGGCAGTCTGACAGGAATGCAGTCACTGGTTAGCGCTGTGTTCGCTCTGCTGCAGCAGCCTTTGTTCATGGCCATGATGGGACCACTGAAGGGAGACCCACTCTGGGTATGACACACACAACAGAGAGCTTTAGTAATACTAAATGGATTAAATGCCCATTAGGCATGTTTTGACCTCCTCTTTATGTTTTTTCTGGTGTAGGTGAATGTTGGTCTGCTGGCTGTCAGCATGCTGGGCTTCCTGTTACCACTCTACCTGCTGTACTTCAGGAGAACCCTGCACAAAAAGAGGAAGGAGAAAGAAAACAATGCGAAAATCTATCTCAAAATTAACGGCACTGACGTACCAGAGGCATTTGTATAAAGAAAGCAGATAAAGGGAAAAACAAAGGCATGAGAGAATCATCATAGCTACACAAAAACACAAACGCAGAGACAATTAAATACGATCGTGCCTCTTTCTTAGAGGTTTACGAAGTAACTCAATGGACGAAAAAAGGAATGAGAAAGACAGAAAGCAACGCTCTTCTTTGCCATTTTATTTTCATTTACACAGATATTTTATATTACGCATTTGCACATGTGATAAAGTTTCAACCCTGACTGTTTCTCCATAAAACCAGGGGCATTTCAGTATACAGCATGACTTTTTTAATATACACTGTTTATGCCAACTGGACGTTTTTGAGCCAGCCTGGCCTCCACAGACAGTGTAATGATGCCAGTTGGCTGTCTTGGCCAGGAACGCCCAAAACACCCCTATTCATTAAACCACACTTCACAAGGGATTTCATTGTAAACCATTATAGCCCCAGTTTTCACTGTAATAGTTGTGGTGCAATGCAATTGTATTCACTAAAGACCACATTTTTAATTTTCATGCTTTTTACATTTTTCTATGAAATAATGTTGTATTTATGAAAAAGATCTGTGATCTCTTTTGATCATAGGTTCTTTATGAAAGCCACAATTTGTGCATTTCAGTTTGTATATGTTTTTACACTACATGCGCATGAGATGCATATATAAAAGAGGCTGAAATGCTTCTGATCTGCGAGGTGATGGCTGAAAGCTGAGGCGCAGATGTCAGGGCAACAGCAGCACTTTTAACACATGTCCCATAACCCCCCCTCATGACCCATAATTTCCTTTTTCTGTCTTTCTTTCACTAACAATCTGCGATATTTCAAGTCGAGTGTGTTAAGAGTCATTTGTGTCACTGATCGTAAGATCAAGTTATAATGGACCTCTGAAGTAAAATATTATATAGAAAGAACAACTTAACTCACAAATGTGCCTTTTGTGCAGTTTACAGTGAAGTTAGCGATGCTGATGATAGCTGATAGGAGGACTGGAGCCATGGATACTGTGGAAATGTTTTGGTATTGTGTGTAATGTATTTATTTCCTTAAAATCTAACGGACCATATGGACAATGCACCCTTATTTGCAAAGGTTTTTATATAAACTTACATCTCAGTGTTTCAGCAGCTGTTTGTTTGTTTGTGTGTTTTTTCAAAAACCTTCATGTATTGTTCTATATGGCATTATTGCTGAGGACTATATATTCAATAAAATTTGTAATCATTGCTCATTTTTGTCATGTATTATTTTACTTACTAGTATAGTGTCGGTTACATTCGTTGTAGGATTAAATGTATTTTTGAAAAGCATAATCAGTTAAGAAAAAGATTTAGCTGTTTTTTTCTGATGAAACTGTTAGTGTCATCTGATATTACCCAGGGTCTTTAAAACCAGTGGAAAATAATGCAAAACAAAACAAAACCAAAACAAAGATTTAAGTTTGTTTTCTTATAATGGGAATCATGAGATTGTGATTATTTCATAGACAGGCCTAGTTTTAACAGTAACAAATGAAAACCTGCATATTAAAAAATATATTTTATTTTGGCTTTGCAACAATGAGCAATTAAATGAAAAGTATTTAGTTATTTAAATTACTTAAAATATTATTTAATCTGAATACTTCATTTGTAATATCACACTTATCTAACATTGTTTAACAAATCAAAATAAAACATCAGAAATCTCAAGAATAACTGATTGATTGAACAGACCTAACAGTAAGAGATAAAAAAACAAATCTGCTTATTTTGTGGGAAAAAAATGGCTAATATTTAATTTGGGGTTTAGTACACAAGTAAATTATTTGTGTTTTTAAATATTTTATTTAATGTGAATATTTTCTTTTGTCTTATCCCACTTAATTTTATCACATATTAATGGGTCTTTAAAAATGTAATATTTATATAAGAAACTTTGAATGACATAAGCTGATTATTAATTAGCCCACATTAGAAATCAGATCTAAAATGCACTATACATAATCAGATTTCTAGTCTATTGCACAAATACATCTGGCTTTGAAATATACATACACTTTGAATGGGAGACACTGTATTTAATGTGCTTTGATGGAGGACGGATCATACTGTAACTACATGAAAATAATCGGATGGTGGGATCTGTCTCCAGATGTGCTATAAATAGACTGCACCAGTTTATGGTTACATAATTTGTGACAGATTATAATTTGACTGATATACAGAGAGCTATGCGACCACCAGTTGTTACAGCACACAAGCGACCACCTCAGACCATCCATCGACGGTCGTCCCCGTGTTTTTTTTTTTTTTTTTAAAGCATTAAGTCTGACCACGATCACCGAGACGATCACCCCCCTCCTCAACATCATCGCCATGACGTCATCACTCCTATGTCACAGCATCAGGGCTTGTCGTTAACGCCCCCCTCGGCCCTGATCAGGAAGTGAATCTGTGGGAAATAGAAAAACGGTCCCTAGAATGACATAGAAGCGGGTGAGGTGGGGTAGACCGAGACACCGGGACTAACGCAGGACTCGACACCTATTTGGATTCCTCCAGGTGCAAAACCACGTTATCTTTGTAAGGCATAAAGCACAGGAGAAAATGCTGATTAAAGAATTGTAAGTACAGCGTTATTTTTTGATCTGATTGTGATGGGAGCATCCTCTGTGTGTCCGTGCAGAGCAGGTACCAGAGGCCATGGCGACATTGTAAACTTGACTTTCTGACAGTTCACATTTATATACATATTTTTCAAGCATTTAATAGACAAACGGCTTTGGTGCATATTTATCAATTTACCTTATGCGTGTTAAAAACGTTTTGATTGGTGCAATTTTTACGTTAACGTTACCTCTGAATATAAATATTTTTTATTCAACTAAACGCTTTTGAGTGGGTGTTTTGGCAGAGATATCTCATCAACCGAGTTTAATTGTCTCTTCATTGTGTTATTGATACGCTCGTGAAGGTGAAGCACACCGCGTTCCGATATTAAATGGCGCCTGTGTATTAATATTAATACTTTCAGAAACATCCCGTTCATTCATCGCCATGTGGCCATGAGACTGGCTATATTCACATTTTAGTTAAACCGCTCTTTTCAGAACTGGATCCGTTCACCTTGCGCACGTTTCATTGAACTTGATAATATACTCCCCCCGTCAGTCACCTTTGAAATATTAATAACCTTTCTTTGCCCACAAACACACAGGACACCGTCAGAAAGGTCATGAAACCATATGAGGCTTTCTATTCATCTCCAAACAGAGCAGAAAATATTATAGTCCTATAGGTGAAAAAAAAAAATCTTTATTTAGATGTGGTTTTTTAATGATAATGAGTTTTTAAAATTACTTTAGAATAATTTCTGTTAGTAATTTCAAGCAGCTCAAATCGTCTTTTGGCGCCCCTATCGTCAAACTACGGCAAAGACGATTTCAACAAACACTAGCGATAAGGTGTAAAAGCACTCTAATAAAGTGAAACATATGTCAGTAGCCCATGTGACAATTGTTTTGATGATTTAGCACGCGATACAGAAAGCTAATATTCGCGTGCGTTACATTTAGCGCACTCGTTAAACTTCTTTGGTTACCGTGTAGCTACACTTAAGGCACTTGGTTAGACTGGGACACCAGTTAACAGGCAAACCTTAATTTTTTTCCTCATTTGTCCTCCAGAAATACCTATTTCTCTTTAATTACGCTGTCCAGGTGTTCTTTCGTGCAGGAACGCGCGCGCGCACATATCTTCTGAATGACTCAGCCACGAGCTGTATCTCTTCAACGCGTCGCGAACCTGTTAGCGATCATGTGCTTACGCTCCGACGTCATGGAGATTTTAAGGAGTAGAGAGGGTGTCCCTGATGCAGCATAACGTAGATCATGAATTTAAATAAAAACATGTTAATCTTCATATTTTAGAAACTAGCCTACTGCAATAATCAAATGGCACATTTTGAAGAGGATCAGGTTCTATTGGCTCTAAGGTGGATGCTCCTACACCTCAGGGTTTGCTGTCTGTGCTTTCACTAATGCACTAAAAATAACTTTAGACACTAAAAATACCCTTGGGTAAAGAATTAGACCTTTAAGGGGAATTGAAATGTGGTTTGAGTTTCAGTTTTGATAAGTTGTATGTAATTAACATTAAACTTCAGGTGCCATGTTCATTTATTATTTAAATTAGTGAGGGCAAAGGGTGTATAAAAACGGTAGTGAAATGAGATTGATATAAAAACTTAAATCTTGATGTTTATAATAAAAAATCCATGGACATTATGCATTAAACTGTCTAGATTTTTGTGCTTTTATTAGACATGAGTAGTCTACTTATCGTAGGCTATATACGTGACCTCTTGTTCTGAGTGTCTCTTTCTCACTGCTCTGGTGACACTTTCCTGTGATCTAGCTCACATCCAGGATCCAGACAGTGTCTGCTGGGTCTCTTGCGTATCTTAATTGCCATAAAGACCATTTTAGTCACACTTGCCTCAATGTCATTTTAATTTTACAGTCTATATGGGTGCTTCTTACACTTCTGGCCTGTGGAATTTTGGAAAATAATCTCTTGCTAGTTTATTTAATTTGTCTCTCTAACAATAACAATTCTGTCATTTTGTCTTTTTTTCCCCCCTGAAAATTAATTTGAAATATGTTTGGAATAAAATGGTCAACTAATTTGTTAGCTACATTTTATGTATCCTAAATACACACAATTAAATAATATTTTTACACTTTTGGTGTTATTCAACTAAATTATAGAGTGATCGAAAGCTCCATTTATAAAAATATCTTTATATTTACCAGTTTTCTTCACACATCATGTCTCATCAACTTGTAAAAACTTCTTTTTTTTTTTTTTACCAAATATTGGCTGTGGTAGAAATGATGACAAAACTGACTGGACAATTTTAATTTGTGTAAACATATTTTTCACAGAATAAATATTGAAATGGTTTATGATTATTTAATTTCAGAATTAAAAGTCTGGCTTTAGGACAAGGGTAACATAAAATCTATAAATAAAACACAGTAGAAAAGTAAAAAAAAAATGCAACCTTCATATATAAAAGAAAATAAAATCACAAAAACATTAAACATAATATGTAAAATGTCACATTATGTCTTAATCTCTAGACCGCAGTAGCATAAAATAAAATAGCGACAGTGACCTTTTAGCTGAATATTGAATTTCAGAATCTATTTGTAAACTTGATTGTCTTGTTACCGAAACAATAAGTAAAGCCTTTCTTATACAGCGAAATGCAGCCATGCGGGCAAAGGCATTTATAATGCAGAAAGTAGCCTGGGTGTCATGGAGGCAGAGTACATGAGACACCAAATCCAGCATGGTGACCGATAGTCCCTGTTCAGGACACAGGCAGCACTTAGGAGGGCAAGGTGACTCCTGCTATTAGCAGATGCTAACAGCAAACAGTAAAACACACATGTGCGACCATGGCGTTTGATAAATAGTGAGACTTCCCACTGAGTTTATGAAGCATCTGATATATGGCGAGGACAGAAATTCCCTCAAGCGCAATATAGGACTAGAAGGACTGCAAAACCATGTTCATAATCAGTATTTTTGACTTGTTTTCTAGTAAAAATATCAGAACTAACCACTTATTCTCATTAAAGCATGGACTTCTTTGTCAACGATCTTGTCAGACTTTAAAGGTGAACCTGGTCCTTGACTTCCTGACAAGCTCATGCTTCATGTCAGAGAAGCCCTCATAAGTCAGACGTAGACAGTCCTGAGGTGCGTGTGTGTGTGTGTTCATGTCATAAGGCAGATAATGAGAGAGCTGTGCTGGAATGGAGTGCAGTAGTGGTATTGTCTTACTCCTGAGAAGTATTGATTATATATGCGAGCTGCAGAGTCTGGTACGCTGCCAACTACAGAAACAGTACACAGACATGTGCTTGACAAGGAATAGCTTTTATAGGTTTGCTAATATGAACAGATTCATTTTGTATTTTGATACTTTAAGCCACTAAATGTAACATGTATTGAAGCGACAAAGCCAAGAAGGTCCTGATGCAGAGGTTGTGTTATAGTTTCTCTATCATTTCTGTAAATGCTAATAAATGCAGAGATGGAATTATAAGTTTTATAGTATAATTTTTTAAATCTTAGGTTACTTATGCTGGTTTAAAATACAGTATATATATATATATATATATATATATATATATATATATATATATATATATATATATATATATATATATTAAAATATGTATTTTACATATATATTTTATATAAACAAATTATACACACACATATGTATACATACATATGAAATCTGTTTTTGCAAATAAACTCTTTATATGTGTATATATATACACACACACACACACACACACACATATGTATGTGTATATATATATATTTACACGTGTGTGTGTGTGTGTATACATATATATATATATATATATATGTGTGTGTGTGTGTGTGTGTGTGTGTGTGTGTTTTGAACACACACTGTTCAAAACTTTGGGGTCAGTAAGGTTTTGTAAAATAAATAATACTTTTATTCAGCAAAATAAATTGATTAAAGATAACAGTAAAAATAGAATGTTACAAAATTTCTATTTCAAATAAATTTTGTTATTTAGATTTTTTATTCATCTATAAATCCTGGAGAAAAAAACAGCACAAATGTTTTTAACATTGATAATTAATTATTAATTAACAATAATAAATTGAAATTTTAAATATAACAGAAAACATATTTAAAAATTTTAATACTTTTTCACAATATCACAGTTTTGACCATATTTGTATTAAATAAATGCAGCCATTAAAAAAAAAATTCACCGGTAGTGGCATGTTGTGGTTATATTTATGAAATAGTGGGTGAAGAAAAATCTTCCTTTGTGGAGTTTTAGAAACATGATGGTAATATCTATAATGATACAGCAAACATGCTTATTACTTGGTAGATTTTAAATAATTTGTTTTTCTTGTTCTCTTGCAGTAGAGTGATCCTACCAATTTCTGTGGAGGAGGTAAGTGCAAAATGAGTGTGTGTGTGTTCGTGAAAGTGTGATTGTGTACAGCAAGCAGTGAACACTGGTAATGACACTGAGCCCAAACATTGTTTTGGTATGTGTGTGCGGCGTCAATCGCTGATTTGCATGTGTTGAGTTCGGATGACTCAGTCTTAGCTGGTTTTGACAGCAGAGGAGTCACGATGTAGTTTCGTGATGCACTCCATGTGCACTAAGCCACAGATCTGCACACCACTCTGTCATTCAGTCACTTATGACTCAGTTATCTCAGCAAGAGGATGAATTTTTCTCCTCTCATGCTGTTTGATCTCATACAGCCCGTGCAGAAACACTAATGCATCATTTCTCTCAGTATGCGCCAATATTAATAGCTGTGCTTTTGGCCTTGTCAGCAGTTCTCACATCTTTGCTTCCTCTCTGTCTCTGATTCTTTCCTCTGGCCCCATTCAGACTGAGCATTCCCTGTGTCTCCCAATCTCCTCATTTCCCATGATCCTCTAGCGTGTAATTCTATTCAGTGATCTGGTCGTGAATATCTAACGAGTTACCTGATACCTCCTCCTTCTGCTTCTCTTTCTCTTAGCTCTTCTCGTTGTCTATAGGCTCAAGCACTTGTGATCTGTAAAGAAACAGTCGATATGGCTGGTAACTATACTCTCATTCTGGCGTAATAATCAAGGAACTTTGCTGGCGTATCATGGGTGCAGCAGGCGCAATGATATTACGCAGCGCCTGAAAGTAGTCCCCAGCTATATCATAGCTAGTTACCTAGCTGGGGACTACTTTCAGGCGCTGCGTAATATCATTGCGCCTGCTGCAATAGGAAAAAATATCGAAACTCTTTGGTCATTTTTGAGCGTGATGCTAACGGTCTAATCCGATTCAATGATCTATGCTAAGCTAAGTTAAAGTGGTACCGCCAGACCCGGAGATCGGCTGAATGGATTTTAAAACGGTAAAACTCAACTGTTTAACTCAAGGGGGAGTGTTCCTTTAAAGTTAAAATGCCTTGATGGATTTGTTTCTTACAAACATGCAGCTTTTTACTTCACAAGACATTAATGATAGACTGGAGTCATGTGGATTACTTTTGGATTATTGTGATGTTTTCATCAGCTCTGTTGGCACCATCCACTTGTGAGCAAGTGATGGCCTGTGTGGGATCTGCCCTGGGGGACAAACCCTTATCTGGGCCAAATTATGCAAATTAAAGGGCTGCTTCCACCTTGTGAGGCCCCTCTTTTCATCTGCACTCATTTTTACATACCTCAGCATATTCTTCAAAAAAGTACTCTCAGCCAAGATCCATTTGGATAATAGTCTAATCAGTTCTGTCACATAAAATATGTCTAGGACGAGACATTTTAACATAAGCCCTTCCAGTCAGGTCAGAGTTTCCTCCTAGCACCCAGTGGGAATTTAAAAGGTTAGAAAGGAGCTTTTGCATTGCCTTGCATTGTATTGTATTCATTAAGACAGCACAATTAAATGGATGTTGAGCAGATTAGATTTAAATTGAGTTGAATGAACCAAGGGTGGGTGAACATATCTACTTTCATCATCATTATTGATTAGTGTATTTTCAGAGTAATGATCCTTATTGTTGAAACGCTGTCATTAACATAAAGGGATCACAGATAAATTATGATTGGCTGCTTCGGTGCCCATTCCTGGAAAGTAGACATTTAAAGAAAGCCACTTTATTTATAAAGGTTGATCTATAATTCATAGAGGCTTACTTTGTTCTTGCCCAGATGAATATGTAGATCTTGAAAAGTATAGTTTCACTGCAGTATTTGTAAATGTTGTGTAATCTGTGAAATTTTCTTATAAACCTAATGTAACCTAATGTGATTAAGCAATGTCACATGAGCAAGAGTGTTGTTGTTTCAGCAAGACTGTAATTACAGTATTGATTATAATTTCAACAGTTCAATAAAAAAGAAGCTAATATCAACTTTCATTTAATTGTGGAAGTAAGCTATTTCCTGTCAGTGCTTAACATTTAATTCAAGACTTAGCTATTATATGTAAACAATTAGAATAACAGTGCGGTAAACCTTTATGATTATGATAAGAAAATAATATGATAATAAACATTACTTAACTATATTATTGTACACCAAAAATAACTGGAATCCCCCGACACTAGAAGCCTTGCATATTGTAGGTGAAAAGGTCCGCAACTTCTCTCTAAAATAAAGTGGATTGAGTAACTTTTCGACACAATATTGTCAGTTACTTATATACGTCAGTGTAACAGTCCCAAACAAAGTCAAAGCAGAAGCATTGCAAATCCCAGAGTAACATGCATCAGTGTGTTTCGTTCCCGAATGAATTTTAAAATGAGTCGGTTGAGTGAATGATTCAGTGACTCACTCACTTTTTTCATTGCTGAATGAATTAAAGTTTTGAATCAATACTTTGACTGAATGATTCAAACCCACACATAAAGACAGTCATTTATATTGTTGACTATAAGATTGCTTGAGGAGTAAATTAAGTCTTGAATGAAATCTTGAATCCATATTTCAAAAACATGAAATCATGATATGATACATCAGTTCCTCTCATTGCAAAGTTTGGCCCTCTGTGCCTCCCATTTTCACACAACTCCCAGAATCACCACTGGTCATTAGTCTTAATGTTTTCAGATACGAATAAATAATGACAATCGGCTTTCTTTTGAGTGCTGAGAGCAGAGAGCAGCTCTTGTCAGATAAGCTCAGATGAATTAATGCCCTGATCCTTCATCTGCTTTCAGGAGCCTTAAAGACACATTTTATTTGGCGGATGTTGTTTAAAACACGAGGGCAAAATGCTATTCCTGGAGTCATTCATTCAGCAGGGAATGATGGATTAAGAAAGCTTACTTGCTTAAGGGCAGCTGGGCAATTTAGGCCCCCTTATGACACTCCCTTATTTCTACCCTTCTTCCTCTTCTTGTTTATAATCATACACACACAAACACCATAAGTTGTCTGTCATTGTAGACTGGCTCTGCGTATGAGATATCCTTTCTCTCTGTTAGCCTGTCGATTAGTCTGAGCTCACATCTTTTAGTCTGTCCATCCCCATCAGTGACCTATAACCAGGGCTTAACCACACTCTCATATAGCCTACACACATCACATGCTGATCATTCAAAAAGATTACAGTTTTATGCAATGCCACTTTAAAAATATATATATGTCACACTAATACAAACAAATAGCACATCCACTGCAGACGAAATCCTGTCGGATGCTGTGTGTGTGTGGGGTCTGCAGAGAGAGTGGGACGAAAATGTGCGATGTAGGTTGGATTTTCATAGAGTGCTGCAAAATGACGCATTCTGCTACTGGCCTATGATTGGCTGAGAGGACAGAGGAAATCTCTGATTGGCAGAGGAATAATGGCACAGCATGTAGATACAGAACCACACGCATAGTCCCACACACTACACAGGAAGCATGAAATATCTCCATCCATCTATATATCAATGTATTTATATATACAACTATGTATGTATCTGTCTATCTGTGGAGTGTGTCACCTCACTCTCCTCCCTCTCTTTCTTTTTCTCCCCTTTTGTCCTCTATCTGTCATTCTCTGGTGCCAACTGGTATACATAGGCAGTCTGCTTTGTGTCGTCATTCTTCTTTTCTCTCACTCTCACTCTCTCACATACACACACTTATGTGTGATGGATGGTGTGTTTAGGGATGAATGCTCACATTTAAACAGTCGGGCTGTTTCTAGGTAAGATTCTGGAGGTGTTTTAGCTTGAGTCTTTGCTGTTAGCTCAGCTTAGACTATGAGTAGAGGCTGCTGACAGTGAAGGCATGTCAGGAGGACACTAAATCTCTTAGTCTAACACACTCGATCTGCACTCTTACTGGCATTGATGGTTGCATGAAGAACCATGTTCTTTATAGTGGAAAAAGTTATTTTCGTTTTTAAAATGTTTCAGGAAAAAAGGTTTATTTAAGAACTGTTTACTGAATTGTTCTTTGGGAAACATGGTTCTTCCATTGCATCGCTGAGAAAACACAACGTAATACAACTCAACAATATCTGCTGGTTTTCTCTTTTTATATTGTCATGCCCATTCAAACATAGCCGGGGGCATATGCTAAATATATATTGTGGATGTTTTTTTAATTTTTTGTAATTTGTTTATTTTTATTATTGTAGGGTTATATAAAAAAATCTAAATTGCTTTAGCGAGGTCTAAATGTCCATTCAGTTGCATTCTTTGCAGATCATCCTTTTAATATGAAAATTGTCATCATTAGTAGATAATAATCGGAACTTCAACAACACCTTGTAATATGGAAAATCAGTCATTAGGCTAATGATACGATACTAACACAAAACATGTTTCAATTCAATACAGGCATCACTAAAATGATCATTTGTCGTTCAGAAAGTGAGCGAGATGTTGATTCATTACCCACACTTCAGTGTTGGATTTGACAGATTCAAACCGCTAACTGAAATCTTTGAACTATTCATTAAAAAATGTATCAAAGGGCTAATTCATTCGGGACTACACTGTATATGGATTAAATAAAAATAACCAATTCATAAGTGCCATTTGTTCAGGAATCAGACTAAACTGTTCTCATGTTTATTGTTGCATGCAGCACTCTAGGATTGAAAAGAAAGACTTCTCATATTTGAATACAGACATGCTTGTATGATTGTGGAATGTTGTTCTGTGTGTCTCACAGTATCAGGTCGGGCAGCTGTACTCAGTAGCGGAGGCCAGTAAGAACGAGACGGGTGGAGGAGAGGGTGTGGAGGTGTTGAAGAATGAACCCTATGAGAAGGATGGAGAGAAGGGACAGTACACACACAAAATCTATCACCTGCAGAGGTACTCACACTTACACAAACCCACAGACACATGAATGTTTTAATAAAGTGTGCTAGTGCTGAATTAATGTTAAAATTCAAAATAGTGCACTAAAAATAGGTTTGTCATTTACACATCCTCAAGTCATTCTAAACCAGTATGACTTCTGTCTTCCACAAATAAAGAAGTTTAGCAGAATGTCCTGGTTATAATTTTCCATAAAATTAACTGCTGAGCTCAAAAAGCACCATTAAAAATGGTCTATTGCAGGGGTAGTTAACTCCGGTCCTGGAGAGCCGCAACCCTGCAGAGTTCAGCTCCAACCCTAATTAAAAGTCATCTACCTGTAGCTTTCTTATAACTCTTCAGACCTTGATTAGCTTGATCAGGTGTGTTTGATTAGGGTTGAAGCAAAACTCTGCAGGGCTGTGGCTCTCCAGGACTGACGTTCACCCCCTCTGGTCTATTGTGTGTTCCTCACATAAAACTATCAAATGATATGGATATGAGTGATTTGGACAACTTTGATGCACTTTTATGATGCTGTTTTGACATTTTTGTGCTAGACTTTAAGGTGAAAGGGTGCATTTTAAGTCAAAAGAAATGTAAAAATAATGAATGTTTTGAAACAGATTTCCAAAATAACTCTCTTGTCTGTTATTGGTCAGACAAATAGATAACCCCGCCCCAAACTCACACCATTGGTTGAGCCACTGTTGCTATGCTGAACTGGTTAAATTGCTCAAACAAACAGAGTAAAGTTTAGGAGAAAGTATTTAAAAACAACAACAACAAACAAAAACAACAACACATTTCTGTTTATTTTGTCTATAGTTGACTAATCATTCGCATTCTTGCTTTTTCAGTAAAGTCCCGTCTTTTGTACGAATGCTTGCACCAGCATCAGCACTGAACATTCATGAGAAAGCTTGGAATGCCTACCCATACTGCCGCACAGGTAACACACACACACACACACACACACACACACACACACACACACACACACACAAATCAGAAGACACACAAATTTCTTCACATGTTCTTTATGTTCCTCTTGCATTTTTATTATTATGTTCCTGTCTCTTACTCTGTCACTGTGTTTGCGGGCACTGAATAATTCACTGTTTGAGCTGAGCAGGAGTGGAGTTACAGCACAGGAAACTGAGATTATACTGACACATTCCCTTCACATCATTCTCACAGCCGTATAGACGACAGATTTCCCATTCTCTGAAGTCTGTTATCAAGATATATCAAAATCTCACTGCAGTGCTTAAAACAAACTGAAGTCTACAGTTTAGTTTTTGAATAAATGTAAAAAGTTGATATGGCAAGTATTTAGCTGTACTGAATTTAAATTATTTAATAATATAAATATTGAATAACAAAATGATTTGTCTGAGATTATTTGCCTACTGTCAGCAAGCTGCTTGAATAAAAATAAATGTTTTGCACGATTTGTCCAAGTTAAGGTGTCTACAGATACAGTAACATTGTAGTGCTTTACAGGTATTCAATTAAGAGCCAAGAGCTCTTGCTTCTACAGTTCCTTCACAGGAAAAGGTCCAAACATCTGTTTCAAGCGTCAATATGGATTTTTGTATTCATTGCAAATGACAAAATTTGGAAGCCTAATTTTACCTTACCTTGTAAAATGAATAAATAATAGATTTTAACATTGCAATGAAATTATTGTTTTCTTCTGTACTGTGGTGTACATAGGACTGTAACAGATTATTGAAAAATAAAATAATCCATCAATTGCTGATTGGATTTTAGGTTGTGGGAGTTTGTGGGGTTGATTGTGGATGTAATGTGGAGTCATGTGAAAACGGAGTTGAGGATCCAAATGCAGCTTTATTAAGATCTTAGTCAGAGAGGCAGGGTCAAACACCAGCAAAGCAGTAATATCCAAGACAAATCCAAAAGAGTAATCCAATAAACAGGCAATGGTCAGGGCAGGCAGCAAACAAATTATTATTATTTTTTTTCTTGTTGGATGTTGTGTGGCTGTTGCATGTTTACTGATGTTTACTGCTGTCTACATAAAGAATTGCCTTTTTAAGGACAATAAAGTTAACCTACCTAAACAATCAAAAACAAGGAAACAGTCCAAGATCAAAAACACTGAAGGCAAGGAAACTAGGAAAACTCTGAGAACGAGGAAACTTGGAAAACACAAAGAAACTAGTAAACATTACAGGCTATCAATCATCAGCAGTGTAACATTGTGTGTGTGTCATTATAGTGTGTGACTGATGAGGTGATTAGAGACAGATGACTGCAATTGGTGACTGCTGATGTGTCCGGGCAAAGTATTATGGGAAATCGAGTCCTGGGTGAAGTGGCAAGAGTCTGGAATGGAGTTCCCTCTAGCGAAGCTCACGGGCACTCCACATAGAAATGAGGACAGTGGAGGGACAGATTTAATAAACTTCTAAAGATTAAATAATTGAAGTCGAGATTGAGTTATGACATTTTGATCAAAAATTACAATGTCATATTTAAATATTAACAATAATAAAGCATGCATAGATGAATAATTCACAATAAGATAAATAACATGCATTTCAGAAATAGATGGGGTGAATTTACATTTAATTTCATGCTGACTTTAAGTCAGTCTGTTTTCAAATATTGAATAACAAATATAGAATCATTGACATTTTCCTGAAAAACAGCATTCGATTTAAACGACATCTTTAAGCGTTTAATAGAGTTGCATGAAGTGAACAGAATTCATTACTGAGCTGATTTATTGTTTCACACCTTTGCGACTATGAAACCTACAAAGCTTATCGTTGTACTATGAGAATTTATGAGTAATGATTCACGGTCTGAATAAAACTAATGTTGAGTTTGAATATTATAAATATTATTTCAGTATGTTTACGTCCAGACTAATATGGGCTAAAATGACATTTAAATGTAATTAGAAATTGTCTTAAATGAGATGTGATGTATTTTTAAACAAATGATCTAATTCATATTTTATTATCCCTTTTCCCCATGTTGTCTGTCCTGCATCACCCTTCAGTAATTACTGTAAGTATACAATCTTTGCAAGTACAAAAATTTGTCATATGAATGAACAAACATGTTGAACGTGTAGATGTACAACACAAGCACATACAAACACTCACTCTTTAAGTGAAAGAGGAGACAGTAACTTTAGCTGGAGTGAAAGGAGAGAGGACAGATGTCACTGTGAAGTCTGTCCATCAGTTATGGTTTATCAGTTTGTTCATTGATTATCTGTCTTTTTAGAATGAGTATATGAAAGAAAACTTCCTCATCAAAATTGAGACGTGGCACAAACCCGACATGGGACAGCAGGATAATGTGAGTATAGTAGTAGATAATTTGTGTGTGAACTGTGAACTCCACAATTTTGTGTCAAACCTGACAATTATCTTCTCAAGCATGATAGTTTTGTTCTTCTTTACAGGTTCACGGTCTAGACCCAGACACCTGGAAGAAGGTGGAGGTGGTGTACATAGACATTGCAGACCGGAGTCAGGTGGAGCCAAAGGTGAGCTTTACTTGGATAAAATAGCTACCTTTTCCAGTTACTTTCTAATCCGATCAGTACTATCTCTCTGCTGTAGGACTATAAACCAGATGAAGACCCCACTAAGTTTAAGTCTGTAAAGACTGGAAGAGGGCCGCTCGGTCCAGATTGGAAGGTGATACATTTTAAAGCACATCTAATGGCTGTGTGCTTGTATAAAATTTGAGTAAATGTAGTAAGTGCTTGCTTGATGTATGAGTGGGAAGCTTATTAATGGCAATTGATATCCAAATGCTTAATGGATTTTGGGTCTGTGTAGAAAGAGCTACCTAAAAGGACAGACTGCCCACACATGTGTGCCTACAAACTGGTTACTGTCAAGTTCAAGTGGTGGGGCCTGCAAAACAAAGTGGAAAACTTTATTCAAAAGGTCAGTGTGATTGATTAAAGAGTTTATTAAAGTTACCATGAAATAAACATTTTGACCATATTTAGTGCATGTTCTTGGACTGATTGTCTATGATTCATCTGTGCAAGATAAAGGTTTACTGAGAGGACTTTTGGCCTCCTGTCATAAATGCTTTGCTGGGAAAGGCTGCAATTTTTGCTCCGACTCAAATTGATTTAGTTATTTCTTATAGTCAAAAACCAAAACCTGTTATCAAAGAATCCTGAAAAAAATCGTGTCACGGTCTTCGCATAAATTTTAGACGGCACAATTATCCAGTTTATTGAGCACCACATCAAGATAATCTTCCTTCAGATATTCTGAAGGATAATGTGACACTGAAGAATGGATTTTTACTGTATTTTTTACTGAATGAAGAATTTCTACTGTATTTTGATCAAAGAAATGCAGCCTTGTGATGTAAAATCTTATCAACCACAAAGTTTTAAATAGTCTGAAGTCTGACTAAATTCTCTTTTTTTTTCTACACATAGACAAATGCCATCAGAAGGTTACAGTTACCATTAACTGATATAAACTGCATGTCGTCCAATTCCTGATAAATTTAAGTTCCATCCTAATTTTTTATTATGTAAATAAAATCAGTTTAAAATTCACCTTCCAAAATGAATTGTGTACCTCTTTCTCCCTTGAACAGCAAGAGAAGCGCTTGTTCACTAATTTCCACCGGCAGCTGTTCTGTTGGATTGATAAATGGATCGAGCTGAACATGGACGACATCCGCAGAATGGAGGACGAGACCAGGAGGGAACTGGATGAGGTCAGATGAGATGCCCTCCAGCAAATTTACATTTACCCTGGTTTTGTCCACTTTAAATAATTTCTCATCTCTGTTGTTCAGTTTGAACCAGCCTTTATATGATAATGATGATTTTAGCCAGTTCAGCCAAACAAACTAATTGCTCAGAGATATTTCGTTGTAGTAGTATTTACAAACAGCTGAATTCTTTTGTTGCGAGATTGAGATTTTGTTTGTGTTTGTCTGGTGTTTTGAGTGTCGGCTTAGGCCTGCCACAAATTTTCCCAGCACACAAACAATTACAAGTGACAAGGCAAATGAATAATTGAATGTAGCCCATAATGAGGTCCAGTCACTGCGAACAAAAGGGGCAGCAGAGCGGAGCAGGTCACAGTTCAGCGCTCTCAGGTGCCGTTCAGGGAATGAGTGACATCATGTACTGGCGGGATCCCCCGTTTCACATACTTTACAGGACTATCCCAGACTCCCACAAGTGATCTGTAATACCAGAGGATAGGACAAAATCAGGATAAGTCCTTCTTGAATCACATTATGCCTGTTCTTCTTCCACAGGGAGCTATTCACTTTATGTACACATGCATGTTTTTCCCTTGCTGTCTTTCAGATGAGAGTGAAGGATCCAGTGAAAGGCATGGTGGCTCTTGAAGACTGAGGCTGCTCTGTGTTCCTGGATGCTGCTCTTCATGAAGGTAATTCATGAGCTTTAGCACCCCCTAACGTCATTTATCTAAAACAGCAAGTGAGAACTTCAAAAATGATTGAATATTTCCTAGTACTCATGAGTTTCCATGTATTCAATATATGGGTTACTATGTTGGGAGTACAGTATGCATAGAATACTAAACTTGAACTTTCAGTGCCATTGTGATGAATGAAACAGATGTAATTGTAGCCACCATCTTTTTTAACCACAATCTCTATGTTGACTCACTGTTTGAGTAGACTGCCAAAAATGAAAAAAAGTCTCTTGTGCTTACCAAGTTTGCAATACAGTCAAAACAGCAATATGGAATATTATTATCAGTTAACAGTTAATAGTACTGGACATTATTCAATCAGTAGCGTGTTAGTAATCTATTTTGAACATAACTGTGGAGTTTAACCTTTAAAGTAATTGAATATTCTTGTTCTCTCTGTCATGTCATTTCCTGTGAGTATTTCTCAGATCAGACCTGAACTACTGGAGACCAGCAGCATCACTCCCCTCAATCAAATCAAAGCAACATGTCTTTTTAATCGTAATCAAAGTCCTTCATCCAGCCCTTTTGGTGGTTGTTTGTCCTGAGCATCCTTCATATCCTCTCAGTCTGACAGTGGAGCACATTGACTTGTTACATAGACTATTATACCGGTTCTAATGTCATGCCCAGTTTATGAAGTCTACCTACTTAAACAAATACAGGGACGATCAGCAGTTCGTCATTTATGATGTCAGATCATTACCTTAATGAATGGAGCTCGGCAGAATTGTGTTTTAAGATGAGTTTAATGTAAAGCAGATGATATTTGTGTGTATATATATATTCGGAAGATCTATTGGCAGTGGAATTATTGTGACAGATGTATAGACAGGGTTTTTAAGTAATTGTTTTATTTATTTTATTGAATTTTTTTGCAGACCAAGCCGGTTTTCCTTGATTTGATTCAATCTGTAGTGATTTGTTTTTGTTGCTGTATGTTTACATTTCATTTGACCTACTTTTTAACCTATTTACCAGCTGATCCGAGGTGGAAGTTTGTCTCTTTATAGGGTAGTACTGTACAATCACAGTCGTGTCACCTGACCATTCATTTATTTGTAACATGCATTGTGGATTCATTTTGACTGGCAGCTGCATGAAGTACAGTTCATATTTAAATGCAAAACAGAGTTTATTATAATCAGCTGATGGAACAGCATCGCATTCTTGAAATAAGCTGAAGTTAAAAGTATTGTTGTTTGTTAATCAGTCAATATTATTGGTTTCATTGTCATTTCTTCTAGTTTCCTTGTGTGTGCTATTTTAGTCTCGTTATTTTATTTATTTATTTTATAAAAAAGACAGGTGTACAGTGGGTGTAGTGCTCCCTCCCTCAGTTGTTTTTGATTGGTTTACAAGATCAGGCTCCGCCCTTTTCTTTAGTTAGTGTCTGACTGACTGTCTTTAAAAGAACTTGAAGAGGTGACGCTAAACCTTTTAGTCTTGACATCCTCCATAAAAGGTTTATTACTAATATAGAAAAAGTTTCTTTCTGACTATTTTGTCGCTACCAGATGAGGTGCTCAAGGAGGATGTTTTGTGTTATGCGCATATTTTGTAAATGTATTATTCATTTTCATCTCACCTCCTTTCCATTTTATTGAAGGATCGATTATCGCACTTCCCCTTTTATAACATGTCTTGAGGATAAAGACACATTTATCCAGATATTAGCAATAATACCTCCTTTGACAAACCCTTCCAGTCAACATACATGATGTGAGATAGTGACTTTAGATGTGTATAATCCATTCCATCTCAGAATGTTGCGTCATTAGGACTTTAATACAAATGTACTCTCACTTCCAGTCGCTCCTAGTTTTATTGCTATGGAATCGGGTAAGGAAGGTGAAATGGGTTGAGTATGGGTTTTTAAATCGGTCTTTTCTTAGTAACGTGATGTGTGTATGTGCGTTTGAAGTTCTCAGTGTTTCTTGTTTTCGCGTGAGGGACATCCGACATGTAACTAAAATGGAGGTTTACACCCTTGTGTTTCTTTCCGCCAATGCTCAGGACCCATTGATGCACACCTAAATTCACTCTGACAAGAGTTAACTATTCTTGTAGAATTATGTCGAATTTTTTGAAATTCGTAGAAATTCCATTGAATTCTTAAGAGATGAATGCAGGTTTTAAGGTGTAGATTGCGCGTTAAAACATCTTTACCGTCATAATACAACCACCGATACACCAGAACTGTGTTGGTCCTGAGTCTAATCAAAGTGATGTATGTAATGAATTGTATATAGTATATAAATATATGTAGATGAACACATAAATATAAATATATATATAACTATATAAATATAGCTCAGACTATCCTGCCAGCACATACAGCCTTCCATCAAGCCAACCAGAGTAATTATATCAAGTGGTTTAGTAATGGCTGGGTGTTATCTGTGGGTAAATTTACTGGAATGTGGCGATTTATGGTGGTTTAGGAAATTAAAAACTACACTTGAACTAAAGATTTGAACAATCTATAACGGAACCTTCAGATAACTCCGCCCATCACTGGCACTGGCCCCACCCCTCATCCCTGGCCGCGCCTCTTTGGCAGGATGGTGTCTAAATATGTTTTCATTCATCGATTGTTGTTGTATTTTTGCTGTGAGCTGTAGAAATATCTCACTTTTAAAATACCTTTCAAAGCTTACACTGTGAATGAAGCCACGACCTTTGGACTAGGCTGACATTCTCTCAGGAGACGCGATTGAAACTTGTCCAACTGGTGTTTGAATGACAGACAGGTGGCTTATAAAAGGGAACTATTTACATGAACTGATCATCCACAGTTTGTGTTACCATTATGCGAGGCAGATCATGGTAAACAGGACTTTCTCATAGATATGTTGTTGTTAGATTTCACTATTTGTTGTCGAAATTAAAACCCAATGATTCTTGAAATACAAAAAAAATGTTTTATGAATTTGTTTCACCCCGCCCTGTCATGTCATGTTTTTTTTTTATTTCTTTTACTGTGAATTTGTGCCTTTTGTCATCTTATCTTCCAATAAAACTACATTGGAGATGTGAAAAAAATAAAACTTTTAAAAAGTAGTGTTTACATGTCTTTAAGTTCTAAAAATACTTATTCAGTATTGTTTTTTTTCAGTAAATTTGTACTCCATTTTCTTCTCTGATCAAACACACCTTTCAGTTATATGCTTAAAGGGATAGTTCAACCCAAAAAATTGTCATTAATTACTCACACTAATGTCGTTCCAAACCTGTAAAACCTTCATTCATCTTCGGAACACAAATTAAGATATTTTTGGTGAAATCCGAGAGCTTTCTGACCCTGCATAGACAGCAATGCAACTGACACAATCAACGACCAGAAAGGTAGTAAGGACATCATTAAAATAGTCCATGTGACATCAGCTGTTCAACCATAATGTTATGAAGCTACGAGAATACTTTTTGTACACAAAGAAAACGCAAACAAAAAAACTTGCGCTGAAGACTGTTGAATAAAGTCGTTATTTTGGTTTTATTCACGCACAAAGAGTATTCTCATAGCTTCATAAAATGAAGGTTGAACCACTGATATCACATGGATATTTAGTATTTTAACAATGTCCTAACTTCCTTTCTGGGCCTTGTATATGGTAATTGTGTTGCTGTCTATACAGGGTCAAAAAGCTCTCAGATTTCATAAAAAAAAATCTTAATTTGTTTTCCGAAGATAAACGGTTTGGAATGACATGAGGGTGAGTAATTAATGACAGAATCTTCCTTTTTGGGTGAACTTTCCCACTTTCCCTTTAACATCAGAGTTGTTCCCCTAGAGGGCAGCGCATTGACACATTGAGCTATGGTGTTTATGACAGTGACATATGTTTGAGTCTGGCTTGCAACATTATCAAACATCCCCTCTTTTATCTATTTATTTTCTCTTTATTATGCAAATAAAACCCATTTCTTCATCTAATTTCCACAGTAAATATATCTAGATACTTTAATTTAACTCATTCAATGACCATCATTCATTCAAAACCCCACACAGGACAAACACGCATAAATGCACAAATCATCAAGAAAAAGGATCACTGCAAACCCTCCCTTCATTAAATGAAACTTTCAGCCTAATCAGGATTTGAAGAGATGAAGCCAGATTAAACTAACCCCTTCTTATGAGGCCTTCAGAAAGGGGAATGTGTTTGATTCAGACATTTGAATTTCATTTTCACAGTTACACAGTTGTATGTGACATGTTTAATTGTTTATTAAATGTATTTATTAATTAGCAATTAAAAAAAAAAAAACAGTAAGGTAAATCAATTCGTTCAGCTCTGAGATGATTAAAGAAAGCAATGGACCATGGGATTTTTGAGCAGTGAAGTTTACCCTGAATCTCTGGTCATAGAAGTCCTCATTTAGATCAGCTTTGATAGGCTGGCATGTTTATGACACAGAAATGTTTATGGACAAGTTTAGTCTTTACACTGACAAAAAGACCTTATGTGACCCTTACTAAAATCACTGCATCTGCATAAACCACATTATTACCATTATGATATAGGCTAGTGACCAAAGTTCACGGATTTTAAATTAAACTAAAAATAAATTTGTCAATGAACAGAGAACGCTCTGTTTCATGCCCTAATCAAAAGGATTGCGATATATATAACAAGTCATTTAGACACAGTCAAGTCTTTCATAACTTAGCTAAAGCTTTCAGGCGACGATGAAACAATAAAGTAGGCTACTGCGGCTTTAAGAGGTTTCTGTGGATTGGCCGGACAGTGAGGAAGTAAAGGGGTGTAAACACAAACCCCAAACTGTCCTCAGTGTCCTATAGCATCTGTTAAATACGGATTTTCAAGACACCTGCAGAATCTCCACAAGACCGAGGCTGAAAGGTAATTTTTATTTATTTATTTATTTTTTGCTTGAGCATGAATTAGATTATTCTCGTTGTCTTATTCTTACTTAAAGTGAGGACTTTGATTAGAGGAGTATTTAATTATTTGGTGGCATAAACTTTTGCTTCGTTTCGGTACCTTTAGAGGAGATTAGTTTAGTTTTCGTAATATTTTACCCTGAAAATCCCTAAATATTTGAAATATATCCGATGGCTGAATATAGCTCTCTTTTTCATATTTGACCGCTGTATGACAAACAGCACTCGTTACATAAAACAAGGGAGAAATTAGATTAGACTGTTATGATTTTTGGAAAAACGTTTATAAATTTACTGTCTTGAACAAGTCAAACTAAAGTGGCTTATTCTTTTTACTATCAAACATTTCGGTAATCATAAAAGTTATAGCTATAGTCACAGCACATGAATTGCGAAGACAAGTCACAGTTCGCCCGTATCCATAGCAACAGAGCGTTTTACATCACTGATCCATATTGTAATAATCAGTCAACCTCCAGATTTTTTATTTCATCATTTTAAAAAGCTTTTCAGCTCAAATGAGACAGGATTAACTATTTTAGATTAGATTAATGTATGAATTACCATGCATGCTTGTTTACATAATTATTGTGTGAACAGGTGTGAGTATGAGCGCAGAACAAGTTGGATCCAGGAATGGACATCAGGCTTTCAGGTAACATCATCCTTTTTATCAATGAAATGAACCCCTGTTCACTTCAAAATAGTGTGAGGTGAAAGAAATTGGACTGAGAGAACTGAGAAGTGAAAGGAGTTCAATGTATTAAGTTCTCTTTGCATGGAACTAAATTTTGTATGTTGGTGTTTCTCTCAAAAGTTTTACAGTTTGTCACAAGACAAATAGCTTTTTTACCAATGTGCCTGCTCTTTTTCTCTCTTTCTACTGCTGAATGCTTCCTTGCCCCTAAGAATTTATATGAGCAACGGGGCGGAAAGATAGTTAGCCTGCATTTGAGAATTATTGTTATTTTAGTTTAATTAATTATTTGTTTAATTAGTTTTTTTTTCTGGTTTAAAGGGAAAAGTAGCACAAATTGGCAAAACAACAGATTTCTTTGTTTTTATTTAATACAAATATTTATTTTATAATAAAACATTTTATATAAAATTAGTTTTAAAATGACTTTATATTTATGAATATATTTACACATTTTGATATAGTTACAGCTTTCTTTTTTTTTTTTTTTTGGCTGGCATTATGCACATATTAACCCCCCAGATCTTTAGAAAAATTAGTTATCTTGACTGATGGATTGTAGAAATATTCACAGTGTTGAGGCCAATTCTTACATAAAGCAGATTAGCATCTGTTGACATTTACTTGCGTCACTCAAGACCCCCAACAATACATGCAGTGATTTGGAGATCAGGCCTGTTAGTGATTTATGCATTTTGTATTCCTGGCCTCATTCACGTGGCTCTCTACTGCTCCAGATAACACTTCATAATCCCAAACGCTCTCCTTAACGCATGCTTTTACTCACACACATCCATTCAGGCAACAAGATGCAATGAGAACGTACTGTAGATCAACAAAAAAGGTTGTATTCATTGCAATCACAAACTACTTGATTTCTGAAGGCTTCCTGGTGTCAAAGGAGAATGATAAACTTCTGTTTCTGAGAAGATCTGAGAAATATGAGCCTTGGAACTACAGAACGTAGGTGTCACTTGAACAAAACCTGGGATATCTGCATCTGCTGAACCTAAACTGGCTCTTGGACACCTAGACATTTGAACTTTTATTTTGGACATCTGGAGCCAATACAATAGAGAATCAGATAATAAATTTACTCCAGCTGATCTCTTGGTTTGGTTGAATCAGGCTTCAGATTATCAATTGTGTTGGGAGAACAGCAAAAAGATGCTGGACACATTTGATGGCCCACGTCTGCGCTCTGACAGTACATCCACCACAACGTCTACTTCATCGCGGGTGATTCTTTGCCAGAGGCTCACTCAGTTGCTCGTCTGCTTGGAGGATCTCAGTTCAGATGATGAGGCAAATGAGGAAGTATCCTGTACGCTAGACGAAGCCTTTTACCTCTGTG